>NC_137251.1:1205000-1590289 GCF_051294905.1 Botryllus schlosseri | reverse complement strand
GTTTGTATTGTTCTTCATAGTAGTGATATCGATTTGAACCTGCGGAATAATTGTCATCATCTAACCAAACTAATGAAAGTCGTTGTCAATTTGTATGATGTTCACTGAATGCATACTAGTACTATTTGTGCAACACACACGAGCAGAGAAATTGGAAATTTTTCCATTGCCATTTGTCAAAGTAAATGTCGTCACAATACTCAGTCACTAAAAGACCATATACTTGTATGTGATTGAATCACCAACAATTAACTCGCTAAATCAAATCGTAAGGCAATTTCACGCACTCAGCGGATATTAAACAACGTCTCTATATCGGTGTGGGTCGTTTTTTCTAAATACAAATCATATCTGTCCAGTAGAAAACAATTTTCACTCACTTGGGTAACGAAACCAGTGTGCAATATCAACACAAGATATTTTCGTGACACAAAAAATAATCAACTTTACTCAATATTCTCGTAAAACGAAACTGTACAATGGTTTCATATTTTTTGTATGACATGGAATTAATACCGATCGAAGTTGCCGCATTGGAAATGATTTTTAAACAAACACACTCTACGTGGTTAACATTCTCATCGATTCTATTGTGACCAATGTATACTTCATGTGCTCTGGATTCATTTCGATATGGTTAAGCATTCAACCTCGACAGATACGAATTGTCACACGCTCAACTAAAATCATACCAAATAGTTATTTACAACAACCAAGACACAGAAAATGTGTTTTGGCCGTTTCGATTTTATTACTGGAGGTACTCATCACTTCGCTTAATACAATCTAGATTTAAACCCCATCGAACCTTTGGTGTCTATCGTTTTGCTGGATACGAATTATGTTAGTCTAACAGTAAACAATTTTCACAATCTTGGGTTATGAATTCAATGTGTTGGCGGTCATTCATTATTTTGTTTGTATCAACTAGTTACTTTGTATGGTATGAATGAGCACCCTCCCACAACTCTTACAAAAGTACGAAGGATATTTACATCACACAAAGTAGTCGACTTTACTTCATATCCTCACACTACGAAACCAAATGGTTGTTTAGAATCTACAAACTTTTTTACACGAATGGTCACACATCTAAATATTCAAATAATCCAACACACAACTATAGTACTTACAGAAATATCATAGTTCTTGTAAGTTCTTGTAACAAAGGTGTTTATCGTAAGTCCTACACAGTCATGATAACCGTCCGAGTTTGACTTTTAGAAAATATTATATCGATACATCTTTCAAAAACAAAACCATGGTCACTGCTTGAGAGACCTGCCAATGATATCACAATAATACAGTTACTTCCACAAAAAAAAATATGTATTCGACTTACTTTCCACAAATCTAACACACAAAACAATTTACTTTGCTAGCGAAAAGTGCTGAGTCATCATATGATTGTCCTCACAACAATACAACTAAAACATACTATCATACAAAATGGTCAATATAGTTTGCACCCCAACGATACATCGTAAAAGTAACAAGTTTCAAGAATCGAGTTATTGAAAAACGTGAAAGTGTTTCTCCTGTGTCAAGTCGTTATGTTGATGAAAGTGTATATTGTAATATCATGATCAATTTGCATTCGTTGGTCACAAACTGTCACTACTCTAAATAATTATTTTTCACTCAAACACAACAGCATACTTGTCGCCATTCGTTTTCATCAAGCACGAGTTCAAGAAACTTACTTACTACGACATGAATTGGTATTTTTATGTTGTGTAAATACGTAATAATTAATTTTAGTAACACTATATCAACATCATCGAGTTGTGCGAATAGATTTTCATGTGGTCTTGCGGTTTTAATCGAAGCACACACCATGATCTAATGTAGAGTCGTCTCTATTGTATAGCAACTCGGTAATCGAAATGCATGCATTAACATTTAAACAGCGATCGTGTTTCGTCACGCGAAAAATATGTTCACTACCGCGATACTCTGCACAGGGCGTGCAAATCCTTTTCACACTCGTAATAGTATACCAACGGCTACCGGCGACAACGTTTAACAATACCAACGACACTAAACATACGATACCTACCCAAGTAAAATTTCCATTTTCACCTGGAGGTCAGCCGTTACCTGACTAAAAATACCATTGTCCTTTGGAGATCTTTGGTTTACCTAGAGTGACAATACATTTCACTTGGCGATCTACCTTTTCCTATAGTAGCAATAACCTTTTCGTTTGGAAATATATTTTTCCCTGAGTAGCAAACCATTTTCACTTGGCAATCTATATTTTCCCTGAGCAACAAACCATTTTCACTCGGCGATCCATCGTTTACCTGATTAAAAATATCATTTTCCTTTGGAGATCTGACGTTTACCCAGAGTAAGAAACCATTTTCACTTGTAAATATATTTTTTCCTTGGCTAACAAACCTTTTTTCACTTGGAAATATATTTTTTCCTTGGCTAACAAACCTTTTTTCACTTGGAAATATATTTTTTCTCTGGTTAACAAACCTTTTTCACTTGGAAATATATTTTTTCCTTGGCTAACAAACCTTTTTTCACTTGGAAATATATTTTTTCCTTGGCTAACAAACCTTTTTTCACTTGGAAATATATTTTTTCTCTGGTTAACAAACCTTTTTCACTTGGAAATATATTTTTTCTCTGGTTAACAAACCTTTTTCACTTGGAAATATATTTTTTCTCTGGTTAACAAACCTTTTTCACTTGGAAATATATTTTTCCCTGGGTAACAAACCTTTTTTCGCTGAGCAACAAACCATTCTCACTTGGTGGTCCGTCGTTTAGCCGAGTAAAAATATCATTTTCCTTTGGAGATCCGGCGTTTACCCAGTGTAACAATACATTTACACCCGGAAAAATACTTTTACCTAGAGTAACTAATCATTTTCTCCTGGGTAACAATCCCTTTTCGTCTGGAAACTATCATTTAACTGAGTACCAATACCGTTTTCACTTGGAAATACATTTTTTCCCTGGGTAACAATACCATTTTCGTTTTGAAAACTGACAACCACGCCGGTCAATTTGATAGTTTTGTATATTGTTACAACAAACAGTGACGGAAATATACACAGACAACCGGTTTCAGAGTATACCACATCGGTCGTATCACATCAATAGCATCGGTTAACCACATACAATATGCTCTTGTACACTGAAATGCATGTTTTGGAAACTTGGACAATAGACCTCGATAGTTCTGTGATGTCTGGGTTCGTGCTTTGGATTTTCCAGAGTCAAAATGTCTGAATAAAACACCTCCTCGACGACGGTTGGTATGTGGATAACGGTGTTCGGAAAACGGTTGGATTTATGTCACCCATCGCGATAACAATTCCTGTTCGAGTTTTCCTCCGGCATGTTTGCTATATTGTGTCTTTATTGGTCAATGCATGTCTCGACATTCAGTTTGAAATCGGAAATGATAAAGTATGTAACCGGATCCGGATATCAACTCTGAATCGATAAACCAATGAACAATATTCAAAGTAAACATGTCACACCCTGTGTTTCCACGAAAAAATACCATCCAGACATACGTCGCGCTTGTTTGCCCACACCAGTATACGCGCAAATGGAGGTGTGTGACATTGCATGCAGTGTGTTGGTATACAAACATCGATCCACAGACATTATCATAGTCGGTAGTTTTGATGTAGATCGAATGTCACCCGATAACAATACCAATAAGCCACATTGCAATGACTCTGAGTCAATCTGAAGCATGACATACAGACACACAAACACGGAACCGTAACATGGGTTATTCACACGGCGGTGAAAGTGAACTGTACAGTACATACCAATATTGTGATCACAGTCAAATATGCGAACCGTGTACAATCATATACCCAGGTTTTTGTTGGATATGTACAAATCCGATAAATCGATACATTTCTTTTCCCTGGACCTTGTGACGATGTCGTTTCAAAATGTTACCGATATGACGAGCGCAACCTCGATCTCTTGTGGCGATGACCGTTTCGAAATGCGGCCGGACGAATGGGACCCTCAAGGTGGCGTGTTTTATGATTGTGTGTGAAATCACGAGTTAGTGTTCTATTTGTGATGTACGATTGCAGTCTTCACAGAAACACACCTTATTGGATCACAGTATCAGTCCGAGATTTGCAGAATCACTGTTCGCGATATTTATCTGGAGTCGTTATGTGGGAGTAGCGACATCCATGCATCGTGATTTAATGAAAGACTGATCGCAATCATTTCGAGCACCGTACTTCGATAGTTCACATTGGTCAAACGCTGTAGCCTCAGCAGAAAACTTCGGTCTCGACAACACGCTGG
This sequence comes from Botryllus schlosseri, assembly GCF_051294905.1. Taxonomy (NCBI): domain Eukaryota; kingdom Metazoa; phylum Chordata; class Ascidiacea; order Stolidobranchia; family Styelidae; genus Botryllus; species Botryllus schlosseri. The sequence goes on along the minus strand of NC_137251.1, from coordinate 1,585,984 downwards.
ATATTGACCGATGTATCCAATTGATCTGGGTGGTCTGTCCGGAGATAGGGTCATGACTATCTTGTAATGTTACAACACGATAACACCATCGAATAAATCAGTGAACGGTGTCTAAATATCGATGTAATAGCGCAGACTCAGAGTCATTGCAATGTGGCTTATTGGTATTGTTATCGGGTGACATTCGATCTACATCAAAACTACCGACTATGATAATGTCTGTGGATCGATGTTTGTATACCAACACACTGCATGCAATGTCACACACCTCCATTTGCGCGTATACTGGTGTGGGCAAACAAGCGCGACGTATGTCTGGATGGTATTTTTTCGTGGAAACACAGGGTGTGACATGTTTACTTTGAATATTGTTCATTGGTTTATCGATTCAGAGTTGATATCCGGATCCGGTTACATACTTTATCATTTCCGATTTCAAACTGAATGTCGAGACATGCATTGACCAATAAAGACACAATATAGCAAACATGCCGGAGGAAAACTCGAACAGGAATTGTTATCGCGATGGGTGACATAAATCCAACCGTTTTCCGAACACCGTTATCCACATACCAACCGTCGTCGAGGAGGTGTTTTATTCAGACATTTTGACTCTGGAAAATCCAAAGCACGAACCCAGACATCACAGAACTATCGAGGTCTATTGTCCAAGTTTCCAAAACATGCATTTCAGTGTACAAGAGCATATTGTATGTGGTTAACCGATGCTATTGATGTGATACGACCGATGTGGTATACTCTGAAACCGGTTGTCTGTGTATATTTCCGTCACTGTTTGTTGTAACAATATACAAAACTATCAAATTGACCGGCGTGGTTGTCAGTTTTCAAAACGAAAATGGTATTGTTACCCAGGGAAAAAATGTATTTCCAAGTGAAAACGGTATTGGTACTCAGTTAAATGATAGTTTCCAGACGAAAAGGGATTGTTACCCAGGAGAAAATGATTAGTTACTCTAGGTAAAAGTATTTTTCCGGGTGTAAATGTATTGTTACACTGGGTAAACGCCGGATCTCCAAAGGAAAATGATATTTTTACTCGGCTAAACGACGGACCACCAAGTGAGAATGGTTTGTTGCTCAGCGAAAAAAGGTTTGTTACCCAGGGAAAAATATATTTCCAAGTGAAAAAGGTTTGTTAACCAGAGAAAAAATATATTTCCAAGTGAAAAAGGTTTGTTAACCAGAGAAAAAATATATTTCCAAGTGAAAAAGGTTTGTTAACCAGAGAAAAAATATATTTCCAAGTGAAAAAAGGTTTGTTAGCCAAGGAAAAAATATATTTCCAAGTGAAAAAAGGTTTGTTAGCCAAGGAAAAAATATATTTCCAAGTGAAAAAGGTTTGTTAACCAGAGAAAAAATATATTTCCAAGTGAAAAAAGGTTTGTTAGCCAAGGAAAAAATATATTTCCAAGTGAAAAAAGGTTTGTTAGCCAAGGAAAAAATATATTTACAAGTGAAAATGGTTTCTTACTCTGGGTAAACGTCAGATCTCCAAAGGAAAATGATATTTTTAATCAGGTAAACGATGGATCGCCGAGTGAAAATGGTTTGTTGCTCAGGGAAAATATAGATTGCCAAGTGAAAATGGTTTGCTACTCAGGGAAAAATATATTTCCAAACGAAAAGGTTATTGCTACTATAGGAAAAGGTAGATCGCCAAGTGAAATGTATTGTCACTCTAGGTAAACCAAAGATCTCCAAAGGACAATGGTATTTTTAGTCAGGTAACGGCTGACCTCCAGGTGAAAATGGAAATTTTACTTGGGTAGGTATCGTATGTTTAGTGTCGTTGGTATTGTTAAACGTTGTCGCCGGTAGCCGTTGGTATACTATTACGAGTGTGAAAAGGATTTGCACGCCCTGTGCAGAGTATCGCGGTAGTGAACATATTTTTCGCGTGACGAAACACGATCGCTGTTTAAATGTTAATGCATGCATTTCGATTACCGAGTTGCTATACAATAGAGACGACTCTACATTAGATCATGGTGTGTGCTTCGATTAAAACCGCAAGACCACATGAAAATCTATTCGCACAACTCGATGATGTTGATATAGTGTTACTAAAATTAATTATTACGTATTTACACAACATAAAAATACCAATTCATGTCGTAGTAAGTAAGTTTCTTGAACTCGTGCTTGATGAAAACGAATGGCGACAAGTATGCTGTTGTGTTTGAGTGAAAAATAATTATTTAGAGTAGTGACAGTTTGTGACCAACGAATGCAAATTGATCATGATATTACAATATACACTTTCATCAACATAACGACTTGACACAGGAGAAACACTTTCACGTTTTTCAATAACTCGATTCTTGAAACTTGTTACTTTTACGATGTATCGTTGGGGTGCAAACTATATTGACCATTTTGTATGATAGTATGTTTTAGTTGTATTGTTGTGAGGACAATCATATGATGACTCAGCACTTTTCGCTAGCAAAGTAAATTGTTTTGTGTGTTAGATTTGTGGAAAGTAAGTCGAATACATATTTTTTTTTGTGGAAGTAACTGTATTATTGTGATATCATTGGCAGGTCTCTCAAGCAGTGACCATGGTTTTGTTTTTGAAAGATGTATCGATATAATATTTTCTAAAAGTCAAACTCGGACGGTTATCATGACTGTGTAGGACTTACGATAAACACCTTTGTTACAAGAACTTACAAGAACTATGATATTTCTGTAAGTACTATAGTTGTGTGTTGGATTATTTGAATATTTAGATGTGTGACCATTCGTGTAAAAAAGTTTGTAGATTCTAAACAACCATTTGGTTTCGTAGTGTGAGGATATGAAGTAAAGTCGACTACTTTGTGTGATGTAAATATCCTTCGTACTTTTGTAAGAGTTGTGGGAGGGTGCTCATTCATACCATACAAAGTAACTAGTTGATACAAACAAAATAATGAATGACCGCCAACACATTGAATTCATAACCCAAGATTGTGAAAATTGTTTACTGTTAGACTAACATAATTCGTATCCAGCAAAACGATAGACACCAAAGGTTCGATGGGGTTTAAATCTAGATTGTATTAAGCGAAGTGATGAGTACCTCCAGTAATAAAATCGAAACGGCCAAAACACATTTTCTGTGTCTTGGTTGTTGTAAATAACTATTTGGTATGATTTTAGTTGAGCGTGTGACAATTCGTATCTGTCGAGGTTGAATGCTTAACCATATCGAAATGAATCCAGAGCACATGAAGTATACATTGGTCACAATAGAATCGATGAGAATGTTAACCACGTAGAGTGTGTTTGTTTAAAAATCATTTCCAATGCGGCAACTTCGATCGGTATTAATTCCATGTCATACAAAAAATATGAAACCATTGTACAGTTTCGTTTTACGAGAATATTGAGTAAAGTTGATTATTTTTTGTGTCACGAAAATATCTTGTGTTGATATTGCACACTGGTTTCGTTACCCAAGTGAGTGAAAATTGTTTTCTACTGGACAGATATGATTTGTATTTAGAAAAAACGACCCACACCGATATAGAGACGTTGTTTAATATCCGCTGAGTGCGTGAAATTGCCTTACGATTTGATTTAGCGAGTTAATTGTTGGTGATTCAATCACATACAAGTATATGGTCTTTTAGTGACTGAGTATTGTGACGACATTTACTTTGACAAATGGCAATGGAAAAATTTCCAATTTCTCTGCTCGTGTGTGTTGCACAAATAGTACTAGTATGCATTCAGTGAACATCATACAAATTGACAACGACTTTCATTAGTTTGGTTAGATGATGACAATTATTCCGCAGGTTCAAATCGATATCACTACTATGAAGAACAATACAAACACATTTTTCTAGATTTCAGTGTAGCACATACTTCGATTTTATTATTGTTATGAGTTTTGTATTAACCAAGGTCGGTTGAATAGGATCCATCCAGTAAAGATATTCAAAATTGTTTCTCTGTTGATCAAAGTCTTAGAGTGTAACCTCGTAATGTTTTACATTTCACATATTCGACAGAGAGTGTGAACAGAGTTTAACACGGATTAAACGACGCCGCCCGGAGTCCAAAGTGATTTACTCGTACTGCGTAAGATGCGTATGTTTCAATTCACCGGCACAGATTCTGACAATAAAGTATTACCCGGTTGTTAGCCAGCAAACGGAATTGTTGTTTCATCTTTAGTCTTGGTAACTGAAACGATTACATTTGTAAAGTATTTTCTGATATCCGCGATACCCAGAGTGATTTGTACCAAGGTGGAATGATTTGTCAATCAAGAACATTTCAGACACGTATAGTTTTACAACTCAATATGTTAATAGCCATGATAGTGAAAAGTTTGTTGCTGTCGTAATAACCTTCACCACGTCGGTGGGTCTAATTAACACAAATAAATTAGTAATCAAGTCATGATAGACCATTACAAAACCCCATATGTCAAATCGATGTGACAATCCTTATGTTTACATCATGATAATTTTCGATATAACACCTACGTTCGATTGTAAGAAATGAATTCTCAACTACGATGGCCAGACTTTCAAATCTTGTATACTCAAACATGTTAGGTTAATCTCAAGGCGTCTGCATCGAGTAGTAATTACTTTTGTCTTACAAAATCTATCGAGTAGTAATTACTTTGTCTTGCAAAATAGTAACGACTTTTACAGTTGAACAAAAAAGACGAGTTGGTGGTATATGCCTAAAACCGAACGTGATATGTTTGTGGGTTGTAGTGATTACTTGCGTAGTCTTGTCTACTATTCGTATGGACACTTTTTGCTTTGGTTCGGTGAGTTACAAACGGATTGACTTGACAAGGTTTGTGTATTTTACTCTTTTGTTGATGGCAAGATGGTGAGATGTCGAGACGTAATACTATTTCCGCACACTCAATTACAACAAAACATAACCCGCATTCAAATAAGCCGTAAGCTACAAGCGGCTTTGAAACTTGATGCTGTTTTGTGGTTGACTCAAGTCAGTAGTCATGTTTGTGTTGATTTCGGGAATGATCATGACGAGTTGGTCGGGTAAATTAGGTAATGTGGTAGTAACTATGACCGTACAGAGTTGCTGACATTCCAATATCTTTTACGGTGTAATATACGGATTCACTCTTGGTAATTTAATTCTCAGTTATTGTTGAGACATTCAAATATCGTATATTCAAAATGTAATAGGTTTATGTCAAGTCGTATATGAACCGATTAGTAAATACTTTGTTTTACAGAATAGTAACGACCTTTACAGTAGAATACAAAATTATCGGTCGTATGAATACAACCAGGATGAATTAATTCAAGTTTGCGAGTTGCAGTGATATAATCAAGTAAGTGAAAACTAGATTTTTAACAATTGTTAATGTTGTGAATAATTATTTTGAGTATGGTAAGATGTTAAAATATCTCTTTGACAAACGGAAAGCGGGATCGCGATTAGAGTTGCAATGTTTCATTACTTGTTTCAAATCAACGTGCGTATAATATCGAAATAGGACTGTGGGAAAGTTGGTAGTCATGTTTGTCAATCCTATTTCAATTCACACTACGCCAAAGTCCAAATATTTCATTCTGGATTATTTGGATTTACCTATAGAACATCTCGCGTATGGATTCCAACCCCGTACTATAACTAGATCGCTATGTCTGATGCATTATTGTGTCAGCGACGTAGGGTTTACAATTATTTCACACCTTTTTGAATAGGCGTCAACTTCACAACACCTTTTTGAATAGGCGTCAACTTCACATAGGATTAGGTTTGGACCAGAAATAAGTGAGAATTTGTCAGTATCCGAATCACCGTCTGCGACGGTTCTGTTATTCGTTACATATTGTATCTTACCAGTGAAATCCAGTTCTGCGACATATTGATTACCAAAATAGTACCTCGTGAGTGATTGGAATGTATGTAACACCAAGTCGCGAGCGATGGTTATGTCTTAGGTATTATCTTGTGAGCGATCGCGGGATTTGAAACCTATTTCACACCTTTTTGAAGTGTTAGTTTGTGAGCGTGGTTCTTGTTGGTTTTCGAATCCTCGTCTACGCCGGCTCTGTGTCCGATTAATTACCAAAATAATACCACACGAGTAATTCCTAGGTTTAGCAAACTATTTCACACCTTTTCGAACTGTTAGTTCGTGAGCGCGGCTATTGTTGGTATTCGAATCGCCGTCTACGCCGGCTCTGAGGTAAACTAATTACCAAAATATTACCTTGGAAGTGATTCCTAGATTTAGCAAACTATTTCGCACTGACTGGATTAGTGTAATAATCGATAGTAGCGGCTGGACGAGAAATAATTCAGCGCGCAGGTCATTCGAAATATAGGTCGCACTGCTTAATCCTCACAACAAGCCACGTTTCCGTTTGTGCGGTTATTGTTGGTGACTCGTACATAATATTTAACACCACGCGAGAGATACCCGAAAGTGCGAATCACCGCCACGCCCGTAAGAACACATGGTAAATCACCACAGAACCCGTAAGAATACACGACAGGCGAATCACCGCCACCGCCTATAGCAAAAAAGGCGAGTCACGACCACGAGTTTTCACGGCGAATCACCACCGCAGCCTATACCCGAAAGTGCGAATCACGACCGCATCCATAAGAACACATGGCGCATCACCGCCGAGAGGGGGGTCTAAAAAGGCGCATCACCACCACGAGTTTCCAGGCGCGTCACCGCCGCACCCATAAGAGCCCCATGCAAAAAAGGGCACACCCAGACCGATCGACTACACTACTTCCATATAAAATACCCTTACGAAATCGAGAAAGTAACCTACAGGTTTCTGATAACGGCAACCGCGTACGTAACAACGGCGGTTACCACCTAAAGTCTGGCGACACCTAGTGGTTTGATGGACCCTATTGGATTTGAAACTTGACAATGTTTTTGTGATTGACTCTTTTGAAGTTTGTAAGATGTTGAAATGTCGCGGCGCTGTATTCATAGTATTTACTGTAACTAAATTTTGACGAAGGAAAAACCAGATCGCTGATAGAATTGTCAAGGTTTCATTACTTGTTTCAAATCAATATGCGTATAACCTCGAAATGTGATTAGGTGAAACTTGGTAATGTTTGTCAAAAAGAGCTCGAGGATTTTCAAGCGAACAATACCTGAATTACTTTGATGATGATGATAGAGATGTTAAATGATAAGATGATTCTCGGGTATTCTTGTCGCGCAGAGATAGTTGGTATTGATTATATGAGTGTAAAAACAGCGACATGGGGAACCTGCAAATAATCCGAAACGCAGCTGAAAGTTGGCGAAGTTAAATTGTAATAGTCAGATTCGCGCGCGTTTAAACAAAGGGCGAATGGAGCTCAAAAAGGTTGAAAAGTACTGAGTTGGTTAGTTAGTTTGTTAGTCTTTACAAAGGCTATGATTAGGGTTAGCTGATTATTATTTGCTTTATATTGCTACCAATCCTATCACATGATCCACTGCAAGTGTTTGGTTATTCAACTGACGGTACTATATTCCTTTGCTTTGCTATCAAAACTCATTTCCGGTCAAATCTGCCCGAAAATATCCAAAGTGAAATCTGCAACAAAACCCTTATTCAATACGACTGCCATCCAATTGTGTGAAATCAGAATCCCCATTCAATGCTATCATGACCTACTAAAACAGTAGGCCATGATGCTACCAACACTGTAAACGTACGGGTGAAAAATCGGTGTATTCATCATATTTGCACCCTAAATAGAGCAGTAAATCATGATAACAGCACTTTCTGGTAACGGCAAGTTGAATTATAAAGGATGTCATCCTCTATAGGTAAATTGCGCTTTCACACCACTCTAACATGTGATATTCCCTATTTTCACCCATTAAAAGGAGTGAAAGCTTAAATTAGTACATGGTGTACCGAATTTACACCTACCAGTTAAGATAACTTACGTTTTCACATCCTTTCACTGGATAATATATGATTCATTTCTACTCATTGGAAGGGTGTAAAAGTTCAATTTAGTACTTGAAAGGCTGTTTACCTGATTTCAACCCTGCGATAAGGTGGAAATTGATGCATTCACCCTCGGCCCACTAATGTTAATTTAATTCAGTTCAACCCTAAGGTAGGTATCAGGTAAACGGCACTTTTAGGTGCAGGTTCAAGTGAATAGCAATTTTGCGTCAATAAAGGATAACACCCTATCCAATTGGTGAAAATAATCTAAATACGCCATAATGAAGGATCTTCCAGGAGTGTGTTTTTGTTCACCACCCATGCAAAGCCATCGCATGAAGGGGGTTCACGCAGACACACCCCAGCGATAGATCTACTTGTACACTTGACTATCTCCACCCACTGGAAGGTTGTCAAAGTATAGTAATATATAGTCAAAGCGCAATTAGAGTACTTGGAATTCCGGTCACCTGATTTACACCCTTAAAATGAGTCAAATATATTAATACACCCTGGTCAAAACTGTACTTTCAAGTACTAAATATGCTGTTTGCATCCTACGAAAAGTTGAAAATGATGAAATATATTTCAAGGAGAGATATCCTCAGTATGTGCGGGGTGTTTTTTCGTGGGGATTGTGCTGGTTAACTAAAATACACGCCAATCACCCCACGATATTGTTATATTCTTGATCTTGTTTGAACAATAACTCAATGCGACGAGGTTGCAATATGAAATCAGTAGCCTATACAGCAGAATAACTTTAGGCAGCGACACGATCCAGAGTGCAGTTAAATGAATGACTTCGAGACAGCAGAACACAGGGTATAAATACAACGCAAGGCACACGAGGAAATAATGATTGACGCTAATTACTAGTCCTATACAAAATAGAGTGAAACGATACCAACGTAAATACACGAACATAACAGACATATCTTATCTTCTTGAGGTGTAATAACCCATTATCGGGGTGTGAAAACGTAGTTGCCGTTCATCCGGTTCGTACGCTACGTAATAGGTGAAAATCAGCCAGAGATAAGTAGTAGAAGTAGTAGTCTGGCCGAACGATTAGTAGAAATAAAAGTCTAAAATCACAACATCTTGAGTAAGTAGTCAAACCTACTTGAGTACTCTCATCAAGTACTTCGTTGCTGACCACTTTATATGAGAAATGAGCACTGAGTAATATAACTCTTAGTACTTTCTTCTTGACAAAATCCAAGAGAAATGACCTTTGTTTTTCAGAAAGGGCGATTCCGCGTCTTCCACGAAAAATTTAATTGGATCTGCGGAGTCTTATACTTGTTAGAATAGAACCAAATTTGATGGGCAGCGTTTTTTAGGGTAACCTGACAATTTAATCAGTGAATGGCTGGAATCCGGAAAAAACTTATTTTTGAACAGCCCTAATGCACATTGCACAATTGCAGATCACTCTCATCACAGCAGGCTTATTGAGTGTTAGCCTAATAGGGGCTCGGTACAATGATCCGAGCAGCCGAATTTGGTTTTAGTATTAGGCTATTTGTAATTATTCGCGTCGAGTAGCGAGAGTTCTGAAATCAAACACTTCTTCACTATGACTTATATTATTACATATAGGTCCGTACTTTTTCCCACAGTGTGGAGGGCGAAGGCCTTGAAACCTCGATATCTCGTAACATAGCTCATCCGGAACATGTAGTATGGGCCTACAAATCTGCGCTCTATCGAAAAGAATATCAAATAAATCTTCAATTGGTAGCGAACTATCATTTTTCCTTTGTGGTCGCATATAACGTGCCTCTTTTGATTTTTCGTATCAACCATACTGTTGTGACGACAAAAATGATTATGGCCGACTCGATTCGGAAGTGAATTACTCAGTTTGGCCAAATTTTTGTTTGTTTTGGAGTATTCATGGTGTTTGTCGACTACTTTGGTCATTTACAGGCTAATATTCTTCTTATTTTCCGTAACTGCCAACTTATAGCACGGCCCACCTCTAGGCTTTCGTAAGACACCGCTGACGCGGATGAGGTGGCCAGGTAAACCTCCAACACTTAGGTATCGGAATTCGGAAGTCGGCCTCGGTGTTGCAGCCACGGATTATACCACTGCGCTATCTCGCCACCAGTTTGGCCAACTCGATTTCGCTAAGCCAATTTCGCCCAACACGATGACTGCGTATGACACAGGCCAGCGCCGTACAGGCCGTTAATCATCAACGTGTAAACATTATCACACGAAGGTACCATAAAATAATGTTGACTCTCGGGCTGTCGAGTCAACTCAAACCCTTTAGATTATTTGCACAAAATGTCGCAGCTTACAGGAACGAACGCGTGGCAATCGGTCCGGCCGACTCTCGGAAATATCATTTCGTGAATGCTATTAATTTTTAACCTGATACAACTTACAAACTGTGCGCAAACTCATAACGGAGCAAATATTTATTTATCGTTAAGAATCTCGATCGCCTATATTGTTTGCTTCATCTATGCAACGAAGTTATACGGCATTAGAACTCTCAGGATATAACTTAGATTTAAGTGAAGCGATGCGAGATGTATAACAAAACTCATGATCTACCGTCGCGACAAAAAATCTGTAAATCGTTCTTACGAAAGTATACTAAACAGAATCTTGAAAAAATTAAAGTTCATACTATAAAAGCTATGTCGAAAACGGCGAGAAAGAAAAATGTTTAGTAGAAATTATGACCTGACAGGTTGAGAACAGGTTTATCTTTAGGCAGTGGCTATTCGTCCGGAATCGGGAGCAATGTCCTCCGAGAAAAGGTCATGAACGATTTTCACGGTATTTCATAATACCAGCAGATTTCTCAGTCTATACACCAAAATCATGCAAACAAAACCACTTTGAAAATAATTTGAAGTGTTTCCATCCTTTCATAATCTATGGTAGCCACTATTTGTGCATATTCCATCGTTTTGTTAATGTGTTTGTACGTCCAATAAGGACGTTTTATTGCCCAGGAATTATGCGTTCTATTACGAGGCAAATTTGAGTAAAACGAGAAATCACAAAATCATCATTGGTTTATTAGCAATTTTATCAGTTCAATACACCACAAAAAATGCGATACAATGAATAGACAGGAAGATGTCGAAGCGACTTGGATTTGTCAATGGAATCGGACACCCACCTTGGCCTAGGCGTAGTAAAGAGGAGGCATGCACACTGAATGAAAGTAAAGAATACAGTATAGAAAAAGAAATGTGACATTTCTCAGAGACTAGGGACACTTCAGAAGAATTATTTGTATTTTAGTGATTGGTTTGGAATAGCAACACACAATACATAGAAACTTTTACTCAACTGGAATTTTGCGAAATTCTGTGACGTGACGTTATTTGTGGTCCATAGTAAGAGAAGATTTCTCATTTCACAGACGAAAGTCAAGCAAACAAAACCACTCCTGACGATTTTTAGACTGTTTGCATTGTTACTTGATGCTTGAGTAAGCTATATTTGTTCATATTAACCCTTTTCTTACCTGCAATAAAGAATCAGTGTGATTAAAATGGACCAATTAGGAGTAAAATATAAAAAAATTAGAGAAATTGAAATTTCTTAAAAATTTGGGATACTTCAGGAATTTTTTTTATATTTTGGTATTTAGATTGGAATACTAAAACACAATGCATAAAAAAACTTCAGCCAGCTAAAACTTTTGCAAAATTTTGTAACATGGTTTAATTCATACCCTTTGTGTTATTCAACACATCGTTTACTCGTATGACGTAACTCGTATGTATGACATAATTGTGGACATGTGGCGTTTGTCAGCTCTTATTGCTCGAATATATCTATCAGAGTTGCATTATAGAATGTAATTGATAAATGTATTTTCAGTGTTATCATACACGCTAGATAATTAGTACCACTTGATCAATACCATGGCAGAAGGGGGTCAAGATCACAATTCTGGTGTCGCTGATGTCATGACTACATCATTATCGCCGGGAACAAGCGGTAAGTAATGCCTGGTGTATTGGAGCGCAGGTTATTACTTAAAATTCGAAATAATATTATCCATATAAATAGTGGTTATTTAAATACACCACATCTCGCTCGTTCCTTAAAAAGATACGGAACATAATAGAATCTATGTACTTTATGATAAGACCATGTATGGAACCTGGCATGCAGTACAATAATCACGTGTGTCTTAGGATCTGCAACTTTGGCTGAAGGTGAAAATGTCAATCAAAAGTTTAAAAATTGCTTTGTTAACGTCGGGTCCGGAAATCAGATCAATGTCTACAACACTACCAGTACTGAAGGAGAAGCAAGTACCCCGAGTCATGGTGAGTGCAGTGTCTTTTTTTAATATATTACGGTGTCCGAATAGAGAAGAATGATATACTTCAAGGCACGTTTCCAATGAAGAGAAAAATGTGTTATAAAATATTTTAAGGCGTGCTAGTTAAGATAATTGGATTAGTGTTCTGGGATGTCAGCACGTAAATGCATCAATTATACGCAACGAAACCCATCAGTGTATAGTCCGGATGAACATTGAGAGGAAGTATCTGCTTTTCATCCAAGTACCTGTTGAGCGATACTTGAGCATGCGCTTAAGTGTCGAGCGGGTGGGCCAACATTACATTATTTCCATCGCCTGGATCGGAATTGTAACGAAGGCATGCAGAAGAGTGATGTTAGTTGAACGCTAAAAGAAACAGCGGTCCTTCTTTATTACGAATTTGATAATTATTTTATTAGCAATTATGAAGCTTAGACCTATAACTCGTGTTCCTATAAAAAAAAAAGAGAAAACAGATCGTCTCGACAAGAATACACATGGAAAATGCTATAGGTTCGTTTGTCTTAGTCGGTCACCAATCTTCATGAAATCCTTATCGTCGCACTTCTGACGTCCGTATAACAGGCTGACTGTAATAACGAAACAACTTACTATGAGGAACATGGGCGCCATTTTATTCTGGGTCGTCTTGCCCAGCCGATAAATACCCCGAGCCTAGAAATTATACGTCCTTACTCGCATCGAGGAAGCGGTTTGCTAATAAAATTTAGGATGAACTATATTTATTCGTGGCCAACCTTTCACGCACTGGTTTCCTAATCAATTGTATTTGGTTTCTGATTCTCATACCTGTAAAACCTAGAAGTGGCTATCAAAGATAGTCAATAATGAAGAACTTCTACTTTTCGAAGTACTTCAAGTAGATTTGCCTACTTTCACTACTACCTCAAGTGGTACTGATTTTATACTCCTTGTAGGCTACTTCAACTTGTACTTATTGTTTTTTTCAGGTAGACCTACGCTTTAATAATTACTGCTTTACTAACTTGTTAATTGCTACTACTGACGACAACTACTTCTTACAAATTTATTGTGACGATTTTATTACAATGAGTAACCAAGGCTTTATTAACTGAGATCAAGCACTATACGCAATACAACTAGGCCAGCAACTGAGGTACCAAGAAACGACAAATTACCGGCGACACGATATCTAAAGGAGAAGATTGGTAATCAAGGAATAATTGGTTAACTAAATGTAAAGGACGAGACAATGGAACACAAGAATTCACCATACTTTAAATTCACAGCACAATATTCGTAATTTCTATTCTTCATTTTCAATAATTTCTACCTGTTCAGTGTTCATGCATTGCATAGGAATAACAATTTGACTTCATTACTGAAATTTAATAAATTTACTTCAATCTCGTTGTTTTACTTAGGGGGCAAGTTGCTCCCGGATTATTTGTGTATTTACAGGCTTACTCCGAATAAAAAATATAATAAATTACCAATCCAAGATACTCATACTCATGCACGAATATTATTTGCATAAAAATGGATTTGAAAAATTTGTCCGGATTGAGATTCACAACATTGTTATTGTTGGATTTAAAATTTAACTTGGACAATGAATTTCTAATAACTTCCATTTTAATGACATAATTCATAATAGTTTGCGGATTTGGATATTTGTATTATTTTAAATCCGATCGCACCCATATAAAGGTAGCAGTGGTAACGTTAAAAGAGAGTTAGGCCGTTATTCGGATAATAATAATGTTTTTGGCATGTGTGTTTTATCATCAAGCTAATATCTGATTTTTTTTCAAGTCCTACGATTTTTTATTATCTTTCGCGGTCTAAATAAAACGAAAGCTCGTTGAATTCAATAATATTCTCTATCAATACATGCGAATAATCTGACAGTCACAAGGGTTTAAACTTGATGATGTTTTGGGATTAACTGAAGTCAATGATCATATTTGTCAATCCTATTACTTCGATTCAACACTACGACAAAGTTAGTGTTTTCTCAATTTGACTATAATACGATATATCAATGTTTTCGGTCAATAAAGTCCTTTTCGACCAAGGTTTTCTCACTGCCGAGTTTTTGGCACACTTTTCGGATTCCCATGTTAGCCTAAACATGTATTGATGCGTCGTGGTCCGGTAATGGTTGACTACAAAATGCCTATTGTGTATCTCTTGGGAGAAGAGCATGCACCCAATCATCAAGACATGTAGTGATGCCAAATCGCGCAAGGGGGGGAAAATTTGAAAAGGTGGATGAAGGTCTTAAAAAATACTCTATAATTTATGTTCATTCACGAAATAATTTTGTGCCTCCTTCATGCTTGGCGACCATCAATTGGGAGGGGGGTAGGGGTGCGGCAAATGCATCGAATGAATGGATCAAAAACGAATAATCGTGCAAACTGCGCGGTTTAGCGAGTCAGCTCGCATTTCGTCAAACGACACTGCTTGAACTTCAAATCAAATCGAACACGTTTCCAGACAGAGACGTATTGTTACCTCACGAAGTTCTGAATCAGTTTAAAATTTGACATTTTATATATTTTATCAATGGATAAGCCTTCAACATATAATCCCATAAGTCATCCACATACATATTTGGCCGGAAGTTAACCACCCCATGCCCATTATACAGCATTCGTGTCCATTCACCCGGTATTTCTACCGTAACCGCTGTTTTTGCCAGGGGATCGGTTTTTACAATACAGTACAGCGAGAATTGAACCATACTATCTCTGGATTGCGATGCCAGAGGTTTAATCACTGGGTGATAATGATATAATAATAAGTCCTAGTAATCTCTGTATTGCAGAAAAGTATTCGACACTAGTAGACATCGTCAACGCCAACACACGGCAGAAGACTACCGAGAAAATTCTTGATGATTTCAAGACTGAGCGTATGGACCGACCGGACTTCCAAGTTAACCCTCGGATGAGAAAGGTTAACGTTGAGGATTACTTCAAAGGAAATTACCAAGACGTCGAAGACATGGAAGTAAGGATAAAGAAGCGGTCATGGCTAGGTATAAAACGGGAGAAGGTATTGAAAACGCAATTGAGAAAAGAAATAGGCTTTCACGGACACAAAGAGCAATATGAGGATACCTTGTCGTTAGATCAGCTTATAATGTCAATTACTGGAGAAACTTATTCCTCACACGCAGACGAACATTCGGTCATAGGCATTGTCGCGTCTGCGGGATCGGGGAAAACCACTCTCATGCGTAGATTAGCGAGAAAATCACTCGATACAACCTCCCTAACACAAGGCTCCAATCAAGTAGTCTCGAAAATGATACATTTTATCGAATTGAAAACCATCAAGTACGCTGGTTATGTGAAACCATCTAAATTTCTCTTCGAGGGACTTTTCGGAAAGGCTTTAGATGAGGAAAATGCTTACCGGTGGTT
Source organism: Botryllus schlosseri (assembly GCF_051294905.1). Classification (NCBI taxonomy): domain Eukaryota; kingdom Metazoa; phylum Chordata; class Ascidiacea; order Stolidobranchia; family Styelidae; genus Botryllus; species Botryllus schlosseri. The sequence goes on along the minus strand of NC_137251.1, from coordinate 1,570,313 downwards.
GCTTGAAAACCAAACGAGTGCCGTTTTATATTTCGACGGTCTAGATCAGGCTACGTGGAAGATAGCCAATGGTACAGATTACGATAAAATTAATCCATTTTCCCATGCCGATACAGCAACGATCATGTACAACATACTCTCCGGTAACCTGCTTCCCCGGGCGAAAATCGTATTCGCATCACGCGAATTTAGAGTGTCAGAGTTACCTGCGAAGGCACGACCTACCGACATCATTACTCTCTCAGGATTGACGCAAAACGACGCAAAAGAACTTTTCGTGTTTTTAATCGGAAAAGATGGTGCTAAGGCCTGGGGAAATATTCGTAGCATGTCGCCCAGGCTACTCAACTTGGTGTCAGTTCCCGTGTTCCTAATTTTAACAGCAGTTGTAATGGCAAGAGATCGGAAAAGACCTCCACCGACTACAGTTACCGAATTGTATAAAAGAATCATTGACGCTCTTCGACACGTCGAAAACATCCGACATCGTGACGAAATAGACAAAATATTATTAAAATTGAAGGAAATGGCTTATCGAGGAATGAAAGAAGGGCGGGTCGTATTTAATGCGGAGGATTTGAAAAAGTTCGGTTTGTCTGCCGAAGAGGTTCAGGACTTGATTATGAAGGTTCCCGGTAACAATCTGCTCAGTCGACATTTAGTTGAGGGTGATTTCATCTTCTTCTTCTGTCATCAAAGCATACAAGAGTTCCTTGCAGCAAGCTTCATAGCTCATATGACAGCTAAAGAATTCTCTCGATTCGATGGAAAACATCTCCACGAAAATCGATGGTCGGTCGTTCGCAGATTTGTTTCCGGACTCGTTCATGAACAATCAACGGATCAAGTTTCTAAAAGTGAGTTATTGTTAAATTGAGCCTCCATAATGCGATAAGTTTAAATCTAGCCTTTTGAAGGTCAAGTTGTGTGTGATATATGAAAAGGTTATGCGCGTATGTCACAATATCACTGGTCTCCCTTCATTCGAACGTCTGATCTGCAACGGGATATTGTTTAGTTGGTCAGAATTGACGGTGGTATCGTAAAAATTCTCAAGTTTTTGACTGTGAGAGTTAATTTGCAAACCTCAAGTTTGTTAGGTGCCATAAGAAAAATGACCTATCTAAATAATTGTCACTTGAAAAGCTAGTGAAGAAGAGCATCAATCACTCATAAGTGCGTATTCGATATCACGGAGCGTGACCCTAAACCAGGGGTGGGCAAACTACAGCCAGTAACACCGTTTTGTGTGGCCCGCGAAAGCTTGAAGAAATTGATAAATTGATAAAATCAAATTTCTGTGGTTGCTTGATCCAACTTTTTCTTATATATTTCAACATGATAATGATAAGTTATAGAGTCCTACCATAGTATTTTATGTCATTGACGGCGCGATATCCCTAACTCGACGCCCATGAAGTCTGAAAGGTTTCAATTGCTCAACATCACCAAAAGTGAAACGTTAGTGACTTAGTTCGTATACTTCGGGTGTGATTTTAGATTGGCAACACGAGCAAGTTCATTACTTTTAGTGCTGTACTTGTAAAAACCGATTCGCGAGTGTGTTAGATAGATTCGTTTCTTGTATGTGTGAAATTAATTGTATTTATAATTGCTACCGGTATACATATTGTAGAAGCGTATTTAAAGGTAACATGGTTATGATCAGGGCTTTGGAGCAGTGGTAAATTTTAATACCGGGACTGCACTCGTTATTATCAAGCTATACAGTCGAATGAAATCTTGTAACGGAGCGATTATTCAAGTGTAACCGCAGCAAAGCAATATGAATGAATGTCACGACCTTATCAGTAGAAATTCGTTTTATTTCTAACCAATACCAAACGGATTGATATTCGACATTGGTACGCTTGTTTACAGTCCGTCCGCCATTGATCAAGTTCACTGGAATATAGAAGGTTTCCCATCACACGAATCGAACTAACTATACGAATCTGGTGTTCCATCAAATTTGACAACTTAATTTAACGCCGTGCACTGTACAAGTGCACGATGGAAAGTGTCAGTAACGAATTAAACTACATGCTCAGTTGCTCACAAGGGACATTGCACGACAATTTCCGAAAACGAGTGTATCAAGTAGCTTAGTCAAGTATGAATACACAAAACTGATGATTACAAAAAGAAAATGGCGCACCGAATCACTGATTGTCCTCTTATATTCATCACCAGGGACTCGGACATCGCATTGACTATGCTTGTATCGCGACAATTATAATGGCGTTATGGGCTGCTTTGACGCATTTTCCTATTACCTTGGCAAATATTTACTGGAGTATCCACAATAATACGCTGTTTAATTTCGGGCTATCATAAAACTTCACCAAAGTACGTGCATTTGCTAGTCTAATTCATGCAGGAAGCGATGTTTCTCGACGTGCGGCGCGGGTGCCTTCCAAATGAGTACGTGCAGCAAATTTTATTTTATTCTCCGGCGCCGCTTATATATATTCGGCTGAATTAGTTAAATCCCTCAGCTCACATAAGCGTCAGTCCCGTTTTGTCACATGCATAGTGATCATTATTTTTCGAACCGCACAATTAACCATCGGTGTCGTGCTGATGACGAAATTGTGGGAATGGCGAATACTCTCAAAACAGTAATTCAGGAGTGCGCACTGAATATCTAACCTACCCAGGTGTGGCGCCTATGTATGGATAATTGAACAATGAACAAGGTTTGTTAGAAAAACAGGTGCCAACGAGGCAACAATTCCTAATTTTGTGAACGATTACCGTAAAATTATGTGAATTCCGCCAATAAGCATGGCATCTTATAAAATACATCGGAGCCGGAGCTACTTTTCAAACACTCGGATCCAGCTCCGGCTCCACTTGAATTTTATGTAGAGCTCCAGCTCAGCTCAGCTTCAGCTTCGGATCCGCTGAAAATGCACGGCTCCGGGGCTCCGGCTCCTGGCTCTGGCTCCGGCTCCAAAGCTCTGCTTATGATTCTGTCAGCATCGTGTGTCCTGGAGTTGAACGAAAAGTAAATCAGCAAATCTATGAACAGATCGCTGCTCATAGACTCAAAGTTACTTCCAGTTATAAGAATCGGGACGACCAACTTTCATCTCTGATTTCAACAATGAGAACGCTGCGCTTTTAAATTCTTGTCAATGTTTCTGCGGCTTGTGCGATATCAACAGCATACATAATATTTTCATGTCGTCGATCGCAATATTATCAAATAACAATATGTATAATGCGATTCAAGGGATTCAAATAATAAATGCTAGCTAAAACGTTTGCCCATCCCTGCCCTAAACAATTCTTTTGATCGCCCATATTAGATCGGTGCTTCCCGATCTCTTTCAGTTCGCGACCCACTTTGAATGCGAGATTTATCGTGAGACCCACAATTCCATATACCAAACAAATAAAAAAACTAATGAGAAATGCTCAGTTGAATGCACATGCGTTAAGATTTGTCAAAAATCGATTCTTTGCTCGCGTGACTTATCCACTTTCACAGCGATATTCAGTGACGATAGAGAACTTTTGTAGAAACTGCTAATTTGTGAACGGTTAATTGATCCCACAATGGGATATTTGCACTTCACCTTAATCGGCACATCAATTGACTAAATGTCAACAGTGAGAAACGATTTAAAGTCACTACGTAGTATACTAGCTACCTTCACATAGTGATAGCCAGCAGTGCCTAACGGAAAGTTGCACCTGCATGTGAATCACTGTCTGAATAGGAGTTGGATTTTCAGTATATACAACTCAGAAGATATTATTTTTGAAGCAACAGTTGTGTCGGATTCGCTTGCCTGAGCTCTAACTAGCTTTTAAAATATACTTGGAATGAGCTACTATCTATCACTGTAGAAACAAATGGAGATTTTGCGTTGGAACTTGGGCGAAAAAAATGTTTCCATCCACGCATTTCCACCCCATTTTTACCGTAAAAATCCACCGTGACACGTGGATGTGCTATACGAACCTATGGGTTTAGCTATCACAGGCACAGGTGAGGGGATTTTAAAAAAATGACATCCAAATCCTAAGCTTCAGATTTATGTCCGAATCCAGACCTTCAGCATTTTTAAATACATATCCTAATTGCATGTTCCTAGATTTATTAGAACTCGCGCTTCGTATGTAACTATTTACCATAAAATCACTCAAAAAGTTCACTTACAACAGGCAATACCGAACTGAAATGTAATCAAACTGGTATCAATCAAAAGCTATAGCGTCGCACTGAATCCAAAACACACACATTAAACGTGAGCATGACAATGGAACGTCTACGTTGCCCTGACCAGATTTTAAATGGTATTTCCGGAATCCGTACAACAATAGCTTTCAATTTAGATAAATATCGTTAAATTGGAGTTAGCTGCGGTGTGGAGCAGTGAAACATCGGTTTGATAGTAATGCAACAGCGCTTGATGTTTTTCAGTGTTTAGTGGAATCGCACCTACTTGATTCGACACCATATTTATGCTCGTGTCTGAAACTCTGTCTCGTGTTTCAATTGCGAGCTATGCGGTGATAGGAGCTTCTCAAAGCTCAAACTGACAAAGTCTTATTTACGTTCTACTATTTATGTTGATCGGGTACCAGCTCTACCCATTCTTTGTCTAGAAAGAGACCACGTTCCAAACCTTGATTTTGAGGATATTGTCGCTGAATTCGCTTCAGTTCAGTTTTGAGGTGGCTATTGATATTTTATTTACTTAATACATTCGTTGTCCATTTCTCGGCTTTATTATTTTGGAATTATAATCGCTGAGACGGCGAGGCTTCTTTCTCAATCAATATAGAACTTCTGAGTCGCGACATATTATTAGAAATCATTGTTATTGAAAAGTTTGCTTGAAATGCACGTCGTAATTTGCTGCGGTCTACTTAGGGGGGGTCAGCATGGCTTGATTTTCGTGAATGATCATAAAATATTTCTCCGCTCTCAATGATCGTGATATCTGAGTCAAATCGATGAACTTAACTCCACTCGATTTTGCGCAGCCCTGATTACGGCGCCAGGGGGCGCATATTAAAAACGGTTGAGAACCGCCGGTGTAATCAAAATACTGAGAAACCAATAATTTGTTTTAGGGCTACTGACATGGAGTTACCCTTTCACTGTGAACGAATGAGACGCAGTGTTTACAGTATACAGTGTAGTAGCTTATTGTCAATGTTATTGTGGTTGATGCGTGTTTCGTCACAGTACCTGATCAAAGGAAAAAACAACGAGTTTTCGGTCAATCGATTCGTTCGCAGCTCAAGAAGGCATGCGGCTTTCACGGACACAAAGAGCAAGATAAAGATACCTTGGCCGACCGCTTGGCCGACCGCTTGGCCGACCGCCGCATTCTCATGGAGCTTTACACGGTTGTAAGCTGCCGAAGGCAGCAAAGCGGTAAAAGCTTGAAAAACTGCGCCCGCAAGGGCGTAGTCTAGGGCTTCCGCGAATGGATCCACCAGGTTCCTTGTCGGGGATTAAAGAGAAGAATGTAGTATGTATGTTGCACAAAAATTTGGTGAACAAGACATCCTGGTGTTTTACGATAGGATCTTCCTCGGTAAGATGTCATAGGCGGGCTTGACCCTACCGACAAGAATTCAAAGATTGGACGTTTTGGGTGGATATTATGTAACATAAAATCTGGGATTATATACGATTAAAAGTTCTTATGGGAAGATAAAGTATAAATGAAGGTAATGCCGCAATATGGAAATAAAATAGATATCATAATTTATAGTATAAGCAGAGGGAAGTAATGTAGCAGCATGAATATGACTCAGTCCAAAGCAACTCTACCATAGCATCTCACGTCGTCAGGGGTGGTAAAGATGTAGGTAGGGCGTATTAGCCTCTCCTTTTCTGTAGCAAATACCGGTAATGCTTACGACCCGAAGGAGCAGTTGCGAATCTTTTTTAAGTTTTGGAGTCATGTTCCTGATACTACATTACGAAGATGAGAATGAAATCATAAGATAGTATAGGAGTACAGAGCGTAAATTAAAGTAGATAATTGAACAGAAATAGGTGCAAGTAATGAGCGTATGAACCATCAAGTAGTATATCTGATACGAACCTTATCCATGCGATGGTATTACAGTGGATGAAACACGAGTCACCTGACAATTGGTAGCTTCAATATATTCGTATGCAAGCAAAGACAATTCGGAATATAGAATTGTTTTGTTTGTAGTAGTCGCTAGCGACAAGACTACTTCATATTGTGACGCAATATATGTGTGTTTAGTATGCTAGGTAATTATGGCTCATGTAATTAATATACACGATATCATTTACAGAATACATATTTAAAAAATACAATTACCTATGATCGGGTTAGGTTTAGGATTTGGGTATAGTATATATAGTTGAGTATGAAGAAATATTGCGATAAATCTACGGGTTAGGGTTAAGATTTGGTATAGTATATCTAAGTTAAAGAAATAAAAATATTATTATCTAGGGATGTAGGAATTAGGATGAGGTAGGAAATCAAAAAGGTGGTCTGTCAGATAAGATGCTATATAATATCCAATGGTCTGCTGGTTGGTTAGCCAATCTAAGAACTACACAGACGGAGTTACGATCGAATACCGTGATCCGGAGTCGTACATAGTTGTAAGCTGCCGAAGGCAGCAAAGCGGTAAAAGCTTGAAAAACTGCGCCCGCAAGGGCGTAGTCTAGGGCTTCCGCGAATGGATCCACCAGGTTCCTTGTCGGGGATTAAAGAGAAGAATGTAGTATGTATGTTGCACAAAAATTTGGTGAACAAGACATCCTGGTGTTTTACGATAGGATCTTCCTCGGTAAGATGTCATAGGCGGGCTTGACCCTACCGACAAGAATTCAAAGATTGGACGTTTTGGGTGGATATTATGTAACATAAAATCTGGGATTATATACGATTAAAAGTTCTTATGGGAAGATAAAGTATAAATGAAGGTAATGCCGCAATATGGAAATAAAATAGATATCATAATTTATAGTATAAGCAGAGGGAAGTAATGTAGCAGCATGAATATGACTCAGTCCAAAGCAACTCTACCATAGCATCTCACGTCGTCAGGGGTGGTAAAGATGTAGGTAGGGCGTATTAGCCTCTCCTTTTCTGTAGCAAATACCGGTAATGCTTACGACCCGAAGGAGCAGTTGCGAATCTTTTTTAAGTTTTGGAGTCATGTTCCTGATACTACATTACGAAGATGAGAATGAAATCATAAGATAGTATAGGAGTACAGAGCGTAAATTAAAGTAGATAATTGAACAGAAATAGGTGCAAGTAATGAGCGTATGAACCATCAAGTAGTATATCTGATACGAACCTTATCCATGCGATGGTATTACAGTGGATGAAACACGAGTCACCTGACAATTGGTAGCTTCAATATATTCGTATGCAAGCAAAGACAATTCGGAATATAGAATTGTTTTGTTTGTAGTAGTCGCTAGCGACAAGACTACTTCATATTGTGACGCAATATATGTGTGTTTAGTATGCTAGGTAATTATGGCTCATGTAATTAATATACACGATATCATTTACAGAATACATATTTAAAAAATACAATTACCTATGATCGGGTTAGGTTTAGGATTTGGGTATAGTATATATAGTTGAGTATGAAGAAATATTGCGATAAATCTACGGGTTAGGGTTAAGATTTGGTATAGTATATCTAAGTTAAAGAAATAAAAATATTATTATCTAGGGATGTAGGAATTAGGATGAGGTAGGAAATCAAAAAGGTGGTCTGTCAGATAAGATGCTATATAATATCCAATGGTCTGCTGGTTGGTTAGCCAATCTAAGAACTACACAGACGGAGTTACGATCGAATACCGTGATCCGGAGTCGTACATAGTTGTAAGCTGCCGAAGGCAGCAAAGCGGTAAACGCTTGAAAAACTGCGCCCGCAAGGGCGTAGTCTAGGGCTTCCGCGAATGGATCCACCAGGTTCCTTGTCGGGGATTAAAGAGAAGAATGTAGTATGTATGTTGCACAAAAATTTGGTGAACAAGACATCCTGGTGTTTTACGATAGGATCTTCCTCGGTAAGATGTCATAGGCGGGCTTGACCCTACCGACAAGAATTCAAAGATTGGACGTTTTGGGTGGATATTATGTAACATAAAATCTGGGATTATATACGATTAAAAGTTCTTATGGGAAGATAAAGTATAAATGAAGGTAATGCCGCAATATGGAAATAAAATAGATATCATAATTTATAGTATAAGCAGAGGGAAGTAATGTAGCAGCATGAATATGACTCAGTCCAAAGCAACTCTACCATAGCATCTCACGTCGTCAGGGGTGGTAAAGATGTAGGTAGGGCGTATTAGCCTCTCCTTTTCTGTAGCAAATACCGGTAATGCTTACGACCCGAAGGAGCAGTTGCGAATCTTTTTTAAGTTTTGGAGTCATGTTCCTGATACTACATTACGAAGATGAGAATGAAATCATAAGATAGTATAGGAGTACAGAGCGTAAATTAAAGTAGATAATTGAACAGAAATAGGTGCAAGTAATGAGCGTATGAACCATCAAGTAGTATATCTGATACGAACCTTATCCATGCGATGGTATTACAGTGGATGAAACACGAGTCACCTGACAATTGGTAGCTTCAATATATTCGTATGCAAGCAAAGACAATTCGGAATATAGAATTGTTTTGTTTGTAGTAGTCGCTAGCGACAAGACTACTTCATATTGTGACGCAATATATGTGTGTTTAGTATGCTAGGTAATTATGGCTCATGTAATTAATATACACGATATCATTTACAGAATACATATTTAAAAAATACAATTACCTATGATCGGGTTAGGTTTAGGATTTGGGTATAGTATATATAGTTGAGTATGAAGAAATATTGCGATAAATCTACGGGTTAGGGTTAAGATTTGGTATAGTATATCTAAGTTAAAGAAATAAAAATATTATTATCTAGGGATGTAGGAATTAGGATGAGGTAGGAAATCAAAAAGGTGGTCTGTCAGATAAGATGCTATATAATATCCAATGGTCTGCTGGTTGGTTAGCCAATCTAAGAACTACACAGACGGAGTTACGATCGAATACCGTGATCCGGAGTCGTACATAGTTGTAAGCTGCCGAAGGCAGCAAAGCGGTAAAAGCTTGAAAAACTGCGCCCGCAAGGGCGTAGTCTAGGGCTTCCGCGAATGGATCCACCAGGTTCCTTGTCGGGGATTAAAGAGAAGAATGTAGTATGTATGTTGCACAAAAATTTGGTGAACAAGACATCCTGGTGTTTTACGATAGGATCTTCCTCGGTAAGATGTCATAGGCGGGCTTGACCCTACCGACAAGAATTCAAAGATTGGACGTTTTGGGTGGATATTATGTAACATAAAATCTGGGATTATATACGATTAAAAGTTCTTATGGGAAGATAAAGTATAAATGAAGGTAATGCCGCAATATGGAAATAAAATAGATATCATAATTTATAGTATAAGCAGAGGGAAGTAATGTAGCAGCATGAATATGACTCAGTCCAAAGCAACTCTACCATAGCATCTCACGTCGTCAGGGGTGGTAAAGATGTAGGTAGGGCGTATTAGCCTCTCCTTTTCTGTAGCAAATACCGGTAATGCTTACGACCCGAAGGAGCAGTTGCGAATCTTTTTTAAGTTTTGGAGTCATGTTCCTGATACTACATTACGAAGATGAGAATGAAATCATAAGATAGTATAGGAGTACAGAGCGTAAATTAAAGTAGATAATTGAACAGAAATAGGTGCAAGTAATGAGCGTATGAACCATCAAGTAGTATATCTGATACGAACCTTATCCATGCGATGGTATTACAGTGGATGAAACACGAGTCACCTGACAATTGGTAGCTTCAATATATTCGTATGCAAGCAAAGACAATTCGGAATATAGAATTGTTTTGTTTGTAGTAGTCGCTAGCGACAAGACTACTTCATATTGTGACGCAATATATGTGTGTTTAGTATGCTAGGTAATTATGGCTCATGTAATTAATATACACGATATCATTTACAGAATACATATTTAAAAAATACAATTACCTATGATCGGGTTAGGTTTAGGATTTGGGTATAGTATATATAGTTGAGTATGAAGAAATATTGCGATAAATCTACGGGTTAGGGTTAAGATTTGGTATAGTATATCTAAGTTAAAGAAATAAAAATATTATTATCTAGGGATGTAGGAATTAGGATGAGGTAGGAAATCAAAAAGGTGGTCTGTCAGATAAGATGCTATATAATATCCAATGGTCTGCTGGTTGGTTAGCCAATCTAAGAACTACACAGACGGAGTTACGATCGAATACCGTGATCCGGAGTCGTACATAGTTGTAAGCTGCCGAAGGCAGCAAAGCGGTAAAAGCTTGAAAAACTGCGCCCGCAAGGGCGTAGTCTAGGGCTTCCGCGAATGGATCCACCAGGTTCCTTGTCGGGGATTAAAGAGAAGAATGTAGTATGTATGTTGCACAAAAATTTGGTGAACAAGACATCCTGGTGTTTTACGATAGGATCTTCCTCGGTAAGATGTCATAGGCGGGCTTGACCCTACCGACAAGAATTCAAAGATTGGACGTTTTGGGTGGATATTATGTAACATAAAATCTGGGATTATATACGATTAAAAGTTCTTATGGGAAGATAAAGTATAAATGAAGGTAATGCCGCAATATGGAAATAAAATAGATATCATAATTTATAGTATAAGCAGAGGGAAGTAATGTAGCAGCATGAATATGACTCAGTCCAAAGCAACTCTACCATAGCATCTCACGTCGTCAGGGGTGGTAAAGATGTAGGTAGGGCGTATTAGCCTCTCCTTTTCTGTAGCAAATACCGGTAATGCTTACGACCCGAAGGAGCAGTTGCGAATCTTTTTTAAGTTTTGGAGTCATGTTCCTGATACTACATTACGAAGATGAGAATGAAATCATAAGATAGTATAGGAGTACAGAGCGTAAATTAAAGTAGATAATTGAACAGAAATAGGTGCAAGTAATGAGCGTATGAACCATCAAGTAGTATATCTGATACGAACCTTATCCATGCGATGGTATTACAGTGGATGAAACACGAGTCACCTGACAATTGGTAGCTTCAATATATTCGTATGCAAGCAAAGACAATTCGGAATATAGAATTGTTTTGTTTGTAGTAGTCGCTAGCGACAAGACTACTTCATATTGTGACGCAATATATGTGTGTTTAGTATGCTAGGTAATTATGGCTCATGTAATTAATATACACGATATCATTTACAGAATACATATTTAAAAAATACAATTACCTATGATCGGGTTAGGTTTAGGATTTGGGTATAGTATATATAGTTGAGTATGAAGAAATATTGCGATAAATCTACGGGTTAGGGTTAAGATTTGGTATAGTATATCTAAGTTAAAGAAATAAAAATATTATTATCTAGGGATGTAGGAATTAGGATGAGGTAGGAAATCAAAAAGGTGGTCTGTCAGATAAGATGCTATATAATATCCAATGGTCTGCTGGTTGGTTAGCCAATCTAAGAACTACACAGACGGAGTTACGATCGAATACCGTGATCCGGAGTCGTACATAGTTGTAAGCTGCCGAAGGCAGCAAAGCGGTAAAAGCTTGAAAAACTGCGCCCGCAAGGGCGTAGTCTAGGGCTTCCGCGAATGGATCCACCAGGTTCCTTGTCGGGGATTAAAGAGAAGAATGTAGTATGTATGTTGCACAAAAATTTGGTGAACAAGACATCCTGGTGTTTTACGATAGGATCTTCCTCGGTAAGATGTCATAGGCGGGCTTGACCCTACCGACAAGAATTCAAAGATTGGACGTTTTGGGTGGATATTATGTAACATAAAATCTGGGATTATATACGATTAAAAGTTCTTATGGGAAGATAAAGTATAAATGAAGGTAATGCCGCAATATGGAAATAAAATAGATATCATAATTTATAGTATAAGCAGAGGGAAGTAATGTAGCAGCATGAATATGACTCAGTCCAAAGCAACTCTACCATAGCATCTCACGTCGTCAGGGGTGGTAAAGATGTAGGTAGGGCGTATTAGCCTCTCCTTTTCTGTAGCAAATACCGGTAATGCTTACGACCCGAAGGAGCAGTTGCGAATCTTTTTTAAGTTTTGGAGTCATGTTCCTGATACTACATTACGAAGATGAGAATGAAATCATAAGATAGTATAGGAGTACAGAGCGTAAATTAAAGTAGATAATTGAACAGAAATAGGTGCAAGTAATGAGCGTATGAACCATCAAGTAGTATATCTGATACGAACCTTATCCATGCGATGGTATTACAGTGGATGAAACACGAGTCACCTGACAATTGGTAGCTTCAATATATTCGTATGCAAGCAAAGACAATTCGGAATATAGAATTGTTTTGTTTGTAGTAGTCGCTAGCGACAAGACTACTTCATATTGTGACGCAATATATGTGTGTTTAGTATGCTAGGTAATTATGGCTCATGTAATTAATATACACGATATCATTTACAGAATACATATTTAAAAAATACAATTACCTATGATCGGGTTAGGTTTAGGATTTGGGTATAGTATATATAGTTGAGTATGAAGAAATATTGCGATAAATCTACGGGTTAGGGTTAAGATTTGGTATAGTATATCTAAGTTAAAGAAATAAAAATATTATTATCTAGGGATGTAGGAATTAGGATGAGGTAGGAAATCAAAAAGGTGGTCTGTCAGATAAGATGCTATATAATATCCAATGGTCTGCTGGTTGGTTAGCCAATCTAAGAACTACACAGACGGAGTTACGATCGAATACCGTGATCCGGAGTCGTACATAGTTGTAAGCTGCCGAAGGCAGCAAAGCGGTAAAAGCTTGAAAAACTGCGCCCGCAAGGGCGTAGTCTAGGGCTTCCGCGAATGGATCCACCAGGTTCCTTGTCGGGGATTAAAGAGAAGAATGTAGTATGTATGTTGCACAAAAATTTGGTGAACAAGACATCCTGGTGTTTTACGATAGGATCTTCCTCGGTAAGATGTCATAGGCGGGCTTGACCCTACCGACAAGAATTCAAAGATTGGACGTTTTGGGTGGATATTATGTAACATAAAATCTGGGATTATATACGATTAAAAGTTCTTATGGGAAGATAAAGTATAAATGAAGGTAATGCCGCAATATGGAAATAAAATAGATATCATAATTTATAGTATAAGCAGAGGGAAGTAATGTAGCAGCATGAATATGACTCAGTCCAAAGCAACTCTACCATAGCATCTCACGTCGTCAGGGGTGGTAAAGATGTAGGTAGGGCGTATTAGCCTCTCCTTTTCTGTAGCAAATACCGGTAATGCTTACGACCCGAAGGAGCAGTTGCGAATCTTTTTTAAGTTTTGGAGTCATGTTCCTGATACTACATTACGAAGATGAGAATGAAATCATAAGATAGTATAGGAGTACAGAGCGTAAATTAAAGTAGATAATTGAACAGAAATAGGTGCAAGTAATGAGCGTATGAACCATCAAGTAGTATATCTGATACGAACCTTATCCATGCGATGGTATTACAGTGGATGAAACACGAGTCACCTGACAATTGGTAGCTTCAATATATTCGTATGCAAGCAAAGACAATTCGGAATATAGAATTGTTTTGTTTGTAGTAGTCGCTAGCGACAAGACTACTTCATATTGTGACGCAATATATGTGTGTTTAGTATGCTAGGTAATTATGGCTCATGTAATTAATATACACGATATCATTTACAGAATACATATTTAAAAAATACAATTACCTATGATCGGGTTAGGTTTAGGATTTGGGTATAGTATATATAGTTGAGTATGAAGAAATATTGCGATAAATCTACGGGTTAGGGTTAAGATTTGGTATAGTATATCTAAGTTAAAGAAATAAAAATATTATTATCTAGGGATGTAGGAATTAGGATGAGGTAGGAAATCAAAAAGGTGGTCTGTCAGATAAGATGCTATATAATATCCAATGGTCTGCTGGTTGGTTAGCCAATCTAAGAACTACACAGACGGAGTTACGATCGAATACCGTGATCCGGAGTCGTACATAGTTGTAAGCTGCCGAAGGCAGCAAAGCGGTAAAAGCTTGAAAAACTGCGCCCGCAAGGGCGTAGTCTAGGGCTTCCGCGAATGGATCCACCAGGTTCCTTGTCGGGGATTAAAGAGAAGAATGTAGTATGTATGTTGCACAAAAATTTGGTGAACAAGACATCCTGGTGTTTTACGATAGGATCTTCCTCGGTAAGATGTCATAGGCGGGCTTGACCCTACCGACAAGAATTCAAAGATTGGACGTTTTGGGTGGATATTATGTAACATAAAATCTGGGATTATATACGATTAAAAGTTCTTATGGGAAGATAAAGTATAAATGAAGGTAATGCCGCAATATGGAAATAAAATAGATATCATAATTTATAGTATAAGCAGAGGGAAGTAATGTAGCAGCATGAATATGACTCAGTCCAAAGCAACTCTACCATAGCATCTCACGTCGTCAGGGGTGGTAAAGATGTAGGTAGGGCGTATTAGCCTCTCCTTTTCTGTAGCAAATACCGGTAATGCTTACGACCCGAAGGAGCAGTTGCGAATCTTTTTTAAGTTTTGGAGTCATGTTCCTGATACTACATTACGAAGATGAGAATGAAATCATAAGATAGTATAGGAGTACAGAGCGTAAATTAAAGTAGATAATTGAACAGAAATAGGTGCAAGTAATGAGCGTATGAACCATCAAGTAGTATATCTGATACGAACCTTATCCATGCGATGGTATTACAGTGGATGAAACACGAGTCACCTGACAATTGGTAGCTTCAATATATTCGTATGCAAGCAAAGACAATTCGGAATATAGAATTGTTTTGTTTGTAGTAGTCGCTAGCGACAAGACTACTTCATATTGTGACGCAATATATGTGTGTTTAGTATGCTAGGTAATTATGGCTCATGTAATTAATATACACGATATCATTTACAGAATACATATTTAAAAAATACAATTACCTATGATCGGGTTAGGTTTAGGATTTGGGTATAGTATATATAGTTGAGTATGAAGAAATATTGCGATAAATCTACGGGTTAGGGTTAAGATTTGGTATAGTATATCTAAGTTAAAGAAATAAAAATATTATTATCTAGGGATGTAGGAATTAGGATGAGGTAGGAAATCAAAAAGGTGGTCTGTCAGATAAGATGCTATATAATATCCAATGGTCTGCTGGTTGGTTAGCCAATCTAAGAACTACACAGACGGAGTTACGATCGAATACCGTGATCCGGAGTCGTACATAGTTGTAAGCTGCCGAAGGCAGCAAAGCGGTAAAAGCTTGAAAAACTGCGCCCGCAAGGGCGTAGTCTAGGGCTTCCGCGAATGGATCCACCAGGTTCCTTGTCGGGGATTAAAGAGAAGAATGTAGTATGTATGTTGCACAAAAATTTGGTGAACAAGACATCCTGGTGTTTTACGATAGGATCTTCCTCGGTAAGATGTCATAGGCGGGCTTGACCCTACCGACAAGAATTCAAAGATTGGACGTTTTGGGTGGATATTATGTAACATAAAATCTGGGATTATATACGATTAAAAGTTCTTATGGGAAGATAAAGTATAAATGAAGGTAATGCCGCAATATGGAAATAAAATAGATATCATAATTTATAGTATAAGCAGAGGGAAGTAATGTAGCAGCATGAATATGACTCAGTCCAAAGCAACTCTACCATAGCATCTCACGTCGTCAGGGGTGGTAAAGATGTAGGTAGGGCGTATTAGCCTCTCCTTTTCTGTAGCAAATACCGGTAATGCTTACGACCCGAAGGAGCAGTTGCGAATCTTTTTTAAGTTTTGGAGTCATGTTCCTGATACTACATTACGAAGATGAGAATGAAATCATAAGATAGTATAGGAGTACAGAGCGTAAATTAAAGTAGATAATTGAACAGAAATAGGTGCAAGTAATGAGCGTATGAACCATCAAGTAGTATATCTGATACGAACCTTATCCATGCGATGGTATTACAGTGGATGAAACACGAGTCACCTGACAATTGGTAGCTTCAATATATTCGTATGCAAGCAAAGACAATTCGGAATATAGAATTGTTTTGTTTGTAGTAGTCGCTAGCGACAAGACTACTTCATATTGTGACGCAATATATGTGTGTTTAGTATGCTAGGTAATTATGGCTCATGTAATTAATATACACGATATCATTTACAGAATACATATTTAAAAAATACAATTACCTATGATCGGGTTAGGTTTAGGATTTGGGTATAGTATATATAGTTGAGTATGAAGAAATATTGCGATAAATCTACGGGTTAGGGTTAAGATTTGGTATAGTATATCTAAGTTAAAGAAATAAAAATATTATTATCTAGGGATGTAGGAATTAGGATGAGGTAGGAAATCAAAAAGGTGGTCTGTCAGATAAGATGCTATATAATATCCAATGGTCTGCTGGTTGGTTAGCCAATCTAAGAACTACACAGACGGAGTTACGATCGAATACCGTGATCCGGAGTCGTACATAGTTGTAAGCTGCCGAAGGCAGCAAAGCGGTAAAAGCTTGAAAAACTGCGCCCGCAAGGGCGTAGTCTAGGGCTTCCGCGAATGGATCCACCAGGTTCCTTGTCGGGGATTAAAGAGAAGAATGTAGTATGTATGTTGCACAAAAATTTGGTGAACAAGACATCCTGGTGTTTTACGATAGGATCTTCCTCGGTAAGATGTCATAGGCGGGCTTGACCCTACCGACAAGAATTCAAAGATTGGACGTTTTGGGTGGATATTATGTAACATAAAATCTGGGATTATATACGATTAAAAGTTCTTATGGGAAGATAAAGTATAAATGAAGGTAATGCCGCAATATGGAAATAAAATAGATATCATAATTTATAGTATAAGCAGAGGGAAGTAATGTAGCAGCATGAATATGACTCAGTCCAAAGCAACTCTACCATAGCATCTCACGTCGTCAGGGGTGGTAAAGATGTAGGTAGGGCGTATTAGCCTCTCCTTTTCTGTAGCAAATACCGGTAATGCTTACGACCCGAAGGAGCAGTTGCGAATCTTTTTTAAGTTTTGGAGTCATGTTCCTGATACTACATTACGAAGATGAGAATGAAATCATAAGATAGTATAGGAGTACAGAGCGTAAATTAAAGTAGATAATTGAACAGAAATAGGTGCAAGTAATGAGCGTATGAACCATCAAGTAGTATATCTGATACGAACCTTATCCATGCGATGGTATTACAGTGGATGAAACACGAGTCACCTGACAATTGGTAGCTTCAATATATTCGTATGCAAGCAAAGACAATTCGGAATATAGAATTGTTTTGTTTGTAGTAGTCGCTAGCGACAAGACTACTTCATATTGTGACGCAATATATGTGTGTTTAGTATGCTAGGTAATTATGGCTCATGTAATTAATATACACGATATCATTTACAGAATACATATTTAAAAAATACAATTACCTATGATCGGGTTAGGTTTAGGATTTGGGTATAGTATATATAGTTGAGTATGAAGAAATATTGCGATAAATCTACGGGTTAGGGTTAAGATTTGGTATAGTATATCTAAGTTAAAGAAATAAAAATATTATTATCTAGGGATGTAGGAATTAGGATGAGGTAGGAAATCAAAAAGGTGGTCTGTCAGATAAGATGCTATATAATATCCAATGGTCTGCTGGTTGGTTAGCCAATCTAAGAACTACACAGACGGAGTTACGATCGAATACCGTGATCCGGAGTCGTACATAGTTGTAAGCTGCCGAAGGCAGCAAAGCGGTAAAAGCTTGAAAAACTGCGCCCGCAAGGGCGTAGTCTAGGGCTTCCGCGAATGGATCCACCAGGTTCCTTGTCGGGGATTAAAGAGAAGAATGTAGTATGTATGTTGCACAAAAATTTGGTGAACAAGACATCCTGGTGTTTTACGATAGGATCTTCCTCGGTAAGATGTCATAGGCGGGCTTGACCCTACCGACAAGAATTCAAAGATTGGACGTTTTGGGTGGATATTATGTAACATAAAATCTGGGATTATATACGATTAAAAGTTCTTATGGGAAGATAAAGTATAAATGAAGGTAATGCCGCAATATGGAAATAAAATAGATATCATAATTTATAGTATAAGCAGAGGGAAGTAATGTAGCAGCATGAATATGACTCAGTCCAAAGCAACTCTACCATAGCATCTCACGTCGTCAGGGGTGGTAAAGATGTAGGTAGGGCGTATTAGCCTCTCCTTTTCTGTAGCAAATACCGGTAATGCTTACGACCCGAAGGAGCAGTTGCGAATCTTTTTTAAGTTTTGGAGTCATGTTCCTGATACTACATTACGAAGATGAGAATGAAATCATAAGATAGTATAGGAGTACAGAGCGTAAATTAAAGTAGATAATTGAACAGAAATAGGTGCAAGTAATGAGCGTATGAACCATCAAGTAGTATATCTGATACGAACCTTATCCATGCGATGGTATTACAGTGGATGAAACACGAGTCACCTGACAATTGGTAGCTTCAATATATTCGTATGCAAGCAAAGACAATTCGGAATATAGAATTGTTTTGTTTGTAGTAGTCGCTAGCGACAAGACTACTTCATATTGTGACGCAATATATGTGTGTTTAGTATGCTAGGTAATTATGGCTCATGTAATTAATATACACGATATCATTTACAGAATACATATTTAAAAAATACAATTACCTATGATCGGGTTAGGTTTAGGATTTGGGTATAGTATATATAGTTGAGTATGAAGAAATATTGCGATAAATCTACGGGTTAGGGTTAAGATTTGGTATAGTATATCTAAGTTAAAGAAATAAAAATATTATTATCTAGGGATGTAGGAATTAGGATGAGGTAGGAAATCAAAAAGGTGGTCTGTCAGATAAGATGCTATATAATATCCAATGGTCTGCTGGTTGGTTAGCCAATCTAAGAACTACACAGACGGAGTTACGATCGAATACCGTGATCCGGAGTCGTACATAGTTGTAAGCTGCCGAAGGCAGCAAAGCGGTAAAAGCTTGAAAAACTGCGCCCGCAAGGGCGTAGTCTAGGGCTTCCGCGAATGGATCCACCAGGTTCCTTGTCGGGGATTAAAGAGAAGAATGTAGTATGTATGTTGCACAAAAATTTGGTGAACAAGACATCCTGGTGTTTTACGATAGGATCTTCCTCGGTAAGATGTCATAGGCGGGCTTGACCCTACCGACAAGAATTCAAAGATTGGACGTTTTGGGTGGATATTATGTAACATAAAATCTGGGATTATATACGATTAAAAGTTCTTATGGGAAGATAAAGTATAAATGAAGGTAATGCCGCAATATGGAAATAAAATAGATATCATAATTTATAGTATAAGCAGAGGGAAGTAATGTAGCAGCATGAATATGACTCAGTCCAAAGCAACTCTACCATAGCATCTCACGTCGTCAGGGGTGGTAAAGATGTAGGTAGGGCGTATTAGCCTCTCCTTTTCTGTAGCAAATACCGGTAATGCTTACGACCCGAAGGAGCAGTTGCGAATCTTTTTTAAGTTTTGGAGTCATGTTCCTGATACTACATTACGAAGATGAGAATGAAATCATAAGATAGTATAGGAGTACAGAGCGTAAATTAAAGTAGATAATTGAACAGAAATAGGTGCAAGTAATGAGCGTATGAACCATCAAGTAGTATATCTGATACGAACCTTATCCATGCGATGGTATTACAGTGGATGAAACACGAGTCACCTGACAATTGGTAGCTTCAATATATTCGTATGCAAGCAAAGACAATTCGGAATATAGAATTGTTTTGTTTGTAGTAGTCGCTAGCGACAAGACTACTTCATATTGTGACGCAATATATGTGTGTTTAGTATGCTAGGTAATTATGGCTCATGTAATTAATATACACGATATCATTTACAGAATACATATTTAAAAAATACAATTACCTATGATCGGGTTAGGTTTAGGATTTGGGTATAGTATATATAGTTGAGTATGAAGAAATATTGCGATAAATCTACGGGTTAGGGTTAAGATTTGGTATAGTATATCTAAGTTAAAGAAATAAAAATATTATTATCTAGGGATGTAGGAATTAGGATGAGGTAGGAAATCAAAAAGGTGGTCTGTCAGATAAGATGCTATATAATATCCAATGGTCTGCTGGTTGGTTAGCCAATCTAAGAACTACACAGACGGAGTTACGATCGAATACCGTGATCCGGAGTCGTACATAGTTGTAAGCTGCCGAAGGCAGCAAAGCGGTAAAAGCTTGAAAAACTGCGCCCGCAAGGGCGTAGTCTAGGGCTTCCGCGAATGGATCCACCAGGTTCCTTGTCGGGGATTAAAGAGAAGAATGTAGTATGTATGTTGCACAAAAATTTGGTGAACAAGACATCCTGGTGTTTTACGATAGGATCTTCCTCGGTAAGATGTCATAGGCGGGCTTGACCCTACCGACAAGAATTCAAAGATTGGACGTTTTGGGTGGATATTATGTAACATAAAATCTGGGATTATATACGATTAAAAGTTCTTATGGGAAGATAAAGTATAAATGAAGGTAATGCCGCAATATGGAAATAAAATAGATATCATAATTTATAGTATAAGCAGAGGGAAGTAATGTAGCAGCATGAATATGACTCAGTCCAAAGCAACTCTACCATAGCATCTCACGTCGTCAGGGGTGGTAAAGATGTAGGTAGGGCGTATTAGCCTCTCCTTTTCTGTAGCAAATACCGGTAATGCTTACGACCCGAAGGAGCAGTTGCGAATCTTTTTTAAGTTTTGGAGTCATGTTCCTGATACTACATTACGAAGATGAGAATGAAATCATAAGATAGTATAGGAGTACAGAGCGTAAATTAAAGTAGATAATTGAACAGAAATAGGTGCAAGTAATGAGCGTATGAACCATCAAGTAGTATATCTGATACGAACCTTATCCATGCGATGGTATTACAGTGGATGAAACACGAGTCACCTGACAATTGGTAGCTTCAATATATTCGTATGCAAGCAAAGACAATTCGGAATATAGAATTGTTTTGTTTGTAGTAGTCGCTAGCGACAAGACTACTTCATATTGTGACGCAATATATGTGTGTTTAGTATGCTAGGTAATTATGGCTCATGTAATTAATATACACGATATCATTTACAGAATACATATTTAAAAAATACAATTACCTATGATCGGGTTAGGTTTAGGATTTGGGTATAGTATATATAGTTGAGTATGAAGAAATATTGCGATAAATCTACGGGTTAGGGTTAAGATTTGGTATAGTATATCTAAGTTAAAGAAATAAAAATATTATTATCTAGGGATGTAGGAATTAGGATGAGGTAGGAAATCAAAAAGGTGGTCTGTCAGATAAGATGCTATATAATATCCAATGGTCTGCTGGTTGGTTAGCCAATCTAAGAACTACACAGACGGAGTTACGATCGAATACCGTGATCCGGAGTCGTACATAGTTGTAAGCTGCCGAAGGCAGCAAAGCGGTAAAAGCTTGAAAAACTGCGCCCGCAAGGGCGTAGTCTAGGGCTTCCGCGAA
This sequence comes from Botryllus schlosseri, assembly GCF_051294905.1. Taxonomy (NCBI): domain Eukaryota; kingdom Metazoa; phylum Chordata; class Ascidiacea; order Stolidobranchia; family Styelidae; genus Botryllus; species Botryllus schlosseri. Next base: position 1,548,664 of record NC_137251.1, on the reverse strand, counting down.
TGGATCCACCAGGTTCCTTGTCGGGGATTAAAGAGAAGAATGTAGTATGTATGTTGCACAAAAATTTGGTGAACAAGACATCCTGGTGTTTTACGATAGGATCTTCCTCGGTAAGATGTCATAGGCGGGCTTGACCCTACCGACAAGAATTCAAAGATTGGACGTTTTGGGTGGATATTATGTAACATAAAATCTGGGATTATATACGATTAAAAGTTCTTATGGGAAGATAAAGTATAAATGAAGGTAATGCCGCAATATGGAAATAAAATAGATATCATAATTTATAGTATAAGCAGAGGGAAGTAATGTAGCAGCATGAATATGACTCAGTCCAAAGCAACTCTACCATAGCATCTCACGTCGTCAGGGGTGGTAAAGATGTAGGTAGGGCGTATTAGCCTCTCCTTTTCTGTAGCAAATACCGGTAATGCTTACGACCCGAAGGAGCAGTTGCGAATCTTTTTTAAGTTTTGGAGTCATGTTCCTGATACTACATTACGAAGATGAGAATGAAATCATAAGATAGTATAGGAGTACAGAGCGTAAATTAAAGTAGATAATTGAACAGAAATAGGTGCAAGTAATGAGCGTATGAACCATCAAGTAGTATATCTGATACGAACCTTATCCATGCGATGGTATTACAGTGGATGAAACACGAGTCACCTGACAATTGGTAGCTTCAATATATTCGTATGCAAGCAAAGACAATTCGGAATATAGAATTGTTTTGTTTGTAGTAGTCGCTAGCGACAAGACTACTTCATATTGTGACGCAATATATGTGTGTTTAGTATGCTAGGTAATTATGGCTCATGTAATTAATATACACGATATCATTTACAGAATACATATTTAAAAAATACAATTACCTATGATCGGGTTAGGTTTAGGATTTGGGTATAGTATATATAGTTGAGTATGAAGAAATATTGCGATAAATCTACGGGTTAGGGTTAAGATTTGGTATAGTATATCTAAGTTAAAGAAATAAAAATATTATTATCTAGGGATGTAGGAATTAGGATGAGGTAGGAAATCAAAAAGGTGGTCTGTCAGATAAGATGCTATATAATATCCAATGGTCTGCTGGTTGGTTAGCCAATCTAAGAACTACACAGACGGAGTTACGATCGAATACCGTGATCCGGAGTCGTACATAGTTGTAAGCTGCCGAAGGCAGCAAAGCGGTAAAAGCTTGAAAAACTGCGCCCGCAAGGGCGTAGTCTAGGGCTTCCGCGAATGGATCCACCAGGTTCCTTGTCGGGGATTAAAGAGAAGAATGTAGTATGTATGTTGCACAAAAATTTGGTGAACAAGACATCCTGGTGTTTTACGATAGGATCTTCCTCGGTAAGATGTCATAGGCGGGCTTGACCCTACCGACAAGAATTCAAAGATTGGACGTTTTGGGTGGATATTATGTAACATAAAATCTGGGATTATATACGATTAAAAGTTCTTATGGGAAGATAAAGTATAAATGAAGGTAATGCCGCAATATGGAAATAAAATAGATATCATAATTTATAGTATAAGCAGAGGGAAGTAATGTAGCAGCATGAATATGACTCAGTCCAAAGCAACTCTACCATAGCATCTCACGTCGTCAGGGGTGGTAAAGATGTAGGTAGGGCGTATTAGCCTCTCCTTTTCTGTAGCAAATACCGGTAATGCTTACGACCCGAAGGAGCAGTTGCGAATCTTTTTTAAGTTTTGGAGTCATGTTCCTGATACTACATTACGAAGATGAGAATGAAATCATAAGATAGTATAGGAGTACAGAGCGTAAATTAAAGTAGATAATTGAACAGAAATAGGTGCAAGTAATGAGCGTATGAACCATCAAGTAGTATATCTGATACGAACCTTATCCATGCGATGGTATTACAGTGGATGAAACACGAGTCACCTGACAATTGGTAGCTTCAATATATTCGTATGCAAGCAAAGACAATTCGGAATATAGAATTGTTTTGTTTGTAGTAGTCGCTAGCGACAAGACTACTTCATATTGTGACGCAATATATGTGTGTTTAGTATGCTAGGTAATTATGGCTCATGTAATTAATATACACGATATCATTTACAGAATACATATTTAAAAAATACAATTACCTATGATCGGGTTAGGTTTAGGATTTGGGTATAGTATATATAGTTGAGTATGAAGAAATATTGCGATAAATCTACGGGTTAGGGTTAAGATTTGGTATAGTATATCTAAGTTAAAGAAATAAAAATATTATTATCTAGGGATGTAGGAATTAGGATGAGGTAGGAAATCAAAAAGGTGGTCTGTCAGATAAGATGCTATATAATATCCAATGGTCTGCTGGTTGGTTAGCCAATCTAAGAACTACACAGACGGAGTTACGATCGAATACCGTGATCCGGAGTCGTACATAGTTGTAAGCTGCCGAAGGCAGCAAAGCGGTAAAAGCTTGAAAAACTGCGCCCGCAAGGGCGTAGTCTAGGGCTTCCGCGAATGGATCCACCAGGTTCCTTGTCGGGGATTAAAGAGAAGAATGTAGTATGTATGTTGCACAAAAATTTGGTGAACAAGACATCCTGGTGTTTTACGATAGGATCTTCCTCGGTAAGATGTCATAGGCGGGCTTGACCCTACCGACAAGAATTCAAAGATTGGACGTTTTGGGTGGATATTATGTAACATAAAATCTGGGATTATATACGATTAAAAGTTCTTATGGGAAGATAAAGTATAAATGAAGGTAATGCCGCAATATGGAAATAAAATAGATATCATAATTTATAGTATAAGCAGAGGGAAGTAATGTAGCAGCATGAATATGACTCAGTCCAAAGCAACTCTACCATAGCATCTCACGTCGTCAGGGGTGGTAAAGATGTAGGTAGGGCGTATTAGCCTCTCCTTTTCTGTAGCAAATACCGGTAATGCTTACGACCCGAAGGAGCAGTTGCGAATCTTTTTTAAGTTTTGGAGTCATGTTCCTGATACTACATTACGAAGATGAGAATGAAATCATAAGATAGTATAGGAGTACAGAGCGTAAATTAAAGTAGATAATTGAACAGAAATAGGTGCAAGTAATGAGCGTATGAACCATCAAGTAGTATATCTGATACGAACCTTATCCATGCGATGGTATTACAGTGGATGAAACACGAGTCACCTGACAATTGGTAGCTTCAATATATTCGTATGCAAGCAAAGACAATTCGGAATATAGAATTGTTTTGTTTGTAGTAGTCGCTAGCGACAAGACTACTTCATATTGTGACGCAATATATGTGTGTTTAGTATGCTAGGTAATTATGGCTCATGTAATTAATATACACGATATCATTTACAGAATACATATTTAAAAAATACAATTACCTATGATCGGGTTAGGTTTAGGATTTGGGTATAGTATATATAGTTGAGTATGAAGAAATATTGCGATAAATCTACGGGTTAGGGTTAAGATTTGGTATAGTATATCTAAGTTAAAGAAATAAAAATATTATTATCTAGGGATGTAGGAATTAGGATGAGGTAGGAAATCAAAAAGGTGGTCTGTCAGATAAGATGCTATATAATATCCAATGGTCTGCTGGTTGGTTAGCCAATCTAAGAACTACACAGACGGAGTTACGATCGAATACCGTGATCCGGAGTCGTACATAGTTGTAAGCTGCCGAAGGCAGCAAAGCGGTAAAAGCTTGAAAAACTGCGCCCGCAAGGGCGTAGTCTAGGGCTTCCGCGAATGGATCCACCAGGTTCCTTGTCGGGGATTAAAGAGAAGAATGTAGTATGTATGTTGCACAAAAATTTGGTGAACAAGACATCCTGGTGTTTTACGATAGGATCTTCCTCGGTAAGATGTCATAGGCGGGCTTGACCCTACCGACAAGAATTCAAAGATTGGACGTTTTGGGTGGATATTATGTAACATAAAATCTGGGATTATATACGATTAAAAGTTCTTATGGGAAGATAAAGTATAAATGAAGGTAATGCCGCAATATGGAAATAAAATAGATATCATAATTTATAGTATAAGCAGAGGGAAGTAATGTAGCAGCATGAATATGACTCAGTCCAAAGCAACTCTACCATAGCATCTCACGTCGTCAGGGGTGGTAAAGATGTAGGTAGGGCGTATTAGCCTCTCCTTTTCTGTAGCAAATACCGGTAATGCTTACGACCCGAAGGAGCAGTTGCGAATCTTTTTTAAGTTTTGGAGTCATGTTCCTGATACTACATTACGAAGATGAGAATGAAATCATAAGATAGTATAGGAGTACAGAGCGTAAATTAAAGTAGATAATTGAACAGAAATAGGTGCAAGTAATGAGCGTATGAACCATCAAGTAGTATATCTGATACGAACCTTATCCATGCGATGGTATTACAGTGGATGAAACACGAGTCACCTGACAATTGGTAGCTTCAATATATTCGTATGCAAGCAAAGACAATTCGGAATATAGAATTGTTTTGTTTGTAGTAGTCGCTAGCGACAAGACTACTTCATATTGTGACGCAATATATGTGTGTTTAGTATGCTAGGTAATTATGGCTCATGTAATTAATATACACGATATCATTTACAGAATACATATTTAAAAAATACAATTACCTATGATCGGGTTAGGTTTAGGATTTGGGTATAGTATATATAGTTGAGTATGAAGAAATATTGCGATAAATCTACGGGTTAGGGTTAAGATTTGGTATAGTATATCTAAGTTAAAGAAATAAAAATATTATTATCTAGGGATGTAGGAATTAGGATGAGGTAGGAAATCAAAAAGGTGGTCTGTCAGATAAGATGCTATATAATATCCAATGGTCTGCTGGTTGGTTAGCCAATCTAAGAACTACACAGACGGAGTTACGATCGAATACCGTGATCCGGAGTCGTACATAGTTGTAAGCTGCCGAAGGCAGCAAAGCGGTAAAAGCTTGAAAAACTGCGCCCGCAAGGGCGTAGTCTAGGGCTTCCGCGAATGGATCCACCAGGTTCCTTGTCGGGGATTAAAGAGAAGAATGTAGTATGTATGTTGCACAAAAATTTGGTGAACAAGACATCCTGGTGTTTTACGATAGGATCTTCCTCGGTAAGATGTCATAGGCGGGCTTGACCCTACCGACAAGAATTCAAAGATTGGACGTTTTGGGTGGATATTATGTAACATAAAATCTGGGATTATATACGATTAAAAGTTCTTATGGGAAGATAAAGTATAAATGAAGGTAATGCCGCAATATGGAAATAAAATAGATATCATAATTTATAGTATAAGCAGAGGGAAGTAATGTAGCAGCATGAATATGACTCAGTCCAAAGCAACTCTACCATAGCATCTCACGTCGTCAGGGGTGGTAAAGATGTAGGTAGGGCGTATTAGCCTCTCCTTTTCTGTAGCAAATACCGGTAATGCTTACGACCCGAAGGAGCAGTTGCGAATCTTTTTTAAGTTTTGGAGTCATGTTCCTGATACTACATTACGAAGATGAGAATGAAATCATAAGATAGTATAGGAGTACAGAGCGTAAATTAAAGTAGATAATTGAACAGAAATAGGTGCAAGTAATGAGCGTATGAACCATCAAGTAGTATATCTGATACGAACCTTATCCATGCGATGGTATTACAGTGGATGAAACACGAGTCACCTGACAATTGGTAGCTTCAATATATTCGTATGCAAGCAAAGACAATTCGGAATATAGAATTGTTTTGTTTGTAGTAGTCGCTAGCGACAAGACTACTTCATATTGTGACGCAATATATGTGTGTTTAGTATGCTAGGTAATTATGGCTCATGTAATTAATATACACGATATCATTTACAGAATACATATTTAAAAAATACAATTACCTATGATCGGGTTAGGTTTAGGATTTGGGTATAGTATATATAGTTGAGTATGAAGAAATATTGCGATAAATCTACGGGTTAGGGTTAAGATTTGGTATAGTATATCTAAGTTAAAGAAATAAAAATATTATTATCTAGGGATGTAGGAATTAGGATGAGGTAGGAAATCAAAAAGGTGGTCTGTCAGATAAGATGCTATATAATATCCAATGGTCTGCTGGTTGGTTAGCCAATCTAAGAACTACACAGACGGAGTTACGATCGAATACCGTGATCCGGAGTCGTACATAGTTGTAAGCTGCCGAAGGCAGCAAAGCGGTAAAAGCTTGAAAAACTGCGCCCGCAAGGGCGTAGTCTAGGGCTTCCGCGAATGGATCCACCAGGTTCCTTGTCGGGGATTAAAGAGAAGAATGTAGTATGTATGTTGCACAAAAATTTGGTGAACAAGACATCCTGGTGTTTTACGATAGGATCTTCCTCGGTAAGATGTCATAGGCGGGCTTGACCCTACCGACAAGAATTCAAAGATTGGACGTTTTGGGTGGATATTATGTAACATAAAATCTGGGATTATATACGATTAAAAGTTCTTATGGGAAGATAAAGTATAAATGAAGGTAATGCCGCAATATGGAAATAAAATAGATATCATAATTTATAGTATAAGCAGAGGGAAGTAATGTAGCAGCATGAATATGACTCAGTCCAAAGCAACTCTACCATAGCATCTCACGTCGTCAGGGGTGGTAAAGATGTAGGTAGGGCGTATTAGCCTCTCCTTTTCTGTAGCAAATACCGGTAATGCTTACGACCCGAAGGAGCAGTTGCGAATCTTTTTTAAGTTTTGGAGTCATGTTCCTGATACTACATTACGAAGATGAGAATGAAATCATAAGATAGTATAGGAGTACAGAGCGTAAATTAAAGTAGATAATTGAACAGAAATAGGTGCAAGTAATGAGCGTATGAACCATCAAGTAGTATATCTGATACGAACCTTATCCATGCGATGGTATTACAGTGGATGAAACACGAGTCACCTGACAATTGGTAGCTTCAATATATTCGTATGCAAGCAAAGACAATTCGGAATATAGAATTGTTTTGTTTGTAGTAGTCGCTAGCGACAAGACTACTTCATATTGTGACGCAATATATGTGTGTTTAGTATGCTAGGTAATTATGGCTCATGTAATTAATATACACGATATCATTTACAGAATACATATTTAAAAAATACAATTACCTATGATCGGGTTAGGTTTAGGATTTGGGTATAGTATATATAGTTGAGTATGAAGAAATATTGCGATAAATCTACGGGTTAGGGTTAAGATTTGGTATAGTATATCTAAGTTAAAGAAATAAAAATATTATTATCTAGGGATGTAGGAATTAGGATGAGGTAGGAAATCAAAAAGGTGGTCTGTCAGATAAGATGCTATATAATATCCAATGGTCTGCTGGTTGGTTAGCCAATCTAAGAACTACACAGACGGAGTTACGATCGAATACCGTGATCCGGAGTCGTACATAGTTGTAAGCTGCCGAAGGCAGCAAAGCGGTAAAAGCTTGAAAAACTGCGCCCGCAAGGGCGTAGTCTAGGGCTTCCGCGAATGGATCCACCAGGTTCCTTGTCGGGGATTAAAGAGAAGAATGTAGTATGTATGTTGCACAAAAATTTGGTGAACAAGACATCCTGGTGTTTTACGATAGGATCTTCCTCGGTAAGATGTCATAGGCGGGCTTGACCCTACCGACAAGAATTCAAAGATTGGACGTTTTGGGTGGATATTATGTAACATAAAATCTGGGATTATATACGATTAAAAGTTCTTATGGGAAGATAAAGTATAAATGAAGGTAATGCCGCAATATGGAAATAAAATAGATATCATAATTTATAGTATAAGCAGAGGGAAGTAATGTAGCAGCATGAATATGACTCAGTCCAAAGCAACTCTACCATAGCATCTCACGTCGTCAGGGGTGGTAAAGATGTAGGTAGGGCGTATTAGCCTCTCCTTTTCTGTAGCAAATACCGGTAATGCTTACGACCCGAAGGAGCAGTTGCGAATCTTTTTTAAGTTTTGGAGTCATGTTCCTGATACTACATTACGAAGATGAGAATGAAATCATAAGATAGTATAGGAGTACAGAGCGTAAATTAAAGTAGATAATTGAACAGAAATAGGTGCAAGTAATGAGCGTATGAACCATCAAGTAGTATATCTGATACGAACCTTATCCATGCGATGGTATTACAGTGGATGAAACACGAGTCACCTGACAATTGGTAGCTTCAATATATTCGTATGCAAGCAAAGACAATTCGGAATATAGAATTGTTTTGTTTGTAGTAGTCGCTAGCGACAAGACTACTTCATATTGTGACGCAATATATGTGTGTTTAGTATGCTAGGTAATTATGGCTCATGTAATTAATATACACGATATCATTTACAGAATACATATTTAAAAAATACAATTACCTATGATCGGGTTAGGTTTAGGATTTGGGTATAGTATATATAGTTGAGTATGAAGAAATATTGCGATAAATCTACGGGTTAGGGTTAAGATTTGGTATAGTATATCTAAGTTAAAGAAATAAAAATATTATTATCTAGGGATGTAGGAATTAGGATGAGGTAGGAAATCAAAAAGGTGGTCTGTCAGATAAGATGCTATATAATATCCAATGGTCTGCTGGTTGGTTAGCCAATCTAAGAACTACACAGACGGAGTTACGATCGAATACCGTGATCCGGAGTCGTACATAGTTGTAAGCTGCCGAAGGCAGCAAAGCGGTAAAAGCTTGAAAAACTGCGCCCGCAAGGGCGTAGTCTAGGGCTTCCGCGAATGGATCCACCAGGTTCCTTGTCGGGGATTAAAGAGAAGAATGTAGTATGTATGTTGCACAAAAATTTGGTGAACAAGACATCCTGGTGTTTTACGATAGGATCTTCCTCGGTAAGATGTCATAGGCGGGCTTGACCCTACCGACAAGAATTCAAAGATTGGACGTTTTGGGTGGATATTATGTAACATAAAATCTGGGATTATATACGATTAAAAGTTCTTATGGGAAGATAAAGTATAAATGAAGGTAATGCCGCAATATGGAAATAAAATAGATATCATAATTTATAGTATAAGCAGAGGGAAGTAATGTAGCAGCATGAATATGACTCAGTCCAAAGCAACTCTACCATAGCATCTCACGTCGTCAGGGGTGGTAAAGATGTAGGTAGGGCGTATTAGCCTCTCCTTTTCTGTAGCAAATACCGGTAATGCTTACGACCCGAAGGAGCAGTTGCGAATCTTTTTTAAGTTTTGGAGTCATGTTCCTGATACTACATTACGAAGATGAGAATGAAATCATAAGATAGTATAGGAGTACAGAGCGTAAATTAAAGTAGATAATTGAACAGAAATAGGTGCAAGTAATGAGCGTATGAACCATCAAGTAGTATATCTGATACGAACCTTATCCATGCGATGGTATTACAGTGGATGAAACACGAGTCACCTGACAATTGGTAGCTTCAATATATTCGTATGCAAGCAAAGACAATTCGGAATATAGAATTGTTTTGTTTGTAGTAGTCGCTAGCGACAAGACTACTTCATATTGTGACGCAATATATGTGTGTTTAGTATGCTAGGTAATTATGGCTCATGTAATTAATATACACGATATCATTTACAGAATACATATTTAAAAAATACAATTACCTATGATCGGGTTAGGTTTAGGATTTGGGTATAGTATATATAGTTGAGTATGAAGAAATATTGCGATAAATCTACGGGTTAGGGTTAAGATTTGGTATAGTATATCTAAGTTAAAGAAATAAAAATATTATTATCTAGGGATGTAGGAATTAGGATGAGGTAGGAAATCAAAAAGGTGGTCTGTCAGATAAGATGCTATATAATATCCAATGGTCTGCTGGTTGGTTAGCCAATCTAAGAACTACACAGACGGAGTTACGATCGAATACCGTGATCCGGAGTCGTACATAGTTGTAAGCTGCCGAAGGCAGCAAAGCGGTAAAAGCTTGAAAAACTGCGCCCGCAAGGGCGTAGTCTAGGGCTTCCGCGAATGGATCCACCAGGTTCCTTGTCGGGGATTAAAGAGAAGAATGTAGTATGTATGTTGCACAAAAATTTGGTGAACAAGACATCCTGGTGTTTTACGATAGGATCTTCCTCGGTAAGATGTCATAGGCGGGCTTGACCCTACCGACAAGAATTCAAAGATTGGACGTTTTGGGTGGATATTATGTAACATAAAATCTGGGATTATATACGATTAAAAGTTCTTATGGGAAGATAAAGTATAAATGAAGGTAATGCCGCAATATGGAAATAAAATAGATATCATAATTTATAGTATAAGCAGAGGGAAGTAATGTAGCAGCATGAATATGACTCAGTCCAAAGCAACTCTACCATAGCATCTCACGTCGTCAGGGGTGGTAAAGATGTAGGTAGGGCGTATTAGCCTCTCCTTTTCTGTAGCAAATACCGGTAATGCTTACGACCCGAAGGAGCAGTTGCGAATCTTTTTTAAGTTTTGGAGTCATGTTCCTGATACTACATTACGAAGATGAGAATGAAATCATAAGATAGTATAGGAGTACAGAGCGTAAATTAAAGTAGATAATTGAACAGAAATAGGTGCAAGTAATGAGCGTATGAACCATCAAGTAGTATATCTGATACGAACCTTATCCATGCGATGGTATTACAGTGGATGAAACACGAGTCACCTGACAATTGGTAGCTTCAATATATTCGTATGCAAGCAAAGACAATTCGGAATATAGAATTGTTTTGTTTGTAGTAGTCGCTAGCGACAAGACTACTTCATATTGTGACGCAATATATGTGTGTTTAGTATGCTAGGTAATTATGGCTCATGTAATTAATATACACGATATCATTTACAGAATACATATTTAAAAAATACAATTACCTATGATCGGGTTAGGTTTAGGATTTGGGTATAGTATATATAGTTGAGTATGAAGAAATATTGCGATAAATCTACGGGTTAGGGTTAAGATTTGGTATAGTATATCTAAGTTAAAGAAATAAAAATATTATTATCTAGGGATGTAGGAATTAGGATGAGGTAGGAAATCAAAAAGGTGGTCTGTCAGATAAGATGCTATATAATATCCAATGGTCTGCTGGTTGGTTAGCCAATCTAAGAACTACACAGACGGAGTTACGATCGAATACCGTGATCCGGAGTCGTACATAGTTGTAAGCTGCCGAAGGCAGCAAAGCGGTAAAAGCTTGAAAAACTGCGCCCGCAAGGGCGTAGTCTAGGGCTTCCGCGAATGGATCCACCAGGTTCCTTGTCGGGGATTAAAGAGAAGAATGTAGTATGTATGTTGCACAAAAATTTGGTGAACAAGACATCCTGGTGTTTTACGATAGGATCTTCCTCGGTAAGATGTCATAGGCGGGCTTGACCCTACCGACAAGAATTCAAAGATTGGACGTTTTGGGTGGATATTATGTAACATAAAATCTGGGATTATATACGATTAAAAGTTCTTATGGGAAGATAAAGTATAAATGAAGGTAATGCCGCAATATGGAAATAAAATAGATATCATAATTTATAGTATAAGCAGAGGGAAGTAATGTAGCAGCATGAATATGACTCAGTCCAAAGCAACTCTACCATAGCATCTCACGTCGTCAGGGGTGGTAAAGATGTAGGTAGGGCGTATTAGCCTCTCCTTTTCTGTAGCAAATACCGGTAATGCTTACGACCCGAAGGAGCAGTTGCGAATCTTTTTTAAGTTTTGGAGTCATGTTCCTGATACTACATTACGAAGATGAGAATGAAATCATAAGATAGTATAGGAGTACAGAGCGTAAATTAAAGTAGATAATTGAACAGAAATAGGTGCAAGTAATGAGCGTATGAACCATCAAGTAGTATATCTGATACGAACCTTATCCATGCGATGGTATTACAGTGGATGAAACACGAGTCACCTGACAATTGGTAGCTTCAATATATTCGTATGCAAGCAAAGACAATTCGGAATATAGAATTGTTTTGTTTGTAGTAGTCGCTAGCGACAAGACTACTTCATATTGTGACGCAATATATGTGTGTTTAGTATGCTAGGTAATTATGGCTCATGTAATTAATATACACGATATCATTTACAGAATACATATTTAAAAAATACAATTACCTATGATCGGGTTAGGTTTAGGATTTGGGTATAGTATATATAGTTGAGTATGAAGAAATATTGCGATAAATCTACGGGTTAGGGTTAAGATTTGGTATAGTATATCTAAGTTAAAGAAATAAAAATATTATTATCTAGGGATGTAGGAATTAGGATGAGGTAGGAAATCAAAAAGGTGGTCTGTCAGATAAGATGCTATATAATATCCAATGGTCTGCTGGTTGGTTAGCCAATCTAAGAACTACACAGACGGAGTTATGATCGAATACCGTGATCCGGAGTCGTACATAGTTGTAAGCTGCCGAAGGCAGCAAAGCGGTAAAAGCTTGAAAAACTGCGCCCGCAAGGGCGTAGTCTAGGGCTTCCGCGAATGGATCCACCAGGTTCCTTGTCGGGGATTAAAGAGAAGAATGTAGTATGTATGTTGCACAAAAATTTGGTGAACAAGACATCCTGGTGTTTTACGATAGGATCTTCCTCGGTAAGATGTCATAGGCGGGCTTGACCCTACCGACAAGAATTCAAAGATTGGACGTTTTGGGTGGATATTATGTAACATAAAATCTGGGATTATATACGATTAAAAGTTCTTATGGGAAGATAAAGTATAAATGAAGGTAATGCCGCAATATGGAAATAAAATAGATATCATAATTTATAGTATAAGCAGAGGGAAGTAATGTAGCAGCATGAATATGACTCAGTCCAAAGCAACTCTACCATAGCATCTCACGTCGTCAGGGGTGGTAAAGATGTAGGTAGGGCGTATTAGCCTCTCCTTTTCTGTAGCAAATACCGGTAATGCTTACGACCCGAAGGAGCAGTTGCGAATCTTTTTTAAGTTTTGGAGTCATGTTCCTGATACTACATTACGAAGATGAGAATGAAATCATAAGATAGTATAGGAGTACAGAGCGTAAATTAAAGTAGATAATTGAACAGAAATAGGTGCAAGTAATGAGCGTATGAACCATCAAGTAGTATATCTGATACGAACCTTATCCATGCGATGGTATTACAGTGGATGAAACACGAGTCACCTGACAATTGGTAGCTTCAATATATTCGTATGCAAGCAAAGACAATTCGGAATATAGAATTGTTTTGTTTGTAGTAGTCGCTAGCGACAAGACTACTTCATATTGTGACGCAATATATGTGTGTTTAGTATGCTAGGTAATTATGGCTCATGTAATTAATATACACGATATCATTTACAGAATACATATTTAAAAAATACAATTACCTATGATCGGGTTAGGTTTAGGATTTGGGTATAGTATATATAGTTGAGTATGAAGAAATATTGCGATAAATCTACGGGTTAGGGTTAAGATTTGGTATAGTATATCTAAGTTAAAGAAATAAAAATATTATTATCTAGGGATGTAGGAATTAGGATGAGGTAGGAAATCAAAAAGGTGGTCTGTCAGATAAGATGCTATATAATATCCAATGGTCTGCTGGTTGGTTAGCCAATCTAAGAACTACACAGACGGAGTTACGATCGAATACCGTGATCCGGAGTCGTACATAGTTGTAAGCTGCCGAAGGCAGCAAAGCGGTAAAAGCTTGAAAAACTGCGCCCGCAAGGGCGTAGTCTAGGGCTTCCGCGAATGGATCCACCAGGTTCCTTGTCGGGGATTAAAGAGAAGAATGTAGTATGTATGTTGCACAAAAATTTGGTGAACAAGACATCCTGGTGTTTTACGATAGGATCTTCCTCGGTAAGATGTCATAGGCGGGCTTGACCCTACCGACAAGAATTCAAAGATTGGACGTTTTGGGTGGATATTATGTAACATAAAATCTGGGATTATATACGATTAAAAGTTCTTATGGGAAGATAAAGTATAAATGAAGGTAATGCCGCAATATGGAAATAAAATAGATATCATAATTTATAGTATAAGCAGAGGGAAGTAATGTAGCAGCATGAATATGACTCAGTCCAAAGCAACTCTACCATAGCATCTCACGTCGTCAGGGGTGGTAAAGATGTAGGTAGGGCGTATTAGCCTCTCCTTTTCTGTAGCAAATACCGGTAATGCTTACGACCCGAAGGAGCAGTTGCGAATCTTTTTTAAGTTTTGGAGTCATGTTCCTGATACTACATTACGAAGATGAGAATGAAATCATAAGATAGTATAGGAGTACAGAGCGTAAATTAAAGTAGATAATTGAACAGAAATAGGTGCAAGTAATGAGCGTATGAACCATCAAGTAGTATATCTGATACGAACCAGAAGGCTGACGACGGAACCGTTCCAGGTGAAGGGCGTGTATTTGTCTGACAACAATATCTCAGTTCGCGCACTCCGTTCGTTTCTCGGACATCCTCGGATTGAAGCGTGGACAGGAAACCTGCATTGGAAGGTGAGTCGCGTGTGGCGGTCACGGTCTGCGTGGTGTGACGTCGTGTTACCCGGACTTGCGAACAATGTTCAGGAACTCTGGCTGAGGCGCATCGAGCTGTACAACGAAGGCGGTGACGTCATTGTAAGGGACGACGACGACATCTGCAAAGGCCGTTTCAACACCGAGGTCAGTTTTGTCCTGGGGGATGGATTGTGACGCAACTGACATCTCTCTTCACAGGATTCCACTTTATCACTCGAGGAGAGTTTTCCTACTGACGACGTAGAATTTTTCGAGGAACTTTTCGGCGTTCGATCGAACCGATTCCAGGAACGGAATCTTCGCCGCCGTTACCTTGGGACGTTAGATGTTGATCTCAGCGTGTATTTCTATTCTAGGGAGAATTTTCATCACGAACCTTGATATCGGTCTGCTGTAAACTTGCGCTGGCTGTACTTCAAGTCAAGGATTCTCAACGCTTCTATATCCGTGTTTCTGTTACCTTGGTGATTTTAAAAACGACTGAGATGCGAACCCTAATACACTAGCCTTATAACCCTTAGTTCTTTTCTTATTGATTTTCTATGTGACTATCAAATTCTCCATGACTTAATAAACCCCGATGTTAACAGATAAAGAGGAGCAATACGTAATACGTGACAATCAGCATTTCTGGTTATCGTATGCGTGTGATGCGTTATTCGCTTTTTCCCAAAATATCGTCTACGACCTATCACAAGTCGGTATCTTGCGAACGGCAACTAACTATAACATCACGTTGCACTTTTAGTGCGGCATGGCTCGGATTTAGGTAATTTTATGCTGTTGATGGTTTGTTTTTTCAAGGCATGGGGTACGTAGGATTCGTGTGTAATAGAAATATCCAGCACGAGAAGTGGATCCGTCCACGCAATCATCCCAACCTCGGTAGAAATCAGCCTGAGATTTTCACAATTCTCTCCTCTAAGCCCGTTCGAGGCCAAGGCTTAACCTTTTACGAATCTGCAATTTTCGTTCCTCTTCAAACTGAGATTTTTCTAAATTCTGCTCACGGTCCATTTCTTATCTGCAGTCCGATTCGGCTTTTCATCTTCCGCTATGAGTTGAAGTTCGTCCTCTTTTGCAGCTTTTAGAGACAAGATAGTGCACAGATTCGAGTGAAAATGGCCATGAATGACGCTGAATAGGAAATTCGTGGTTCGAACGGAAGTGAAAACCTTTTTTAAGTATTTTTAGTCGACCAACCACAATGTCGTGGGAAATTTACCATTTTTTTCGAATTTTACTGCAGTATTCTGAGTCCGAAAATTTTGAAAAGTGACCTCCTTCCCCGATTCCAAAATATGGGAACCTTTAGTTTAGTGTTATAGGTTGCGACCTATGGGCTGAAATTTATTAACAGACAGACAGAAGTTTCCAGGTGTAAGAAAGTAATGCGATGCGACCATTAGATCTTCAAGTCAGCTGGTCACCTCATACATTAAAGGTCAACTGCATGTCCGAAAAGACTTTTGCTTATTTCGTAGATTATGTGGTTAGGAATAAGAAAAAAATAATGAAATTGAAAATTACATGATAGTTTTCAAGTAATTTCAATTACAAATCGAAATTCCGAAAAACGGACCCGAAATCATCCAGCCGTGAAATGACGTCAAGTAGTTGACACAACAAAAATCCTTGTTATTCCTGTTGGCTGTTAGGTGGGATTCGTTGCTTAGATTTGCTGTGGATTTGAGTCATTGAGTGAGATCATGAAGGCTGTGAAGGAGGTGATTCATAGAGTCAGATGTTATGTCGCGTATGGTTGCTCCAATACGCAATATGCCGTGCCCACAATGTCTTTACATCGCTGCCAAAATCCATCCGTATACCGTCAGGCGACCGGACGCCGCTAAGACCAAAAGTGCGGACTTACAGACAACCAAAGGCAGAGACATTTTCAATGACGTATTCGATATACGCAACGCGCAATAAAGTTGACTGCTGACCACGGAAACTCTCACACGTAGTGCCGACGTACTGCAGTAGTGCCGTTCATACTTTATTTTCACGCACCTGTGAAATTGTGGTAATGGCAGAGGAACGCACTTCTAAAGCTATATGCAAAGTGTCCAAAATCGGTAAGTGAAAATGTACTGTGTTAGCTAGTATTGTAAGAGTGTAACTAACCGTTTATAGTAGTATTGACTGTGGTACGGTAGTCATCAAAGTAGTTATTGTTTAGACGCATGTGCATGTGCAATCATCATCATCATTGGTTTATAAGCAATTTTATCAGTTCAATACACCACAAAAAATGCGATACAATGAAAAGACAGGAAGATGTCTAAGCGACAAGGAGTAGTCTATGGAATCTGACACCCACCTTGGCCTAGGCGATGTAAAGAGGAGGCATGCACACTGAATGAAAGTAAAGAAGATAGTATAGAAAAAGAAAGCGACAAGAACTAGGGCGGCATGTCATGGGAAGCGAGATCGATAGATCAGTCGTGGTCCGGTAATCTTGAGGATGGACTGTATATAGGCAAATAACTGAAATAAGTATGCCTTGAAAAACTTTGAGAGTAGAAGTGTACGTAGTCTGAAATAAAGCCACTTAAAAATTAATCAAGAAAAAAGATGTATAAAGGCATTAGTTAATAGGAGTCTGTAACCTGCTGACTTCATGATCTATAATGGTTATGTCGCAGACCTCATTTTAATGGAAGAGTTGCTATTACTTTTGAAAAAAAACTTCTGTTTGTGTACATGTTTAGTCATATAATTATATTAGTTACTTAAGTTACTGAATGAAGACTGTCAGATATCAGTGACTAATTCTCTCAAGATATCGACAGCTCAGTAAAAGATTAAAACGTATCACTATCACCATAGCAGTCTAAAAGTTAGGTAGGATGCAGTTGGCAATCCTTCATTTTTATGATACTTCGGAACAGCATTTGGTATACTGCCTTTGATTCGACTTTATAATAAAACTCTGCAATGTTTTTGAACCTGCTTTAGATTCCTGCAATGAAGAAGTTGACGCATGTATTCAAGCAAGACCAGATACGGCGGAGTCGACCAAGTCTATTGCGATGGCTTCCTCATTCAACTAGCGGCATCGTGAAAATTAGTTGAAGCCATTGCTGGACAAAAGCTATTGTTGGACACAAAACTATATTTCTCTCCTTGACACAGTAGTACTGTTGATGGATTGGTTATGTTGCATTTATTATTTTCTATACAATTATTCCTTCGCGAAGCATTGCAAAATTGAAATCCTTTGAATTTTGATCGGATGTACAGACAGGATTTCTCGTTGGTTTGTGTTGCAGAATCCCAATGGCCAGCAAACAAAACTTCCGTACACAGTTTTTCTCAGCTTCCTGAAAAGCATAATTGTTGTGTTACTGACTGGTAATTACTTGGCACACGACTCAACGTTTCATGTGAATGAGACTCATTCGCTCATGCATCAAACTAGATGGTATAATTATATGACAATATTCCTGTTGATATCTATAGTGAGATATCTCTCTGATTGAGCTACTGATTGAAATCCTGGTAATGCTGTGATGCACTAATAATTCGTTAGTTGCTCTCCCACTAATAGTTTGCATAAGTTGGCAATAACCTCCATCCTCTATCCTGTAATTGATAATACCGAGATTAATAACTGAAAAGAGGTAGGGTACTCCACCAAATTACACATACCGGTGTATTTCATTTGGTATAGACAAGCGGCTTCAGCTGAACAAGCCAGGCTGATCATACTATGTATTACTAACCTCCTTAGGTTATTCATAAATAATCATACTCAAACGACCCCTCGTTTTCGGAGCAGCAAGGAGTTCCACTGATACGGGATTGAGCTCATCAACACTTGATACGTGTTCACTGTTCAGTTTAAACATTACTTTCGTAAGCAAGGGCAAAAAGCATACTTACATTCGTCATCTGAGTAATCGCACTCACTTGGTGAATCCATTACAAGCGAAACCTCCGCGATAACTAACTAATATAATCGCCCTGCTACTGCAAAAGCACCAGCCCTATAGCATACATCCGCAGCGGTCAGAAGAGATGTCAACTACATGACGTCACAATGAACATTTCGCTTTTTCTGTAAACATACCAATTTTGGGACTTTGAGTCCAAATTACGGCAATTTCCGATTAGTTTGAAATACGGAAAGTCGGCAATTTCGGTATGAAAAAAAATTCTGAACATGATTAGGCGAAGTTGTCTGTAAGATGCAGTTGACCTTTAAACAGACAGTCATATCAAACATTCAAATGCGGTAAAAACAATGATTGGTCTATTATATCAGACTCGTGAAATCCAGTTCTGTACCAAACTACCAACATATTACATTGTAGCGATTGGGATGTATGTAACCACAAGTCACGATATAGATGGTTATGTCTTATAGGCGTTATCTTGTGCGCGATCGTAGGATTTTAGAATTATTTCGCACCTTTTTGAATAAAGGATTAGGGTTAGAGTAGAAATAAGTGACAATTTGTCGCTATTCAAGTTACCGACACTGGCGGTCTGTTATTCGTTACTTATTAAATCTTACGAGTGAAATCAAGTTCTGTGACAAACTGCTTAGTCAAATTTCACCGCGTGAGCGATCGACATGCATGTAACACCAAGTCGCGAAAGATGGCTATGTCCGAGACATTATCTTGTCAGCGATCGCAGGGTTTGCAAACTATTTCACACCTATTTGGAGCAGACATGGGGTGATTACTTCGTGAATGTAATCGATTGCGATTACGATTACTTCTGAATGACGCGATTACGATTACGATTACGATTACAGCAAAATCAGGAAGTAGTCGATTACGATTACGATTACATTGGAAAAGTAATCACGATTACTCACGATTACATTTATATTGGAAGACAATATATGGATTGCGCTGAAAGGCCTTATGAGATAACAAATTTCTTTAAAAAAGATGCGGCATTTGTTTGTTACGTCATAAAGTACCCATTGCCCATTTTATAGAGGACGATTTATCTATAGATTACTAACCTACGGATAGATACGCAGGCCCCGTCGTTACGCTCCGGCAAGCAGTTACACTTGTTCCTGAGCAATCTAAAAGCAGCATATTTGGTGGTGTCATAACTTGCGACCCGAGAGGTGAAATTTAATGAAACTGGTCTTAATTGAGAGCTACTGTCGCACTGATTCTGAGAATACAAATTAAAATCTTGTCGGGGAAAGGGAACCACATCAAATCATCGCTTGAAATATGAAAATCAGCATTGTTCTGAACAATCGCTTGATGAAATTGCAATTGTTACGTTTATCGTGTTACGGTGGTGCCATTGTTGGAACAATGCCGATTTTCGGATTTTGAGGGCTGTTTTGAGGTGGTTCCATATCCCCGTCAAGATTTTAATTTGTATTTTTGGAATCAGTGCGGCAGTAGCTCTCGATTAAGACCAGTTTCATTAAATATCAGCCCTCGGGTCGCGAACTATAACACCACCAATTATACTGCTTTTAGATTGCTCAGCAACAAGTGTAACTGCTTGCCGGAGCGTAACGACGGGACCTGCGTATCTATCCGTAGGTTAGTAATCTATAATTTATCGCACCCAACGATTTGCATTCTTGCTACGTCCACAACTGTCGCACCTAAAATTTCCTAATAGGGTGGAGAGCGAGCTCGAAAGGGAATCAAAAAGTAGGCCTATTTCGGAAACCAACACAAATTATAGACTATTTTCGAGAGATTTCATGAGCTTGAAGATTGTCTACGAGCATCGCGATTTAAATGCTTCTGTATAGCTTGATTTTGAAATACATAAGTCTCCTGCTCCTCAAAAAAAGCATGCATAATTTTAGTAACAGGCATTTAGGTGCCAGTCAATACCGCGCCACGACACACCAGAAGACATATGCAGTTTCGGCCGACATGCGAATCCACGAAGTGTGCTACTAATGAAATACATTGGCCGAAACTTGGGGTATGTGTCCATTGTCAATAGCCGCGCTGGGTGGGCGTGACTAATAGTCTGGTCCGTCCAATTTGAGCCCACAATGCAAATGTCACCCGGGCACTAGTGCGGAGCGGATCGACGAATTCTCTGGTCCGGCTCCGATCCTGTTATTTAATTCTTTGGTCCGGCTCCGATCCGGCTCCGGCCGTATCAGGAAAAGTATTGATCCGGCTCCGATCCGGCTCCGGTCAAAAATGAAAAAGTCCGGCCAGAAATCCGGCCTACACGGTGCGGGGGTTCCATGAATTGATAAATATGCCTCGTTTATTTTCGCACTGGCTTGGCGGTTACTTGCTTGTGGTTGGTTGGTAGTTATTTAAATATAAAAGTCATGCTTATCCATAAAGAATCCGGCCGTATCAAAAAAATAGTGATCCGGCTACGATCCGGCTCCGGCCGTAGCACAAAAAGTAGTGATCCGGCTCCGATCCGGTCCGGCCAAAATTGAAAAAATCCGGCCGGATATCCAATCCGGCTCCGGTCCATGCTCCGCACTACCGGGCACCCACAGAGCATTATTAAAGACATTGCAATTTGTGTGTGCGTCTCACGCAGGTATTTCTTTTAGTCTGCTACGTCTGGGCCACTGCAATATCTCTTTGATTATATAACAGACCGGAGGTCACGAATTAACAACATCCCCTAAAGTAATTATTACAAGATACCAGATGTTATAATTATGAATTACGTGCCCCCAGCTCATCAGGTAAATTTGACCATCGGGGGCCGAGAGAGGATTAAAAATGAACAGTAATATAATGCATTTACCAATATTATTGACGAAATTGAATCTTCAACTTGATAATTTACTACCCAATGGGGGCCTAAGATCAACGTTTGGAGTGGGGGACGATTTGCTGTTTTGGTCCTGATTCTAGCTTCAAGCCACGCTAACATTGTATAAGCCGATGGCTATGGCGGCAGGTCCAAATGTTGCATTGTGAAATAACGCGCCCGTTTCAAGCAGAATCATATGAGAATAAGAGAAAGTGAACATAAAATTCTGCCTTCAACTTAATACAGATAATGTAATACAAGCGGCCATTACGAGAAACGGCTCGGTTATGATATATATCAGCAGCTTTTGATTTTTAATGCTTCGTCGTGGAAACCATGTTTTATTTGACGAGTAGGCCTACAAAATTTCGAACCTTTGTCCGGTGTACGTTCGTGCTACATAAGCCTACTGCTCGCCAAGCAGCAGCGGTCAAACTGCGTTCAACTAAGCATAACCAAACAGCAATGCAAAAGTTACTATTTTAAACTAAGCAGAGTGGTGATTAACTATCCTGATAACCTGATATACAGCAGTGTGAGTGTTCTTATAATCACACCAATGTACATCGAATATCTATTCACTATGTGGGGATAGCTGATGGATACTTCATACTTACGCAATGACGAGCAAAGCTAATAGGCCACTTCTGACGTAATATTGAGCAGTGTCATTTGGAAATCTGACGTTTGTGCTATCACTAACTAGTATAATCCTTGTTCACGTTCAAGAATGCTCAGTTTATGTCATAGTCCTGTACAAATAAAAAGTAATCGTTCTTTCACAAAGAAATCGATTAAATATGGGAAGTAGTCGATTACGATTACGATTATTTGGGAATTTTTTCGAATGTAATCGATTGCGATTACGATTACTTGAAAATGCTGTAATCGTCGTAATCGATTACGATTACTAATCGCGATTACCCCATGTCTGATTTGGAGTGTTAGTTTGTGAGCGTGGTTATTGCTGATATTCGAACCGCCGTCTACGCCGGCTCTCTGGTAATCTAATTACCAAAATATTATCATGCAAGTGATTCCTAGATTTAGCAAACTATTTCACACCCTTTTTGGTGAAAGTACGACATGTCGCCCGCATGCAGTCTATAAACGAAAGTACGAATCATCGCCGCACCCATAGGAATAACGATATATCATTGTCGCACTCACCGTAAACTTTAGGATCAACTCGGACCGGTCATATATAATAATTTGCGACATAAACATCAACTAAGAACCAATGACGTCACTATTTATCATACCAGATAAATATTCAACACCACTTCACCAGAGATCCCTATACCCGTAACGTTATCAGACAGGTCAGCGACACAACGTATACCTGAAAGGGTGGGGTCACCAGAGATCCCATAAGAACACATGGCAGGTCACCAGCGGAAGGGGGGGTCAAAAGGGGGGGGGGTCACCAACACGTCATAGCGTCTCTCGCACAAATCTCTCCTAAATAATAAATTACATGAAAAGCAGTAGCAGCCGGTAAAAAGCATGTTAATAAACCGGGGCACCTTCAAGAGCATTCAGAAGCTTTTCATCCAATTGCAAATTGAATAAAGTACGGTACTTAAAAGCAAAATGTTCACTTTTCATCGGCGCAAACATTTGATCACCGACCTCTTTTCACGACACCATATTGGACATGGGAGTTCCACGGTTATTCGCAATATCATGACAAAAAATCGCGTAAATGCAGCAGGGGGCCTTGACAGAATGGATATATTGAAGCAGTTTCTGCTACCTGATGGCGGAATGGATCACAACGTCCATGTACTGTAAGGTATGGAAATGCGGTAAATGTTATTGAATATATGTAATGTGAGAATAGTCATAAAATGAGCTCGTTTTGACATTGCAGTAAGGATGCAGGGGATGGATTGTGACGCAACTGACATCTCTCTTCACAGGATTCCACTCTATCACTCGAGGAGAGTCTTTCTGCTGACAGAGTAGAATTTTTCGAGGAACTTTTCGGCGTCCGATCGAACCTATTCCAGGAACGGGATCTTCGCCGCCGTTAGCTGTGGACGTTACATGTTGATGGTATAATGCAGGGGTCACCAACACGCGGCCCGTGGGCCGCATGGGGCCCTCGAGGTCATATTTTGCGGCCCGCAGCTTGATTTGGAGAAATTTCTGAATGCCGAAATTGATTTCAGATTTAAACATATTGTTGTTGTTGTTGAAAGTAAGCCATTATACTGTGCCCAATATCACTACACCTTCGGTTCGGCATGGTAATATCATTCTATGGAGGGATAATTTTCTGTTATGAATGGGCACATTGCCTTAGCGTGCAATGGTCCACCACTGCCATGACCGGGAGGCTTGATAAACGACTTTGGGCTCACCAAGAGACCGTGCTTTACGAGGAGATAGTTTTCCAGCAAATAGGCTTCCGTGTCTATAACTAACGCCAATATCGCTTCTTTAATCCTGGGGCGGCAAATCTGCGGCAGTAGAAGAAAAATTATGCGGTCGTCGACACTCAATTCAATCAGGATGTGTTGGCGGCTGTCAATATTATGCAAATTGAATTTACGAATTGACTCCCTAATTAATGAAATACGGGTTGATTTCAGATTTTATTACAGCAGTGTCCTTTGTAATCTGAGTGCCACAGTATGGATGCGAACAGCAGAGAAAAATGACGCACCCCATAAAGAAATACCAATTTTTTATCGTGCTGTCCTCATCCCGAATTAATTTTTTTCTAGTTGGCCTGCGTTTGGGTGAATCCAATATTTTCACTATAACCACAATTCTAATGGGATGTCAAGAAATAACTGCATGCAACATAGGGGACTAATGAAAATTGGACCACCCAAAGATGCACCACACCATTAACTTCTTTAAGTTAAACTTAAACTCTACCGGTGAATCTGATCACATGGGCCGAGATAAGTTAAACTTTAACTCTACCGGTGAATCTGATCACATGGGCCGAGATAAGTTAAACTTTAACTCTACCGGTGAATCTGATCACATGGGCCGAGATAAGTTAAACTTAAACTCTACCGGTGAATCTGATCACATGGGCCGAGATAAGTTAAACTTAAACTCTACCGGTGACTCTGATCAAATGGGCCGAGAAAGGATAAATATTTGATAGTAATATGTGAAACTCTATACTAATATTTAATGACGAAATTCCCTTATGAACATAAAAATAATTTCGCGCTTCGCGCTACTACAGTACGGATCCCTGTCGCTCTTTACAACATGACTATATTGACGATCTCGGTGCCCATAGTAAGCCGTTATGAGTAAATAGATTTGTCCGTAGTGTACCAGACATGGGGAGTTTAACGTGGATATTTGGCCCCGGTTTGTTTATTACCACTATGCAGACTGCAGACTTCAGCGATAGCACTATTTACCCCTGGCAATGTTGTCTCTCATTTTTCTCGAGTCTGAGCGCCGCAGTGGCTTGGACTGGACAAGAGTGCGCAACGATTAATAAAATGTTATCACTTCGGATTTTTTGTGCGCAGCCTCGATTTTCTGTGCGCGGAGACCGTTTCAGCACTGCGCATTTGCGCACGTGCGCAGCTTGAAGGAACATTGCTTGTCGGTAATGTATGCTTGCTGAACACTATCCCTTGGCCCTAGACGGCATATTGAGCGGATAGCTCTATTTTGTTGCACTGATAAGGCATGCAAGTACGTTTCGAAAGTTTAAATCGATTGATATTCTTTGCCTGGGATAATAAATGGCTTTTATCAGTTGGTGAGAATCTCCTCTATGAAATCTAGGTTTAAGTTGTGCCAAGAAGTGCTACAAGTCGGTAAATAAGGAATCAAAATGGCAGAAAATAGGACTGGTGTAAATGACCGTTGTACTAGAAAAACGCCATGAATACCCCAAACAAACAAATGTAGACAAGTGATGAACAGCGACAAAATGACTTTTCTTGAAAATAACAGCACACTTGTATATACTTTTATTGTTTCGAAGGGGATTTCCAGCTGTATTTATTGTTTTGAAAATCCGCGTCTTCGATTTGATATGAATGAGTGCCGAAAATTCATTTCCACAATGATATATTGGTGGCGAGTGTAACGCTTCCGACGAGAGCCTTTGGTGTGAGTTTTTAATGAACATATCACGTCCAGCCTACAGTCATTTCTATCTAGCATCTCAGATTGGAGTTATTTAGTGGTTATATATCACAGGAGAAAATGGATTTCGTGGCGAGGTTTCAATTCCTTCGGAAGGATTCGGAAAAAATATTCAGGAATTTCTATTTCGAACGACTGTTTACTAATTTGCTGAGACTGACAACTCCAAATCCTAAATGTTTTGGAAACATTTTGAAGTCACCCAGCTGTTTGACCTTGCTATCTCCAACATTTCATTTTCCCACAAACCCCTTATAAGACATCTCTAAACACCAATATGTTTGCGTCAGCAGGCTATTGGCAATTTGACAATTAAAATGAGTTAGCACAGTCGGATATTTCCTTTCAGACGACCATTTCAATTTCAATGATACGAGTCCTAAAGTTTTAACTATTATGAAGCGAAACAGGCTCATGCTTTTCCTAATTAAAAATAAAAATCAGATTGTCCATCATTTTACAAAAAAGTCGAGATGCTTCACGGACCCCCGGTTGAGAACCACTGCCCTAGAGGGTGTACTTGAATGTGTGTACTTGAAGAGCACTGCCTTAATGCATCTTCCAGGCTGGGCCCGCTTGATTCTCCTGTCGGATTTTCATTTAGACCTCATTCAGCTGTTGCCACCAGCAGCACCGTAAATGCCGCACCCCAAACCCCCCAATAGGGGGTAGGGCGAGCTCGAAGGGGGCCCCAAATTATTTCGTGAATTAGCATAAATTATAGAGTATTTTTTGAAAATTTATGCAATTTTTTCCAAAATTAGTCGCGCTGGGCGCGATTTAAAGTTGCCAAATATCTTGATTATTTGGTACTCTTCCCCCAAGAAAAAACACGCAAGCTTTATAGAAATGGACATATCGGCGTTGGCCATTAACACGCCACCAAGCACCAAGATATATAACGATTTAGGACTTATTACATGAGACTCCAAGAAGTGTGCCAGAACGATCGGCAGCGCGAAAACCTTGGCCGAAACGGAGCTGCCCTTACGCAGACCGAAAACTTCGTTATATAACAAAATAATAGGTTAAATTGTCCATAGGCGCCTAAATGACTGGCGCCATATGTTCCTATGTCTTGGCAATCTGAACCTCAGAAGACAAATACCATCCAGCAGGAAAAAAATATATGCCAGTGAAGAAATACCAATTTGAAATCGTGTGCGTCTTTTAGTTTAGTACGTTTGAGCGATTCCATATTTTTGATATAGCAGACAGGAAGTCACGAAATAAAATCATGCAACGAAGTCATACCAATGGGTCCACGCGCCCGAAGATGTTCAATTATTATTTACGGGCCCTACAGTTTCCGGTAAATCTGATAACGTGAGCAGAGAGGACAAGATATTGATAGCAATATATATGCAATTACCGATCTTTTCGGCCGATTGTATCATGAATTATCGAAAATTTTCGCGCTTCGATCTGGCTCACTAAACAGTGCAGCTTATTTCTGGCAAAAGCGAACACTGTGATGAGGGGTCGGTTTAACACCCTATGAGAACCCAAAACCCACGTTTTTGTGGGGGGGCGGGGCTGACGAAGTGTTGTTTCGTTCCTGCCAACGGGTATACGCCCGAAGATATCTAATTATTATTGGACGGTCCTACGTTTTCAAACAGACCTCGCCCAGCTCTACCGGTAAATCTGATTACGTGAGCAGAGAGAGGATCAAAATTGATAGCAATATAATGTAATTCCCGATCATATTGCCCGATTCAATCATGAATTACTGAAACACAAATTCATTACACGGCTCCGTTGTAATGAATTTGTGTTAACTAAACTTGGATGGATACCGCAACTGTGCTCGACTTACACATGGTATTCGCATACTGCACGCATACAAACTTTTGTGTAAACAACTCTGATGTTTCTGTTCGTACTAGTTCTGTGTTGAACTATTTGATTATTAAGATACATGAACAACCATTCAGACAATAAAGTTCTTGTGACATCGAAACAGTTTGAAAGCCCCACCAATCATTGTACAGGTTCGTAGCACGGGAATATCGAATATTTTCGTGTGTCATGAATATCTTTCTTATACACTTAGTATGAAATGAGATAATAATTAGTGTCCTACAAAACTAAAACATGTTGTGTTTGATTGCATACTTTTTATCGTTGTTCGTTGTGGTTTTGAAATATGGATGAGTTAACATTTAAATATAGTAAGCGGAACAACTCAAGTAATAAATTTTACTCGTTTGAAAATCGGTTCGTTTGAAAATATCGATCAACGGAGTAACAGTATCAATATGAATGGTATATTATTTTTTGCGATATGTACCAACCTTCTAAGTATAACTTGTCAAAAATTTATCATGCCATATAGAAAAGTCGGTTGTTACGAATTCGACACAAATGTACTTCGATTATTACGATGATGGAAATTACGATCAACGGAGTATTTCGAGGTTGATGTGTATCGTTTGGTATGTTCACCAATCACTAAATGTCGGTTAGTTAAACGATACATTTACAAGTTTACCGAAATCTTGATTTACAAACGATAGCTTGATGATGTAAAGCTCAACCACTCAAATGTGTTCATTGCAAAGTATTTGACCCAAACAAAATATCGAATGGAGACCAACACATTGGTTTCATTTCCGAGTGGGTGAACATGTTTTCTGTTGGACCTATATGATTTACATTTAGAAAAACGATCTACACCGATTAGGTGACACTGTTTAATATCCAGCGAGTGAGTGAAATTTCTTAGGGTTTTGATTTACCGAGTTAATTATCAGCGATGACCAGGTATGATTTGTATTTATAAAAAGCGACCCACACCGATTAGGCGACACTGTTTAATATCTAATGAGTAAGTGAAATTTCTTAGGGGTTTGATTTATCGATTTAACTACCAGCGATTCAATCACATCCAAGTAACGTATTTTAGTGACCGAGTATTGTGACGAATGACAATGGGAAAATTTCCAATTTCTCTGATCGTGTGCGTTACACAATTAGTTCTATAGTACGCATTCAGTGAACATCATACAAATTGACAACAACTTTCCTTAGTTTGGTTACATGATGACAATTATTCTGGAGGTTCAAATCGATATCGCTACTATGAACAGCAATACAAACACATTTTTGTAGATTTCAGTGTAGCACATACTTCGATATTATTGTTATGGGTTTTGTATTAACTTTTTTGATGATCAAAGTCTTAGAGTGTGACCTCGTAATGTTTTTACATTTCACGCATTTTCGACAGAGAGTGTGAACAGAGTTTAACACAGATGAAATGACACCGCCTCGGAGCCCAAAGTGATATTTTCGTACTGCGTAATGTGCGTATGTTTCATTTCGATGTCGCAGATTCCGACAATAAAGTATTGCACCGGTTGTTAATCAGCAAACGAAATTGTTGTTTCATCTTTAGTTTGGTTACTGGAAACAATTACACTTGTAAAATATTTTCTGATATCCGCGATACGCAGAGTGATATGTACCAAGGTGGAATAATTTTTTCAATCATGAACATTTCAGACAGCATAGTTTTACAACTCGATATGTTAATAACAACGGCACTGAAAAGATTGTTGTTGTCATAATAACCTTGACCACAACGCCGGGTCTAATTAACACGAATAATTAAATAATCAAGTCATGACCAACTATTAGATATGGTACATCAATGTATCAATCCTTATGTTTACAGAATGGTAACTTTCGATATAACACCAGCGTTCGATTGTAAGAAATGAAGTCGCAACTATACGTTGATGAGACTTTCAAATCTCGTATTATGTTAATCTCAAGTCACCTGCAGCGGGTAGTAATTACTTTTGTCTTACAAAATAGTAACGACTTTTAAAAAATACGAGTTGGCGGACTATCGATACAACCGAACTTGCTATGGATTTTGGATCGTAGTGATTACTCGCGTAGTCTTGTCTACTTTTCGTAAGGATACTGTTGAGTTGGTTGGGTAAGTTACAAACGGATTGACTTGACAAGGTTTTTGTATTTTACTCTTTTGTGTATGGCAAGATGTTAAAATGTTGAGATGTCATAGTGATAGTATTTCTGAAACTATCTTTGCCAAACGGAAAGTCCGATCGCGAATATAGTTGTAATATTTCATTACTTGTTTCAAGTCAATATGCGTATAATTTCGAAATGTGACTGGGTGAAAGTTGGTAGTTATGTTTGTCAATCTATTTCAATTCAGATTATGTCAAAGTCGAGATATTTCATTTTGGATTATCTGAATTTACCTTTAGTACATCCCGCGAATGGATTCCGACGCCGCACTATAACATTTTTGATAATAAGGACTCAAGGATTTTCAATCAACAATAGGCCTACCTGATTTTTTGGTAATGCTAGAGTTGGCAAATGATAAGTTGCGTGTTTTTGTTAAGCGTTTGATTTCTCAGTAATAAATACAATTATTGTATGTGCATACTTGTGATTCTTGATTCTTGTTTAGTTAGTTGGTATTGATTCTATAGATGTGAAACAGCAGCGTGGAATGTGTGAATAATTCGATGCGACTGAAGTTGTAGTCAGCAATATTCAAGTTACGTTCGAATCAACTGATCGTGGTAAATGGATTTCTCAAAGGGTTAGAGTTGTACCGGATCAACACATTCAAATACGAATCGACTTGGTCTGTGTAGTGAGTTTCATTTCAAGTTGACAAATTGACACATTGATTGAATATTCTCATGATTCGCATCACACGCCACCAAAGTCAACGTGAAACATATAGCGATCGCGGAAAGTATCAAATCTTGGATATTCAAGTCACCGTCTGCGCCGGTTCTGTTATTCGGGGCTTATTACTTAATAGGTAATATTCTTATTATATCAGACTCGTGAAATCCAGTTCTGTACCAAACTACCAACATATTACATTGTAGCGATTGGGATGTATGTAACCACAAGTCACGAGAGATGGTTATGTCTTATAGGCGTTATCTTGTGCGCGATCGTAGGATTTTAGAATTATTTCGCACCTTTTTGAATAAGCGTACGCTTCACAAAGGATTAGGGTTAGAGTAGAAATAAGTGACAATTTGTCGCTATTCAAGTTACCGACACTGGCGGTCTGTTATTCGTTACTTATTAAATCTTACGAGTGAAATCAAGTTCTGTGACAAACTGCTTAGTCAAATTTCACCGCGTGAGCGATCGACATGCATGTAACACCAAGTCGCGAAAGATGGCTATGTCCGAGACATTATCTTGTCAGCGATCGCAGGGTTTGCAAACTATTTCACGCATTTTTGGAGTGTTAGTTTGTGAGCGTGGTTATTGCTGATATTCGAACCGCCGTCTACGCCGGCTCTGTGGTAATCTAATTACCCAAATATTATCATGCAAGTGATTCCTAGATTTAGCAAACTATTTCACACCCTTTTTGGTGAAAGTACGACATGTCGCCCGCATGCAGTCTATAAACGAAAGTACGAATCATCGCCGCACCCATAGGAATAACGATATATCATTGTCGCACTCACCGTAAACTTTAGGATCAACTCGGACCGGTCATATATAATAATTTGCGACATATACATCAACTAAGAACCAATGACGTCACTATTTATCATACCAGATACATAGTCAACACCACTTCACCAGAGATCCCTATACCCGTCACGTTATCAGACAGGTCAGCGACACAACGTATACCTGAAAGGGTGGTATCACCGACGATACTGCAGGTCATCAGCCATAGGGACTCGAAAAGGGTGGAGTCACCAACACGAGTTTCGCGGCAGGTCACCAGCGGGCCCATAAGAACCAATAGCCGTTCGCGAGCGATCATACTAACTACTGTAGTTCTTGCTCTAGTTAAGATTGCGAATTTGAAAAGTGTGTAGTTCTAGTTGCGAGTTTGTAGAAGTGAGTAGTTCTAGTTCTAATCGCGTATTATGACAAGTAGTGTTACAGTTGCGAGTTTTGAAAAGTAAGAGTAAGTATAATTATAGTTGTAGTTAGGTAGGTAGGTATGAGGGGGTAGTGGGGCTTAGCTACTCGGCTTTTTGCCCCAGGACGATATCTGGTGCTAAGTACTCCCGTACTATCTGGAGGAATTACAATTCTTTATATATCTCTGCCACTTAAAATTGTGAATTCGATGACCGGCCATATCGTATGCGCGTCTGTGAGTAGAGAGCTAGAGACTCGGGCGTTAGGGGTTCTCTGTTTTGATCAGCAGTCTGAATTAGATTGATCCTGGCACGGTCATATTTAGGGCAATGGAGGAGGAAATGCTCGACAGTCTCTTTGATCCCGCATGCGTCACAAAGGCCATTTTGATGACATCTAATTCTGTGTAGATGACCAGTCTGCAGTCTAATTAGGATTCCTGACTCCCTGCGTGACAAATCGATAATTGGGTTAATGTCCCTGATATCTCCAATAAGTTTCCTATATGGGAGTCGTCGTCATGGGCATTTATGTGGTCGATCCACTTTTTTCCGACATATATCGGAAATGTGGGATTTCATTTCCTTCATAGTAATTTTTTGCCGAAGGTTTGGATCTCGCACGAGTGGCATCAGTGCTGCTTTTCGTGCGATTTCGTCGGCTTTTTCGTTGCAACGGATACCTTTATGGCCAGGGATCCAGGCCAAAGCAATTTCGATCCCTAATGCATGTAAATCCGATCCTAGGAGGAGGATATCGGCGACTAGTTGATTGTCCGGAGAGCAATTTCGAATCGCCACTAGACTGCTCTGACTGTCCGACAAAATAGCTACACGACTTCCAGGCGTACCATTGCGTTTGACCCATTCTAAACTATTTAGAATGGCGTTCAATTCTGTCGAGAGGACGGATAAGTGACCGTCGAGGGTGTAGCTGTAACATTCGTCTTTATTCTCAACGAAGAAACATGAACCACAGCCCGATGCGTTTTTCGAGCCATCAGTATAGATTCTGGTGTTCCCCGCATAATGCTCGTGTATGTATTCTTCGGTGATTTGTTTTGCAAAAGTGGGATGGACATCTCTAGATATTAACGTAGCTAGGCGTAAGTCTACGCCGATCTTGGGCTGTGACCACGGTGGCAACGGAGCCTGTTCGTAATTTTGGACGATTGGCTCTTCAAACATGTCTGATCCTGTTACCATGTCGAAGGTTCGGAATGAGTCGTTGCCGGGAAAAATTTCGTGCCATGAACCAGCTATCAAGTCTTTGTGGGGGTGGTTCACATTTGCCATTATCCTCTAGTTGTAGTTGCGCATTTTAAAAAGAGAGCATATAGTTCTAGTTCCATCGTACTTCTAGTTGCGCATTATGAAAATCCAGTATTTTTCACAAATCTGATTTATTACGAATTCTGTTGATTCTATCTCACTTGGAATTGTCAAATCCGTGCTCTTGATCGAGATCGTTGCCCAAAAATTGCCCGTTATTCACGAGAGCCTCCAAGCGTTCCAGATTGATTCTATACCCGGTGGCGGCCGCGATCAAGTTGAAAATCCCGTCGATCACGGTGTGCTCAGGCCTGTGAAAAGCATGTCTCTTTGCGGCTCCCGTAATTACCTGATACAAGCGCCATTCGCTCACCTCGAGACGTTTTAACGTTGTCGAGTCTGTGCCAGCGGAATTTCGTCTCCCAGTCCGCGTCCATGAATTCCACCTGCCAGCCGCCCTTGTCGGAGTCCAGACGCTGGACTTCGAGGTAAGTCTTTCCGAGCTGGAAAATGAAATGAGGTGGCGACCGTAGCTGGGCGGAAAATTTCCAAATCAGATTATGGTTTGAAATACACGTAAACATTTTTTTGCAAATTAGATAAGAATTAGAATTATAGATACAAAGTATTTTCTCCAGATTATATTTGAGTTATAATTACAGCTATACAGTATTTTTGGCAAAGTAGATTGGAACTAGAATAATAGCTACGCAGTATTTTCGAAATTAGATTAGAGTTGAAATTACAGGTTTACAGCTATACAGCATTTTTTCTAATTATTATATAAAAATAAATAGCAAAATATTTCAAAATTTTCCGTTCACCCCATGAAAGTGTTAGGTTGTCTATAGAAATGATGTTCACCAAATTTAGTTCAATTCCAACCAGTGAAAGCGGAGTTATTGCCGTCGAAAAATAGTATTGGGTGTGGGCACCACTATAATAAATAATAAAAGAATCGGTCACCGTAAATACTATTTTATTCATAATCCAAATTTTCCGACGGCAATAACTCCGCTTTCACTGGTTGGAATTGAGCTAAATTCGGTGAACATCGTTTCTATGGACCAGTGATTCCCAAGTGCGGCCCCCAGATAGCCTTCTTGCGGCCCCAAAAATATATTAAGAAATCGATTTATGACAAAAAATAAAATTTATATTTATAAAATACTCTTGTTTGGCTTGGCCTCTGTAGTTCTTGATTACAGAATTGCAGGAAAGTTGTGAGTATAGACTGCTAACGTTACGTCACTGCTGTTTCAATGCAATGTGCCCTAACTTTCCAGTTGAACGAGCAGTAGCTATAGATATATATAGGTATTGATAACTTTCAAAATCGGAGGAAAATCCTGAAAAAATGATAAATTTGTCCCACTTCGTGGTCGCTTGACTAAAAGAGAAAAAGAGGCCCAACTCCCTGAAAATACAGTTTTTCTTTCACACTAACAGGTGGTTGACTGAAAAAAGGTCAACTTTCCGGTCCATCTCCCGAAATAGCCACCGTTGCGTTCCTATCAGTGCTTACTTAATGTATATCAGTCGAATTGGGCCCTATATGTGACGAAAATCCTCAAAAAAGAAGACATTTGGGCGAGGACACATTTAGAAAAAATCAAAAAAGAGGACAAATCATCTTAAAAGAGGACGTATGGTAACCCTATGATGACTAGATGTGCAACACGTGACTCACGGTTGAATACGACGAGATGCATACTGCTTAGCCGGCTAAAAGCAGCATAATTGGTAGTCCTATATAGTCAGGGCCGTAACTGCCGCCTCAAAACCCCCAATTGAGGGGGGCCGAGCTCGGAAAGGGCCCAAAATTATTTCGTGAATCAGCATAAATTATAGAGTATTTTTGGAAAATTTATGCAACTTTTTCACGAAGTTCTGAATCAGTTTAAAATTTGACATTTTATATATTTTATCAATGGATAAGCCTTCAACATATAATCCCATAAGTCATCCACATACATATTTGGCCGGAAGTTAACCACCCCATGCCCATTATACAGCATTCGTGTCCATTCACCCGGTATTTCCACCGTAACCGCTGTTTTTGCCAGGGGATCGGTTTTTACAATACAGTACAGCGAGAATTGAACCATACTATCTCTGGATTGCGATGCCAGAGGTTTAATCACTGGGTGATAATGATATAATAATAAGTCCTAGTAATCTCTGTATTGCAGAAAAGTATTCGACACTAGTAGACATCGTCAACGCCAACACACGGCAGAAGACTACCGAGAAAATTCTTGATGATAGATCTACTTGTACACTTGACTATCTCCACCCACTGGAAGGTTGTCAAAGTATAGTAATATATAGTCAAAGCGCAATTAGAGTACTTGGAATTCCGGTCACCTGATTTACACCCTTAAAATGAGTCAAATATATTAATACACCCTGGTCAAAACTGTACTTTCAAGTACTAAATATGCTGTTTGCATCCTACGAAAAGTTGAAAATGATGAAATATATTTCAAGGAGAGATATCCTCAGTATGTGCGGGGTGTTTTTTCGTGGGGATTGTGCTGGTTAACTAAAATACACGCCAATCACCCCACGATATTGTTATATTCTTGATCTTGTTTGAACAATAACTCAATGCGACGAGGTTGCAATATGAAATCAGTAGCCTATATTATACAGCAGAATAACTTTAGGCAGCGACACGATCCAGAGTGCAGTTAAATGAAAGACTTCGAGACAGCAGAACACAGGGTATAAATACAACGCAAGGCACACGAGGAAATAATGATTGACGCTAATTACTAGTCCTATACAAAATAGAGTGAAACGATACCAACGTAAATACACGAACATAACAGACATATCTTATCTTCTTGAGGTGTAATAACCCATTATCGGGGTGTGAAAACGTAGTTGCCGTTCACCCGGTTCGTAAGCGTACGTAATAGGTGAAAATCAGCCAGAGATAAGTAGTAGAAGTAGTAGTCTGGCCGAACGATTAGTAGAAATAAAAGTCTAAAATCACAACATCTTGAGTAAGTAGTCAAACCTACTTGAGTACTCTCATCAAGTACTTCGTTGCTGACCACTTTATATGAGAAATGAGCACTGAGTAATATAACTCTTAGTACTTTCTTCTTGACAAAATCCAAGAGAAATGACCTTTGTTTTTCAGAAAGGGCGATTCCGCGTCTTCCACGAAAAATTTAATTGGATCTGCGGAGTCTTATACTTGTTAGAATAGAACCAAATTTGATGGGCAGCGTTTTTTAGGGTAACCTGACAATTTAATCAGTGAATGGCTGGAATCCGGAAAAAACTTATTTTTGAACAGCCCTAATGCACATTGCACAATTGCAGATCACTCTCATCACAGCAGGCTTATTGAGTGTTAGCCTAATAGGGGCTCGGTACAATGATCCGAGCAGCCGAATTTGGTTTTAGTATTAGGCTATTTGTAATTATTCGCGTCGAGTAGCGAGAGTTCTGAAATCAAACACTTCTTCACTATGACTTATATTATTACATATAGGTCCGTACTTTTTCCCACAGTGTGGAGGGCGAAGGCCTTGAAACCTCGATATCTCGTAACATAGCTCATCCGGAACATGTAGTATAGGCCTACAAATCTGCGCTCTATCGAAAAGAATACCAAATAAATCTTCAATTGGTAGCGAACTATCATTTTTCCTTTGTGGTCGCATACAACGTGCCTCTTTTGATTTTTCGTATCAACCATACTGTTGTGACGACAAAAATGATTATGGCCGACTCGATTCGGAAGTGAATTACTCAGTTTGGCCAAATTTTTGTTTGTTTTGGAGTATTCATGGTGTTTGTCGACTACTATGGTCATTTACAGGCTAATATTCTTCTTATTTTCCGTAACTGCCAACTTATAGCACGGCCCACCTCTAGGCTTTCGTAAGACACCGCTGACGCGGATGAGGTGGCCAGGTAAACCTCCAACACTTAGGTATCGGAATTCGGAAGTCGGCCTCGGTGTTGCAGCCACGGATTATACCACTGCGCTATCTCGCCACCAGTTTGGCCAACTCGATTTCGCTAAGCCAATTTCGCCCAACACGATGACTGCGTATGACACAGGCCAGCGCCGTACAGGCCGTTAATCATCAACGTGTAAACATTATCACACGAAGGTACCATAAAATAATGTTGACTCTCGGGCTGTCGAGTCAACTCAAACCCTTTAGATTATTTGCACAAAATGTCGCAGCTTACAGGAACGAACGCGTGGCAATCGGTCCGGCCGACTCTCGGAAATATCATTTCGTGAATGCTATTAATTTTTAACCTGATACAACTTACAAACTGTGCGCAAACTCATAACGGAGCAAATATTTATTTATCGTTAAGAATCTCGATCTCCTATATTGTTTGCTTCATCTATGCAACGAAGTTATACGGCACTAGAACTCTCAGGATAGAACTTAGATTTAGGTGAAGCTATCCGAGATGTATAACATAACTTATGATCCACCGTCGCGACAAAAAATCTGTAGATCGTTCTTACGACAGTATACTAAACGGAATCTTCAAAAAAATTAATGTTCATACTATAAAAGCTATGTCGAAAACGACGTGAAAGCGAAATGTTTAGTAGAAATTATGTCCTGACAGGTTGAGAACAGGTCTATCTTTAGGCGGTGGCTATTCGTACGGAGCCGGGAACGATGTCCTTCGTCGAGAAAAGGGCATGAACGATTTTCACGGTATTCCATAATACCAGCAGATTTCTCAGTCTATACACCAAAATCATGCAAGAGCTTCTTGGAGGTACAGAACTTCAATATACAATTAAATAGTATATTCATATTGAAATGAACCCGAATATTTTCGGCTGACACTCGTCAGGGGTAATCGTCTTTCCAATTCTCTATTAGTTGCTGACGATTACCCCTGACGAGTGTCAGCCGAAAATATTCGGGTTCATTTCAATATGAATATACTATTTAAAATCATGCAAACACAACCACTTCGGAAATTTTTTGAAGTGTTTCTATCCATTTATAATCTATGGTCACTATTTGCGCATATTCCTTCGTTTTGTTAGTGTGTTTGTACGTCCAATAAGGAATTATGCGTTAGGTCAATTTTGAGTAAAACGAGAAATCACAAAATGTGACATTTCTCAAAGACTATGGACACTGAAGAATTATTCGTATTTTAGTGATTGGTTTGGAATAGCAAAACACAATACATAGAAACTTTTACTCAACTGGACTTTTGCGAAATTCTGTGTCATGGCGTAATTTATGGTCCATAGTAAGAGTGTTTGCATTGTTACTTGATGCTTGAGTAAGCTATATTTGTTCATATTAACCCTTTTCTTACCTGCAATAAAGAATCATTGTGATTAATACGGACCAAATAGGAGCAAAATCAAAAATTAGAGAAATTGACATTTCTTCAAAATTTGGGATACTTCAGGAATTTTTTTTGTATTTTGGTATTTAGATTGGAACACTAAAACACAATACATAAAAAAAATTTACCAACTAAAACTTTCGCAAAATTTTGTAACATGATGTAATTCATACCGTTTGTTATTCAACACATCGTTTTCTCACCATAAGGTATGACATATTTGTGGACATGTAACTGTTGTCAGCTCTTATTGCTCGAATATATCTATCAGAGTTGCATTATAGAATGTAATTGATATATGTATTTTCAGTATTGTCATATACGCTAGATAATTAGTACCACTTGATCAACAGCATGGCAGAAGAGGGTCGAGATCACAATTCTGGTGTCGTTGATGTCATGACTACATCATTATCGCCGGGAACGAGCGGTAAGTATAATGCCTGGTGTATTGGAGCGCAGTTTATTACTTGAAATTCTAAATATTATGATCCATATATATAGTGGTTATTTAAATACACCACATATCGCTCGTTCCTTAAAAAGATACAGAACATGATGGAATCCAGGTTACGTCATGATAAGACTATGTATGTAACCTGGAACGCAGTACAATAATCACATGTGTCTCAGGATCTGCAACTTTGGCTGAAGGTGAAAATGTCAATCTAAAGTTTAAAAATTGCTCTGTTAACGTCGTGGCCGGAAATCAGATCAACAATACCAGTACTGAAGGAGAAGCAAGTAGCCCGAGTCAGGGTGAGTGCAGTGTTTTTATTTGTTTTTTTTTTTATTACGGTGTCCCAATGGAGGAGAATGATATACTTCAAGGCACGTTTTCAATGACGAGCAAAATTTTGTAATAAAATATTTTAAGGCCTGCTAGTTATAATGATTGGATTAATGTTCTGGGATATCAGCACATAAATACATCAATTTCAATTATACGCAACGAAACCCATCAGTGTATAGTCCGCAGGAAATAGGCCTATCTGCTTTTCATTCAATTACCGGTTGAGCGATACTTGAGCATGCGCTTAAGTGTCGAGCGGGGGGGCCAACATTACATTATTGCCATCGCCTAGATCGGAATTGTAACAAAGGCATGCAGAAGAGTGATGTTATTTGAACGCAAAAAGAGACACCGGTCCTTCTTTATTACGAATTTGATAATTATTTTATTAGCAATTATGAAGCT
Source organism: Botryllus schlosseri (assembly GCF_051294905.1). Taxonomy (NCBI): domain Eukaryota; kingdom Metazoa; phylum Chordata; class Ascidiacea; order Stolidobranchia; family Styelidae; genus Botryllus; species Botryllus schlosseri. The sequence goes on along the minus strand of NC_137251.1, from coordinate 1,509,569 downwards.
TAGGCCTATAACTCGTGTTCCTATAAAAAAAAATAGCAAACAGCTCGTCTCGACAAGAATACACATGGAAAATGCTATAGGTTCGCTTGTCTTAGTCGGTCACCAATCTTCAGGAGATCCTTATCGTCGTACTTCTGACGTACGTATAACAGGCTGACTGTAATAACGAAACAACTTACTATGAGGTGCACAAGCGCAATTTTATTCTGGGTCGTCTTGCCCAGCCGATAAATACCCCGAGCCTAGAAATTATACGTCCTTACTCGCATCGAGGAAGCGGTTTGCTTATAAAATTTAGGATGAACTATATTCATTCGTGGCCAACCTTTCATGCACTGGTTTCCTAATCAATTGTATTTGGTTTCTGATTCTCATACCTGTAAAACCTAGAAGTGGCTATCAAAGATAGTCAATAATGAAGAACTTCTACTTTTCGAAGTACTTCAAGTAGATTTGCCTACTTTCACTACTACCTCAAGTGGTGATGATTTTACACTCCTTGTTGGATACTTCAACTCGTACTTCTGTTTTTTTTTTCAGTTAGACCTACGCCTAGAATAATTACTGCTTTACTAACTTATTAATCGCTACTTCTACTTCTAATTGAGTACTGACGATAACTACTTCTTACAAATGCATTGTGACGATTTTCATTACACTGAGTAACCAAGGCTTTTATTAACTGAAAACAAGCACTATACGCAGTACAACTAGGCCAGCAGCTAAGGTACCAAGAAACTACAAATTACCGGCGACACGATATCTAAAGGAGAAGATAGGTAATCAAGGAATAATTGGTTAACTAAATGTAAAGGACGAGACAATGGAACACAAGAATTCACCATACTCCAAATTCACAGAACAATATTCGTAATTCCGACTCTTCGTTTTCAATAATTTCTACATGTTCATGCATTGCATAAGAATAACAATTTGACTTCAGTACTGAAATTTAATAAATTTACTTCAATCTCGTTCTTTTACTTAGGGGGCAAGTTGCTCCCGGATTATTCGTGTATTTACAGGGGTACTCTGAATAAAAAATATACTAAATTACCAATTCAAGATACTCATACTCATGCACGAATATTACTTGCATAAAAATGGATTTGAAGAATTTGTCCGGATTAAGATTCACAACATTGTTATGTTTGGATTTAAAATTTAACTTGGACGATGAATTTCTAATAACTTCCATTTTAATGACATAATTCATAATAGTTTGCGGATTTGGATATTTGTATTATTTTAAATCCGATCGCACCCATATAAAGGTAGCAGTGGTAACGTTAAAAGAGAGTTAGGCCGTTATTCGGATAATAATAATGTTTTTGGCATGTGTGTTTTATCATCAAGCTAATATCTGATTTTTTTTCAAGTCCTACGATTTTTTATTACCTTTCGCGGTCTAAATAAAACGAAAGCTCGTTGAATTCAATAATATTCTCTATCAATACATGCGAATAATCTGACAGTTACAAGGGTTTAAACTTGATGATGTTTTGGGATTAACTGAAGTCAATGATCATATTTGTTAATCCTATTACTTCGATTCAACACTACGACAAAGTTAGTGTTTTCTCAATTTGACTATAATACGATATATCAATGTTTTCGGTCAATAAAGTCTTTTTCGACCAAGGTTTTCTCACTGCCGAGTTTTTGGCACACTTTTCGGATTCCCATGTTAGCCTAAACTTCATTATGTATTGATGCGTCGTGGTCCGGTAATGGTTGACTACAAAATGCCTATTGTGTATCTCTTGGGAGAAGAGCATGCACCCAATCATCAAGACATGTAGTGATGCCAAATCGCGCAAGGGGGGGAAAATTTGAAAAGGTGGATGAAGGTCTTAAAAAATACTCTATAATTTATGTTCATTCACGAAATAATTTTGTGCCTCCTTCATGCTTGGCGACCATCAATTGGGAGGGGGGTAGGGGTGCGGCAAATGCATCGAATGAATGGATCAAAAACGAATAATCGTGCAAACTGCGCGGTTTAGCGAGTCAGCTCGCATTTCGTCAAACGACACTGCTTGAACTTCAAATCAAATCGAACACGTTTCCAGACAGAGACGTATTGTTACCTCACGAAGTTCTGAATCAGTTTAAAATTTGACATTTTATATATTTTATCAATGGATAAGCCTTCAACATATAATCCCATAAGTCATCCACATACATATTTGGCCGGAAGTTAACCACCCCATGCCCATTATACAGCATTCGTGTCCATTCACCCGGTATTTCTACCGTAACCGCTGTTTTTGCCAGGGGATCGGTTTTTACAATACAGTACAGCGAGAATTGAACCATACTATCTCTGGATTGCGATGCCAGAGGTTTAATCACTGGGTGATAATGATATAATAATAAGTCCTAGTAATCTCTGTATTGCAGAAAAGTATTCGACACTAGTAGACATCGTCAACGCCAACACACGGCAGAAGACTACCGAGAAAATTCTTGATGATTTCAAGACTGAGCGTATGGACCGACCGGACTTCCAAGTTAACCCTCGGATGAGAAAGGTTAACGTTGAGGATTACTTCAAAGGAAATTACCAAGACGTCGAAGACATGGAAGTAAGGATAAAGAAGCGGTCATGGCTAGGTATAAAACGGGAGAAGGTATTGAAAACGCAATTGAGAAAAGAAATAGGCTTTCACGGACACAAAGAGCAATATGAGGATACCTTGTCGTTAGATCAGCTTATAATGTCAATTACTGGAGAAACTTATTCCTCACACGCAGACGAACATTCGGTCATAGGCATTGTCGCGTCTGCGGGATCGGGGAAAACCACTCTCATGCGTAGATTAGCGAGAAAATCACTCGATACAACCTCCCTAACACAAGGCTCCAATCAAGTAGTCTCGAAAATGATACATTTTATCGAATTGAAAACCATCAAGTACGCTGGTTATGTGAAACCATCTAAATTTCTCTTCGAGGGACTTTTCGGAAAGGCTTTAGATGAGGAAAATGCTTACCGGTGGTTGCTTGAAAACCAAACGAGTGCCGTTTTATATTTCGACGGTCTAGATCAGGCTACGTGGAAGATAGCCAATGGTACAGATTACGATAAAATTAATCCATTTTCCCATGCCGATACAGCAACGATCATGTACAACATACTCTCCGGTAACCTGCTTCCCCGGGCGAAAATCGTATTCGCATCACGCGAATTTAGAGTGTCAGAGTTACCTGCGAAGGCACGACCTACCGACATCATTACTCTCTCAGGATTGACGCAAAACGACGCAAAAGAACTTTTCGTGTTTTTAATCGGAAAAGATGGTGCTAAGGCCTGGGGAAATATTCGTAGCATGTCGCCCAGGCTACTCAACTTGGTGTCAGTTCCCGTGTTCCTAATTTTAACAGCAGTTGTAATGGCAAGAGATCGGAAAAGACCTCCACCGACTACAGTTACCGAATTGTATAAAAGAATCATTGACGCTCTTCGACACGTCGAAAACATCCGACATCGTGACGAAATAGACAAAATATTATTAAAATTGAAGGAAATGGCTTATCGAGGAATGAAAGAAGGGCGGGTCGTATTTAATGCGGAGGATTTGAAAAAGTTCGGTTTGTCTGCCGAAGAGGTTCAGGACTTGATTATGAAGGTTCCCGGTAACAATCTGCTCAGTCGACATTTAGTTGAGGGTGATTTCATCTTCTTCTTCTGTCATCAAAGCATACAAGAGTTCCTTGCAGCAAGCTTCATAGCTCATATGACAGCTAAAGAATTCTCTCGATTCGATGGAAAACATCTCCACGAAAATCGATGGTCGGTCGTTCGCAGATTTGTTTCCGGACTCGTTCATGAACAATCAACGGATCAAGTTTCTAAAAGTGAGTTATTGTTAAATTGAGCCTCCATAATGCGATAAGTTTAAATCTAGCCTTTTGAAGGTCAAGTTGTGTGTGATATATGAAAAGGTTATGCGCGTATGTCACAATATCACTGGTCTCCCTTCATTCGAACGTCTGATCTGCAACGGGATATTGTTTAGTTGGTCAGAATTGACGGTGGTATCGTAAAAATTCTCAAGTTTTTGACTGTGAGAGTTAATTTGCAAACCTCAAGTTTGTTAGGTGCCATAAGAAAAATGACCTATCTAAATAATTGTCACTTGAAAAGCTAGTGAAGAAGAGCATCAATCACTCATAAGTGCGTATTCGATATCACGGAGCGTGACCCTAAACCAGGGGTGGGCAAACTACAGCCAGTAACACCGTTTTGTGTGGCCCGCGAAAGCTTGAAGAAATTGATAAATTGATAAAATCAAATTTCTGTGGTTGCTTGATCCAACTTTTTCTTATATATTTCAACATGATAATGATAAGTTATAGAGTCCTACCATAGTATTTTATGTCATTGACGGCGCGATATCCCTAACTCGACGCCCATGAAGTCTGAAAGGTTTCAATTGCTCAACATCACCAAAAGTGAAACGTTAGTGACTTAGTTCGTATACTTCGGGTGTGATTTTAGATTGGCAACACGAGCAAGTTCATTACTTTTAGTGCTGTACTTGTAAAAACCGATTCGCGAGTGTGTTAGATAGATTCGTTTCTTGTATGTGTGAAATTAATTGTATTTATAATTGCTACCGGTATACATATTGTAGAAGCGTATTTAAAGGTAACATGGTTATGATCAGGGCTTTGGAGCAGTGGTAAATTTTAATACCGGGACTGCACTCGTTATTATCAAGCTATACAGTCGAATGAAATCTTGTAACGGAGCGATTATTCAAGTGTAACCGCAGCAAAGCAATATGAATGAATGTCACGACCTTATCAGTAGAAATTCGTTTTATTTCTAACCAATACCAAACGGATTGATATTCGACATTGGTACGCTTGTTTACAGTCCGTCCGCCATTGATCAAGTTCACTGGAATATAGAAGGTTTCCCATCACACGAATCGAACTAACTATACGAATCTGGTGTTCCATCAAATTTGACAACTTAATTTAACGCCGTGCACTGTACAAGTGCACGATGGAAAGTGTCAGTAACGAATTAAACTACATGCTCAGTTGCTCACAAGGGACATTGCACGACAATTTCCGAAAACGAGTGTATCAAGTAGCTTAGTCAAGTATGAATACACAAAACTGATGATTACAAAAAGAAAATGGCGCACCGAATCACTGATTGTCCTCTTATATTCATCACCAGGGACTCGGACATCGCATTGACTATGCTTGTATCGCGACAATTATAATGGCGTTATGGGCTGCTTTGACGCATTTTCCTATTACCTTGGCAAATATTTACTGGAGTATCCACAATAATACGCTGTTTAATTTCGGGCTATCATAAAACTTCACCAAAGTACGTGCATTTGCTAGTCTAATTCATGCAGGAAGCGATGTTTCTCGACGTGCGGCGCGGGTGCCTTCCAAATGAGTACGTGCAGCAAATTTTATTTTATTCTCCGGCGCCGCTTATATATATTCGGCTGAATTAGTTAAATCCCTCAGCTCACATAAGCGTCAGTCCCGTTTTGTCACATGCATAGTGATCATTATTTTTCGAACCGCACAATTAACCATCGGTGTCGTGCTGATGACGAAATTGTGGGAATGGCGAATACTCTCAAAACAGTAATTCAGGAGTGCGCACTGAATATCTAACCTACCCAGGTGTGGCGCCTATGTATGGATAATTGAACAATGAACAAGGTTTGTTAGAAAAACAGGTGCCAACGAGGCAACAATTCCTAATTTTGTGAACGATTACCGTAAAATTATGTGAATTCCGCCAATAAGCATGGCATCTTATAAAATACATCGGAGCCGGAGCTACTTTTCAAACACTCGGATCCAGCTCCGGCTCCACTTGAATTTTATGTAGAGCTCCAGCTCAGCTCAGCTTCAGCTTCGGATCCGCTGAAAATGCACGGCTCCGGGGCTCCGGCTCCTGGCTCTGGCTCCGGCTCCAAAGCTCTGCTTATGATTCTGTCAGCATCGTGTGTCCTGGAGTTGAACGAAAAGTACAATCAGCAAATCTATGAACAGATCGCTGCTCATAGACTCAAAGTTACTTCCAGTTATAAGAATCGGGACGACCAACTTTCATCTCTGATTTCAACAATGAGAACGCTGCGCTTTTAAATTCTTGTCAATGTTTCTGCGGCTTGTGCGATATCAACAGCATACATAATATTTTCATGTCGTCGATCGCAATATTATCAAATAACAATAAGTATAATGCGATTCAAGGGATTCAAATAATAAATGCTAGCTAAAACGTTTGCCCATCCCTGCCCTAAACAATGCATTGATCGCCCATATTAGATCGGTGCTTCCCGATCTCTTTCAGTTCGCGACCCACTTTGAATGCGAGATTTATCGTGAGACCCACAATTCCATATACCAAACAAATAAAAAAAACTAATGAGAAATGCTCAGTTGAATGCACATGCGTTAAGCTTAAGATTTGTCAAAAATCGATTCTTTGCTCGCGTGACTTATCCACTATCACAGCGATATTCAGTGACGATAGAGAACTTTTGTAGAAACTGCTAATTTGTGAACGGTTAATTGATCCCACAATGGGATATTTGCACTTCACCTTAATCGGCACATCAATTGACTAAATGTCAACAGTGAGAAACGATTTAAAGTCACTACGTAGTATACTAGCTACCTTCACATAGTGATAGCCAGCAGTGCCTAACGGAATGATCATAAAATATTTCTCCACTCTCAATGATCGTGATATCTGAGTCAAATCGATGAACTTAACTTCACTCGATTTTGCGCAGCCCTGATTACGGCGCCAGGGGGCGCATATTAAAAACGGTTGAGAACCGCCGGTGTAATCAAAATACTGAGAAACCAATAATTTGTTTTAGGGCTACTGACATGGAGTGACCCTTTCACTGTGAACGAATGAGACGCAGTGTTTACAGTATACAGTGTAGTAGTTTATTGTCAATGTTATAGTGGGTGATGCGTGTTTCGTCACAGTACCTGATCAAAGGAAAAAACAGCGAGTTTTCGGCCGATCGATTTGTTCGCAGCTCAAGAAGGAAAGCGACAGTAGTAGTCGTTGGTGCAGGCGCATTCTCCTGGAGCTTTACACGGCGATCTGCGAATCGGACAACGATGACCTGATGAAACAGCTTGACGCCATCGATGTACGACACTATCGACTGATAATCGATCTGACAATCTGCTCAGTCGACATTTAATTGAGGGTGATTTCATCTTCTTCTTCTGTCATCAAAGCATACAAGAGTTCCTTGCAGCAAGCTTTATAGCTCATATGACAGCTAAAGAATTCTCTCGATTCGATGGAAAACATCTCCACGAAAATCGATGGTCGGTCGTTCGCAGATTTGTTTCCGGACTCGTTCATGAACAATCAACGGATCAAGTTTCTAAAAGTGAGTTATTGTTAAATTGAGCCTCCATAATGCGATAAGTTTAAATCTAGCCTTTTGAAGGTCAAGTTGTGTGTGATATATGAAAAGGTTATGCGCGAAGTCACAATATCACTGGTCTCCCTTCATTCGAACGTCTGATCTGCAACGGGATATTGTTTAGTTGGTCAGAATTGATGGTGGTATCGTAAAGATTCTCAAGTTTTTGACTGTGAGAGTTAATTTGCAAACCTCAAGTTTGTTAGGTGCCATAAGAAAAATGACCTATCTAAATAATTGTCACGTGAAAAGCTAGTGAAGAAGAGCATCAATCACTCATAAGTGCGTATTCGATATCACGGAGCGTGACCCTAAACCAGGGGTGGGCAAACTACAGCCAGTAACACCGTTTTGTGTGGCCCGCGAAAGCTTGAAGAAATTGATAAATTGATAAAATCAAATTTCTGTGGTTGCTTGATCCAACTTTTTCTTATATATTTCAACATGATAATGATAAGTTATAGAGTCCTACCATAGTATTTTATGTCATTGACGGCGCGATATCCCTAACTCGACGCCCATGAAGTGTGAAAGGTTTCAATTGCTCAACATCACCAAAAGTGAAACGTTAGTGACTTAGTTCGTATACTTCGGGTGTGATTTTAGATTGGCAACACGAGCAAGTTCATTACTTTTAGTGCTGTACTTGTAAAAACCGATTCGCGAGTGTGTTAGATAGATTCGTTTCTTGTATGTGTGAAATTAATTGTATTTATAATTGCTACCGGTATACATATTGTAGAAGCGTATTTAAAGGTAACATGGTTATGATCAGGGCTTTGGAGCAGTGGTAAATTTTAATACCGGGACTGCACTCGTTATTATCAAGCTATACAGTCGAATGAAATCTTGTAACGGAGCGATTATTCAAGTGTAACCGCAGCAAAGCAATATGAATGAATGTCACGACCTTATCAGTAGAAATTCGTTTTATTTCTAACCAATACCAAACGGATTGATATTCGACATTGGTACGCTTGTTTACAGTCCGTCCGCCATTGATCAAGTTCACTGGAATATAGAAGGTTTCCCATCACACGAATCGAACTAACTATACGAATCTGGTGTTCCATCAAATTTGACAACTTAATTTAACGCCGTGCACTGTACAAGTGCACGATGGAAAGTGTCAGTAACGAATTAAACTACATGCTCAGTTGCTCACAAGGGACATTGCACGACAATTTCCGAAAACGAGTGTATCAAGTAGCTTAGTCAAGTATGAATACACAAAACTGATGATTACAAAAAGAAAATGGCGCACCGAATCACTGATTGTCCTCTTATATTCATCACCAGGGACTCGGACATCGCATTGACTATGCTTGTATCGCGACAATTATAATGGCGTTATGGGCTGCTTTGACGCATTTTCCTATTACCTTGGCAAATATTTACTGGAGTATCCACAATAATACGCTGTTTAATTTCGGGCTATCATAAAACTTCACCAAAGTACGTGCATTTGCTAGTCTAATTCATGCAGGAAGCGATGTTTCTCGACGTGCGGCGCGGGTGCCTTCCAAATGAGTACGTGCAGCAAATTTTATTTTATTCTCCGGCGCCGCTTATATATATTCGGCTGAATTAGTTAAATCCCTCAGCTCACATAAGCGTCAGTCCCGTTTTGTCACATGCATAGTGATCATTATTTTTCGAACCGCACAATTAACCATCGGTGTCGTGCTGATGACGAAATTGTGGGAATGGCGAATACTCTCAAAACAGTAATTCAGGAGTGCGCACTGAATATCTAACCTACCCAGGTGTGGCGCCTATGTATGGATAATTGAACAATGAACAAGGTTTGTTAGAAAAACAGGTGCCAACGAGGCAACAATTCCTAATTTTGTGAACGATTACCGTAAAATTATGTGAATTCCGCCAATAAGCATGGCATCTTATAAAATACATCGGAGCCGGAGCTACTTTTCAAACACTCGGATCCAGCTCCGGCTCCACTTGAATTTTATGTAGAGCTCCAGCTCAGCTCAGCTTCAGCTTCGGATCCGCTGAAAATGCACGGCTCCGGGGCTCCGGCTCCTGGCTCTGGCTCCGGCTCCAAAGCTCTGCTTATGATTCTGTCAGCATCGTGTGTCCTGGAGTTGAACGAAAAGTAAATCAGCAAATCTATGAACAGATCGCTGCTCATAGACTCAAAGTTACTTCCAGTTATAAGAATCGGGACGACCAACTTTCATCTCTGATTTCAACAATGAGAACGCTGCGCTTTTAAATTCTTGTCAATGTTTCTGCGGCTTGTGCGATATCAACAGCATACATAATATTTTCATGTCGTCGATCGCAATATTATCAAATAACAATAAGTATAATGCGATTCAAGGGATTCAAATAATAAATGCTAGCTAAAACGTTTGCCCATCCCTGCCCTAAACAATGCATTGATCGCCCATATTAGATCGGTGCTTCCCGATCTCTTTCAGTTCGCGACCCACTTTGAATGCGAGATTTATCGTGAGACCCACAATTCCATATACCAAACAAATAAAAAAAACTAATGAGAAATGCTCAGTTGAATGCACATGCGTTAAGCTTAAGATTTGTCAAAAATCGATTCTTTGCTCGCGTGACTTATCCACTATCACAGCGATATTCAGTGACGATAGAGAACTTTTGTAGAAACTGCTAATTTGTGAACGGTTAATTGATCCCACAATGGGATATTTGCACTTCACCTTAATCGGCACATCAATTGACTAAATGTCAACAGTGAGAAACGATTTAAAGTCACTACGTAGTATACTAGCTACCTTCACATAGTGATAGCCAGCAGTGCCTAACGGAATGATCATAAAATATTTCTCCACTCTCAATGATCGTGATATCTGAGTCAAATCGATGAACTTAACTTCACTCGATTTTGCGCAGCCCTGATTACGGCGCCAGGGGGCGCATATTAAAAACGGTTGAGAACCGCCGGTGTAATCAAAATACTGAGAAACCAATAATTTGTTTTAGGGCTACTGACATGGAGTGACCCTTTCACTGTGAACGAATGAGACGCAGTGTTTACAGTATACAGTGTAGTAGCTTATTGTCAATGTTATAGTGGGTGATGCGTGTTTCGTCACAGTACCTGATCAAAGGAAAAAACAGCGAGTTTTCGGCCGATCGATTTGTTCGCAGCTCAAGAAGGAAAGCGACAGTAGTAGTCGTTGGTGCAGGCGCATTCTCCTGGAGCTTTACACGGCGATCTGCGAATCGGACGACGATGACCTGATGAAACAGCTTGACGCCATCGATGTACGACACTATCGACTGAGCCGGGAGGAAGCCCATGTCGTTGGAACGCTCGTTGCGAGGAGTCGAGGACTTCAGACTTGTTTGTATTTATACGACTGTGATCTCGACGACGAGATGTTGCACGTCATCACGAGATGTCTCAAGGAGCCAGTTCACGTGAGTTGGTTTGTTACGTCACACCTTCAGAAGGCTGACGACGAAACCGTTCCAGGTGAAGGACGTGTTTTTGGTTGACAACAATATCTCAGGTCGCGCACTCCGTTCGTTTCTCGGACATCCTCGGATTGGATCGTGGACAGGAAACCTGCATTGGGAGGTGAGTCGCGTGTGGCGACGGTCACGGTCTGCGTGCTGTGACGTCGTGTTACCCGGACTTGCGAACAATGTTCAGTATCTCTCGCTGGATGGGATCATCTGGCTGCACAACGAAGGCGGTGACGTCATTATACGGAACCGCGACAACAACACCAAAGGCCGTTTCAACACCGAGGTCAGTTTTGTCCTGGGGGATGGATTGTGACGCAACTGACATCTCTCTTCACAGGATTCCACTTTATCACTCGAGGAGAGTCTTTCTGCTGACGAAGTAGAATTTCTCAAGGAACTTTTCGACGCTCGATTCCAGGAACGGCCGTCGTTAGCTGTGGACGTTAGATGTCGATCGCAGCGTCTTTTTCGATTTTTTGTATTGTAGGGCGAATTTTTTATCACGAACCTTGATATCAGTCTGCAGTAAACTTGCGCTGGCTGTACTTCAAGTCAACGCTTCTATATTCGTGTTTCTGCTACCTTGGTGATTTTAAAAACGACTGAGATCCGAACCCTAATACGCTAGCCTTATAACCCTTAGTTCTTTTCTTATTGATTTTCTATGTGACTATCAAATTCTCCATGACTCCAACGCCGCCGTTAGCTGTGGACGTTACATGTTGATGGTATAATGCAGGGGTCACCAACACGCGGCCCGTGGGCCGCATGGGGCCCTCGAGGTCATATTTTGCGGCCCGAAGCTTGATTTGGAGAAATTTCTGAATGCCGAAATTGATTTCAGATTTAAACATATTGTTGTTGTTGTTGAAAGTAAGCCATTATACTGTGCCCAATATCACTACACCTTCGGTTCGGCATGGCAATATCATTCTATGGAGGGATAATTTTCTGTTATGAATGGGCACGTTGCCTTAGCGTGCAATGGTCCACCACTGCCATGACCGGGAGGCTTGATAAACGACTTTGGGCTCACCAAGAGACCGTGCTTTACGAGGAGATAGTTTTCCAGCAAATAGGCTCTCATTTTTCTCGAGTCTAAGCGCCGCAGTGGCTTGGACTGGACAAGAGTGCGCAACGATTAATAAAATGTTATCACTTCGGATTTTTTGTGCGCAGCCTCGATTTTCTGTGCGCGGAGACCGTTTCAGCACTGCGCATTTGCGCACGTGCGCAGCTTGAAGGAACATTGCTTGTCGGTAATGTATGCTTGCTGAACACTATCCCGTGGCCCTAGACGGCATATTGAGCGGATAGCTCTATTTTGTTGCACTGATAAGGCATGCAAGTACGTTTCGAAAGTTGAAATCGATTGATATTCTTTGCTTGGGATAATAAATGGCTTTTATCAGTTGGTGAGAATCTCCTCTATGAAATCTAGGTTTAAGTTCTGCCAAGAAGTGCTACAAGTCGGTAAATAAGGAATCAAAATGGCAGAAAATAGGACTGGTGTAAATGACCGTTGTACTAGAAAAACGCCATGAATACCCCAAACAAACAAATGTAGACAAGTGATGAACAGCGACAAAATGACTTTTCTTGAAAATAACAGCACACTTGTATATACTTTTATTGTTTCGAAGGGGATTTCCAGCTGTATTTATTGTTTTGAAAATCCGCGTCTTCGGTTTGATATGAATGAGTGCCGAAAATTCATTTCCACAATGATATATTGGTGGCGAGTGTAACGCTTCCGACGAGAGCCTTTGGTGTGAGTTTTTAATGAACATATCACGTCCAGCCTACAGTCATTTCTATCTAGCATCTCAGATTGGAGTTATTTAGTGGTTATATATCACAGGAGAAAATGGATTTCGTGGCGAGGTTTCAATTCCTTCGGAAGGATTCGGAAAAAATATTCAGGAATTTCTATTTCGAACGACTGTTTACTAATTTGCTGAGACTGATAACTCCAAATCCTAAATGTTTTGGAAACATTTTGAAGTCACCCAGCTGTTTGACCTTGCTATCTCCAACATTTCATTTTCCCACAAACCCCTTATAAGACATCTCTAAACACCAATATGTTTGCGTCAGCAGGCTATTGGCAATTTGACAATTAAAATGAGTTAGCACAGTCGGATATTTCCTTTCAGACGACCATTTCAATTTCAATGATACGAGTCCTAAAGTTTTAACTATTATGAAGCGAAACAGGCTCATGCTTTTCCTAATTAAAAATAAAAATCAGATTGTCCATCATTTTACAAAAAAGTCGAGATGCTTCACGGACCCCCGGTTGAGAACCACTGCCCTAGAGGGTGTACACTGTACTTGAATGTGTGTACTTGAAGAGCACTGCCTTAATGCATCTTCCAGGCTGGGCCCGCTTGATTCTCCTGTCGGATTTTCATTTAGACCTCATTCAGCTGTTGCCACCAGCAGCACCGTAACTGCCGCCAGTAGGGGTCTCAGCTTTCCCGTGGCCACTTACTGGCCACAGATTTTTTTGTGGCCGGCCACGAATATCTCGTGGCCGGCCATGAAACTGCGTTGTCTCGTGGCCGGCCACAGTAAATTTCATGGCCGGCCATAAGAATTCATTGTGGCCGGCCACGAGTTCATGGCCAGTTCGTGATTTTCGCATATCTAGTTGGATCAAAATCGGCCCTTTGCATCCAATTTGACAATAGTCAAGTAGATCTTCTTCATTTGAAACGAACTTGCTGGCGGCAAGGTTTGTATAGACGACTTCCACTATTATCGCACGTACCTAAGTTACATTACCACTTTATTGAGTAGTTTAGGGATGGGTTCAAAATTTGCACAGCTTTACACGCGTTTACCTTCTGTAGAAATGAATTCAATTCCCACTGACTATTGAAAAAGTACTTTGAGGCGGTGCGTTGTAAACTAACACCGAAACATACGTTCCTTGAACTTCCTAGAATCTAGATAAATATTTGATAGAGTAATGTATGAGCGTACATCTTATTGCTCGGTCGTCTTTACATTAAAACTGGTGTCCACACAGCTTCCACGCCAGGCGATCAACGCAATGGGATTGTGTGGAAAGATAAAACCGTGGTACAGACTCGATAGCCTTGCAGTTTCTTCGCATCTCTATCGCCCAAGCCCATTAGTGACGCAAACGTAGATAACCTGACTCCCTGCCCCCTTTCCTTTTCTACATAAAGAAACCGGCATATTTTGCTACAAAAAGTTTGTTTATTCCGTTACCAATTTCACAAAATCTGAAGCAATTGAAGATATGATTACAATCATTCACAATTCATATACAAGTAGTTGCATGAATGCAATATGTCCAATACATGCTTTTCACAGAAAACACCCAGGGGCACGAGAGATCAGATGCACTTTACACGGCTATAAGTATTTGCACTGCATTCAAATGTCGAATTATAATGAACGATTGGGACTTCTGTGTCATCAAGATTGTTCCCTGAACATTGATTGGGGAACATTCCATTGTTCTCTGCATCAACCACAAATATCATGCCTATTGGCCAATTCGCAGGCTTGGCATAGACATTTTTTATCGATCGATGGCGCTGCATTTGATGTCGCATCGATCGATGGTGCTGCATTAGATGACGCAAAGTATCTGGAGTTATCTATTATTGTAACAGTAATTTAATTATATAGCAGGCACATTTACGTCCTATGCCCACCACATCGGTTAGCAGCTTGATCTAACAACGACTTGCGATAGAAAACGATCCTTGCACCCAAGTAATCAAGTATCCTCTGGCTTACATGGCATCGGTAGTGACTGCGACATGCATCTCATTCGTACATTATTTGTTTCAACCTGGAAGAACGGCACCTAGGTGGATATACATACAAATTATATAGGATCGGAAACGTGACCAAAATCAAATTTGTGGGAACAAAGCCCCACATTTTACCAATATTACAGTTAGGTTAGGTTACATCGTTGCCTTTATTCATACATCTACAGCACATCTGCAGTGTGTCAAGTTCAAGTGCTGCTACAGCATAGAAATATTCATAGATTCATCGACACAATTCTCATCGTGCAAATGAGTGCAAGCTCCATTGATGTTGAGGATCTTGAACGTCGTATGTATTGTATAGCATTACGATAATCAAATATGTATATAACCGTATATCGCGGACTCATCATAGACCTGATACAGAAAGGAAGGATTGTATCAGCCTGGCATTATCCAATTCAAAGCTATTCAGCTATACGAAGAATAACAAACTATGGAATTGTTTGCGACTACATGTCCTCTATACCGATGGAAAGACATATCAGATCACCACTGTGATTCTAATAGAATTCTCGGGAATTATATATGTTCAGGTAAAACACAAAAAACAGCGCGGACATCATGATATTTTTCAGTTTAGAATTTTTACCAGAATTCCAAAAACCACTTGCCAGATTTTACAATACCTTTTTGTGAGAGGTTAAAGCAGTGGTTCCCAACCTTTTTCGACCCATCGCCCCCTTTTCAAGGTCAACACCGATCATCGCCCCCCAAATTTTGTGCACCGATAATTCCGATAATTGGGCATACAGACTGTAATCACCGGCGGGTTGACTAAAAAAAAAAAAAAAAAAAGGTCATCTTTCTCCGCTCAGAGCTGAAAATAACGTTTTTTCTCTCCGAATTGCTAGGTGGATGACTAAAAAAAAAAAAGGTCAGCCGTTTTGACGCGTCATCGCCCCCCTATCGCCCCCTTCGCTATTTTCGCCCCCCGTCGCCCCCTTTGTCCATTTTCGCCCCCCTATCGCCCCCTTCGTCATTTTCGCCCCCCTAGATCGCCAAATCGCCCCCTGGGGGGCGATATCGCCCACGTTGGGAACCACTGGGTTAAAGGGATATCTGATCAAGAATGCGAATGAATCGGTAGACACAGGTACCCAACTATAAAACAAATTTACAATAAAAATGGTTTGAAATATCTCAGGAATACGAACAGACCGGAATCACCACCAATACGATGAAATATCACGTTGTTCAATACATAGATATACTTGTATTTTCGACAAAATCGACACATATATAATTAAAGAATTACCCATGTTGGGACCCTAAAGGAAGATATTCAACCCCATCAGTGGACGTAAGTGACCTTATAAAAGAAATATTGACAAACAATAAGCTTCGGAATAACTCAGGAACAGAACAGGATCCAATCGAATTCGGCGGAATATCGCGTCGTTCAATCCATAGATACACTTGAATTTCTGACAAAATCGGTACATATATGATTGAAGAATTACCCATGCTGGGACCCTAAAGGAAGATATTCAACCCCATCAGTGGACGTAAGTGACCTTATAAAAGAAATATTGACAAACAATAAGCTTCGGAATAACTCAGGAACAGAATCCAATCGAATTCGGCGGAATATCGCGCCGTTCAATACATAGACACAATTGAATTTCCGACGAAATCGATACATATATAATTGAAGAATTACCCATGCTGGGACTCTAAAGGGAGATATTCAACCCCATCAGTGGACGTAAGTACCCCTAATAAAGAATTATTGACGATCATTAAGCTTCGGAATAACTCAGGAACAGAACAGAATCCAATCGAATTCGGTGAAATATGGCGTCGTTCAATCCATAGATACACTTGAATTTCTGACAAAATCGGCACATATATAATTAAAGAATTACCCATGCTGGGACCCTAAAGGAAGATATTCAACCCCATCAGTGGACGTAAGTACCCCTAATAAAGAATTATTGACGATCATTAGGCTTCGGAATAACTCAGGAACAGAACAGAATCCAATCGAATTCGGTGGAATATCGCGTCGTTCAATCCATAGATACACTTGAATTTCTGACGAAATCGATACATATATAATTGAGGAATTACCCATGTTGGGACTCTAAAGGAAGATATTCAACCCCATCAGTGAACGTAAGTACCCCTAATAAAGAATTATTGACGATCATCAAGCTTCGGAATAACTCAGGAACAGAACAGAATCCAATCGAATTCGGTGAAATATCACGTCGTTCAATCCATAGATACACTTAAATTTCTGACAAAATCGGCACATATATAATTAAAGAATTAGGGGAGACCGGGGACAATTGTAACACTTTTCGTATTTTCCAACATTACGTGTTTTTCTCGTAGAAATTTCACTTCCAAAGTTTTATATAAAGAAGCCAACAACTCGATAGTTGATATGAAAACTAAATTGGAACTCAATCAACAATCAATCATGGAAATTTTGGGTCGCAAAAATCGCTGCTCAAATGTTACAATCGCCCCGTACCCAGGGGCAATTGTACCACCCTTGCGGGGCAATTGTAACAGTGCTATTTATAACTAAACACCAACTAAATGAACAACGAAAACGGAAGCACAAATTGTAATATTGTATGAAACTAAAGGAAGAGACGTTTGAACGCTTCCAGGCTACGCCCCATCGCATTTATGGCATCTGAGTGCAATATCACCCTTCGTGTCTTGTTCAAGCTTAAAGTGTACAAGAGACACATTCATTCCATCATCTCCCTACACATATTCGGGGTTGCCTTTATTTTGTACATGCAAGCTAATGAAAAGCTAATGCAGCTAATTAAGCTAATGAAAAGCTAATTAAGCTAATGAAAAGCTAATTAAGCTAATGAAACGCTAATGAAAAGCTAATTAAGCTAATGAAAAGCTAATTAAGCTAATGAAAAAGTAAGCTATTGAAAAGTAAGCTAATGAAAAGCTAATTAAGCTAATGAAAAGCTAATTAAGCTAATGAAAAGCTAATTAAGCTAATGAAAAGCTAATGAAAAGCTAATTAAGCTAATGAAAAGCTAATTAAGCTAATGAAAAAGTAAGCTAATGAAAAGTAAGCTAATGAAAAGCTAATGAAGCTAATGGAAAGCTAATGAAAGAGTAAGCTAATGAAAAGTACGCTAATGAAAAGCTAATGAAGCTAAAAGCTAGTGACTCTAATAACTATGCTGTAGCACGGGGGCCTTTCGACCCGCCTGGCGGGAGCAGACCTTTTAACGTGGCCCATGCATTTCAAAGGGGAGTTTGGACTTTGAAAATTTTCAAGCTCGCCTATACTTTAACGTGGGCGATATAACTGCAGCAACTTTGCCGCGCGTCGCCTACCTTAAAACACGCGGCCCTATGACAAACCGGCTATACTTGCTCGGATCGGTCCCAGATTTCGTGTGAGCCTAGTCATGAGGGGTGTTTGGCCGAGAAATTTTTTAAAAAAATTTCCGAAAATTTTTTCGGAATTCAATTTTTTTTCAATTTCGTTGCCATGTTAAAGGACAGGGAAGTTGGAGTTGATCGTTTTTTTGATAAAAAAAAAATAAATTTTTTTCTCGATCCCCACTTTTCTGGTATCGTTCGACGCAGCGGACGCAGTACACGTAGAACACGCCGGTACCTTCGGCGTGGCTTCAGGAGGTGGCAGAAATATTTCAGATTTTTATCCTCGTTCTGTGATCAGGAGCTCGAATCGACTAGTCGCTTAGCTTTACGACGCACAGGAGCCGAGATACGACGTTTCGTGTTATAGCTCGGCTCCTGTGATGCCCAGCCCCAAGCTCGACCCCTCGTTGGAAGCGCCGCAACGAGACGAAGCCGAAAGTTTTGGAAAATTAAAAAAAAATTCTTGGCCGATGCAGACTGAAAATGATGACACCGACGACGAGGCTAGCGTAAGCAACGATTCTGCACCTGTCGAAAACAGCATCGTTTTTCATGGCTTTGCACAACTTCATAATAAAGTGTTTGAAGTTGAGGATCAGTTGTTGTGTCCTGCCTTACAAGATCAAGCAGGAGGTGCTCATGACAACCTCAAACGATCATTTAATTGCATTCAGAGAAAACTGAGACAGGTGACATTGGAAGTCAAGCAACAAAGAATGCAAAATATGCATTAAATGACTTTGCACGATAGGTTTAAGCAGTGTTTTCCTGACATTCAGTTATGGTGCTTGCTGTTGAAATAGCTGAACCCAGAAATTGTGAAGAATTTTTGCGTACTTATCTGGGATGCGAACTTAAACGGGTGCGTACTTAAGCGGTAGATTACTGTACTGCGTCCGCTGCGTCGAACGATACCAGAAAAGTGAGAATCGAGAAAAAAATTAAAAAAATTTTTTTTATCGAAAAAACGACCAACTCCAACTTCCCTATCCTTTAACAATTAACATGGCAACGAAATTGAAAAAAAAATTGAAGTCCAAAAAAATTTTCGGAAACTTAAAAAAAAATTCTCGGCCAAACACCCCCCACGACTAGGCTCACACGAAATCTGGGACCGATCCGAGCAAGAATAGCCGGTTTGCCACAGGGTCGCGTGTTTTGTTTTTTGGGGTTATGTCGCCCACGTTAAAGTATAGGCGAGCTCGAAAATTTTCAAAGTCCAAACTCCCCTTTGAAATGCATGGGCCACGTTAAAAGGTCTGCTCCCGCCAGGCGGGTCGAAAGGCCCCCGTGCTACAGCATAGTTATTAGAGTCATTAGCTTTTAGCTTCATTAGCTTTTCATTAGCGTACTTTTCATTAGCTTACTTTTTCATTAGCTTTCCATTAGCTTCATTAGCTTTTCATTAGCTTACTTTTCAATAGCTTACTTTTTCATTAGCTTAATTAGCTTTCCATTAGCTTTTCATTAGCCTAATTAGCTTTTCATTAGCTTAATTAGCTTTTCATTAGCTGAATTAGCTTTTCATTAGCTTAGTTAGCTTTTCATTAGCTTACTTTTCAATAGCTTACTTTTTCATTAGCTTAATTAGCTTTTCATTAGCTTAATTAGCTTTTCATTAGCTTTTCATTAGCTTAATTAGCTTTTCATTAGCCTAATTAGCTTTTCATTAGCTTAATTAGCTGCATTAGCTTTTCATTAGCTTGCATGTACAAAATAAAGGCACCCCATATTCGGCCTCTTCTACCAAGGTTCTGTTGTTCAGCGGGCATAATGGGTTGGTCATTCGGTCACCTGCGAAGGTGCGAAACCGACCTGGCTAACATATCTTGGTTGAATGGGCCGATGATAGTATAGTAAAACGAGGACGCAACATTGTGTGGCGTCAAAGCTATAATGACATTTATCTGTGCTGTAGAAAATTTACATAAATTGTTCACATCAAATATCAAAATGTAAGTGGGCCATGATCAAAGTCAGAGGACAAGAATTAATCCATGACTATTGAAGTTCGACACACCAAAAGTCGATCAACATGAGAAGGGATTGTTGAATCACGAAAATAACCGAACCGTCAGATTCACATCACCACTATTGTATGGCCGTTTCGACAGATGATCATGTTAGAATTGGTATCGCAAGGCAGTATCTGTTCTGGTGAACTTCTGGCTGTTGCAAAATTATTCTGCAGTAGATGAATGGTAATACCAACATATGAACAAAGACATTCAGAATTGATAACATATTGTAACGGGAACATATTGTAACGGGGCAAAAGTAACGGAGTGTTACGATTGCCCCTGACACGCTCGACCATGATTAGTGTCTCAGTATGGTACCTTCCCGGCGATGCAAGTCCTATTCTTTCCATCACCACGGTAGACTATAGTAACATTGTTCCATCTACACATATTACGTTGTAACTACTTGAGGTACTATTCGTCTAGACAAATTATTCCAGACCAGAAAAACTTTACTCAAGGGTCAAAAATTTCGTTTTTTGCAAATTATTCCGGGGTTTCGCATCGTAGCTCAACGTAACTCCAGGTATAATAGGAGAGATAACTACTGCATGCGCACTTAAAATATCAAGCTGATTTCTCCATCCTACTAGCGGTGAGGACGATTGTTACATTTGCCCCTAGTTACATTTGTCCCCGGTCTCCCCTACCCATGTTGGGACCCTAAAGAAAGATGTTCAACCCCATCAGTGGACGTAAGTACCCCTAATAAAGAATTATTGACGATTATCAAGCTTCGGAATAACTCAGGAACAGAACAGAATCCAATCGAATTCGGTGGAATATCGCGTCGTTCAATCCATAGATACACTTGAATTTCTGACAAAATCGGCACATATATAATTAAAGAATTACCCATGCTGGGACCTTAAAGGAAGATATTCAACCCCATCAGTGGACGTAAGTACCCCTCATAAAGAATTATTGACGATCATTAAGCTTCGGAATGACAAAGGAACGGAACAGAATCCGAATGAATTCGGTGGAATATCGCCTCGTTTAATACATGGACACACTTGAATTTCCGACGAAATCGATACATATATAATTGAGGAATTACCCATGCTGGGACCCTAAAGGAAGATATTCAACCCCATCAGTGGACGTAAGTACCCGTAATAAAGAATTATTGACGATCATTAAGCTTCGGAATAACTCAGGAACAGAACAGAATCTAATCGAATTCGGTGGAATATCGCGCCGTTCAATCCATAGATACACTTGAATTACTGACAAAATCGGCACATATTTAATTAAAGAATTACCCATGTTGAGACCCTAAAGGAAGATGTTCAACCCCATTAGTGGACGTAAGTACCCCTAATAAAGAATTATTGACGATCATTAAGCTTCGGAATAACTCAGGAACAGAACAGAATCCAATCGAATTCGGTGGAATATCGCGTCGTTCAATCCATAGATACACTTGAATTTCTGACGAAATCGATACATATATAATTGAGGAATTACCCATGCTGGGACCCTCAAGGAAGATATTCAACCCCATCAGTGGACGTAAGTACCCCTAATAAAGAATTATTGACGATCATCAAGCTTCGGAATAACTCAGGAACAGAACAGAATCCAATCGAATTCGGTGAAATATCGCGTCGTTCAATCCATAGATACACTTGAATTTCTGACAAAATCGGCACATATATAATTAAAGAATTACCCATGTTGGGACCCTAAAGGAAGATGTTCAACCCCATTAGCGGACGTAAGTACCCCTAATAAAGAATTATTGACGATCATTAAGCTTCGGAATAACTCAGGAACAGAACAGAATCCAATCGAATTCGGTGGAATATCGCGTCGTTCAATCCATAGATACACTTGAATTTCTGACGAAATCGATACATATATAATTGAGGAATTACCCATGCTGGGACCCTAAAGGAAGATATTCAACCCCATCAGTGGACGTAAGTACCCCTAATAAAGAATTATTGACGATCATCAAGCTTCGGAATAACTCAGGAACAGAACAGAATCCAATCGAATTCGGTGGAATATCGCGTCGTTCAATCCATAGATACACTTGAATTTCTGACAAAATCGGTACATATATAATTGAAGAATTACCCATGCTGGGACCCTAAAGGAAGATATTCAACCCCATCAGTGGACGTAAGTGACCTTATAAAAAAAATATTGACAAACAATAAGCTTCGGAATAACTCAGGAACAGAATCCAATCGAATTCGGCGGAATATCGCGCCGTTCAATACATAGACACAATTGAATTTCCGACGAAATCGATACATATATAATTGAAGAATTACCCATGCTGGGACTCTAAAGGGAGATATTCAACCCCATCAGTGGACGTAAGTACCCCTAATAAAGAATTATTGACGATCATTAAGCTTCGGAATAACTCAGGAACAGAACAGAATCCAATCGAATTCGGTGAAATATGGCGTCGTTCAATCCATAGATACACTTGAATTTCTGACAAAATCGGCACATATATAATTAAAGAATTACCCATGCTGGGACCCTAAAGGAAGATATTCAACCCCATCAGTGGACGTAAGTACCCCTAATAAAGAATTATTGACGATCATTAGGCTTCGGAATAACTCAGGAACAGAACAGAATCCAATCGAATTCGGTGGAATATCGCGTCGTTCAATCCATAGATACACTTGAATTTCTGACGAAATCGATACATATATAATTGAGGAATTACCCATGTTGGGACTCTAAAGGAAGATATTCAACCCCATCAGTGGACGTAAGTACCCCTAATAAAGAATTATTGACGATCATCAAGCTTCGGAATAACTCAGGAACAGAACAGAATCCAATCGAATTCGGTGGAATATCGCGTCGTTCAATCCATAGATACACTTGAATTTCTGACAAAATCGGTACATATATAATTGAAGAATTACCCATGCTGGGACCCTAAAGGAAGATATTCAACCCCATCAGTGGACGTAAGTACCCCTCATAAAGAATTATTGACGATCATTAAGCTTCGGAATGACAAAGGAACAGAACGTACGCGCGTCCTCTCGTTCAATTACCACATGACCAGCAGAATTTAAGAGAGAACGCGTCGCTCTGTCAAAGTATGATATCACTAGGGCTGTGCAAATTCGAGTACCTGGGTGATTCGAATTTGAATCATGTATTATGCTTCGAGTCGAGTCGAGTATCGAGTATCATTCATTATTACGTCATAACGTAATGAAAGATGTCCAACCTTAAATATGTATCTTTTATGCCACCACATAGCATATAATGCCTTGTTATGCATCAAATTAAAGATATTTTGGTACTTTTTCGACCATACCGATTTCGTTGCATTTCGTTACAATGTTGTGGGATGATCAGGGCTTCGGAAATGTGTTACGTCACGCAACGTTCGTGGCTCTGTACTATATGTTTCGTACGTTGCGATAGGCCAATCAAGGTTTCAAGGCTTCCAGATTGGAAAATAGTATTGAAACTGCAATTTTCGCTAATAAAATAACATGCAGTGGCGAGAAGAGTATAATTTCAGTACTCGAAAACATCGTCTTTTACTACTCGACTCGAATCATTAAAGTTAATACTCGATTCAGATTCGAGTACTCGAATCATTGTGCCCAGCCCTAGATATCACCAGCGCGGGAACACAATTTCGTCTGCAATCAGGTGGAGGTTGGGCTCGTTTGTTCCTCAACTGTGTCTCGTCTCTTCTTTCACTCTATATTTCTGAACAATTAATATGCCGATTGCGTAGTGAATGGTGGTCAAATGTTGTAAACGATCAATTACTAGCCTATAACGTTGAACAGTCAATCGGATAACTGTCAGGATCATTCAAACGAGGAATATTCGTATCACGCTCTGTTCTTGTATGTATATGGTCGAAACAGCACCAGATTACACTGATATAGTCATATAATTGCAACTTTCATCATATCAAAAGACCACGAGACTGCGATAAAACGAAAATGTGTTACTACAAATTCCGCGTGAGTGCACGATTGAAAGTAGCGGAAAAATTATTAAATTAATATTCGTAAGTGAGCCAAAAGAACAGAAGTATAATCATAAAAATTCAGTAAAGCATTAAAAAAACGACTTTGTTCGAAAATATGAAAAGCCTACGGCACTCGGTATTCTTATCCGGTCAGCCATGCAAGTACCAACCATACACACGCGGTGCCTCACATGTCTCTCCCCGTATCACGTCCTGAATTTACACCTGAGATAGCGCAGAGGTGGAGCCGGATTGGAGCTACACCAGTGCTTTTTCACAAAGAAAAGGGCAGCCGTATCCTCTTCCGCCCTGGCATCAATAGTTGCATTGAACAGCAGTTCATAGAAATAAACCACATGCTAAGTCCAAGTTGACATAGCTAGGCTATTTCAGATTAGGGTTGGGGTTGCTCTTTATTTTTTTTTAATTCCTGTTTGTTTTGTGTCAATCAATATTCAAAACCACCGTGTGACAGTGTTGGGATGACTCGAGTTAACCTTTTCGTATATGACTTGACTTGACTCGGCCCTTCAAAAATGTGGATTGACTCGTGACTCGAAGTAAAATTTACGAGTAAATTTCAAGTCATCAAGTACCCAGTATCGATTAAATCCCTTAATATTAAATATGTTACGATTGTTCGATATACGCCGGTGTCACTCGTGACTGTCCTGAGAGCAACCAGTCATTCACTGATTGTACTTGTACCTCTCACTGGACCTCCATTGTTACATCTCAAATAAATTCTCCGGGATTCTCTTTACCAACCCTCTTGTATAGTTTGATTCAAACGAATATGTTGATGCGTTTGTATTCTCATCTATGTGTAGATGGGTATTGTATTGTACAATATCAATTTGTATCACTTCTCGCGGATTCTTATTCGATCCTCTAGTTCAGTGGTTCTCAACCGGGCTCTACGGACCCCTGGAGGTCCGCGAAGCATTTGCAGGGGGTCCACGAGACCTCTAAATTTGCAAAAGGGTGGATTTTTTTCTAATTAGGGATATCACGAGGCAGTTTCACTTTATTACTACCAAAACTTCATGACTTACATAATCAGAATGACCGTCGGAGATCAAATAACCTACACCTCGAACTCAATTTAATTTCCAACAGCCTACTGATACAAACATATTGCTGTTCAGAAATGTTTTGTGGGGGTTTGGGGAAAGAATAAAAAATGGAAGTAGTAAGGTCCATCACGGTGATTTCGTAGTATTTGCAATCCTCCACATTCATCTGTTTTGGTTCTCAAACTAGGATAGGTGAAAGCATCTGAAGTGGGGCGCAAAGCTGCACTGAACTGAAATTTTTTTAACGCTTCGCGCGATATACATGCTATTGGTAGTTATTGTTCTGCTTAAAACTTCAGATTTCATATTTTAGAAATCTCTCTTCAACAACTATAACCTTGCATGCTATCAGACAATCCGTTGGGAATGTTAGCATTCTGGTTGCTTGATCCCTATAGCATAAGGTCGATATTTGCAGGCAAGGCAGATAACGGTTACTCGATAATCGAGCTAAATCCGATCTAAAACTTGGGGGTCCGCGGGGGTCTGTGACAGGTTCAAGGGGGTCCGCGGAGACAAAAAGGTTGAGAACCACTGCCTAGATCTGCTGATACTACCAGACTGTAGCATTCAGCTACACGGTTACTCAGGTATTTAAATTTATATTCGTTGTTTGATTCAATCAATTTTAATTCAATTAATCTGTCTTTCACGCAACGAGTGATGCTAATGACTTTGAATTATCACTCATACTCCGAAAATTCAATTTGAGTTGAATTGTGACTTTTCTCGTGACTTAACTTGACTCGACTTGATTCGACTCAAGCCACCTCCAAAAAATGAGTGACTTGACTTGACTAAAGTCACCTTCGAAAATCGATTGACTTAATTTGACTCGAGTCAAAATATGCAATGACTCGAGATGACTCGTGACTCGAAGGTAGTGACTTGATCCCAACACTGCCGTGTGAGTAAATGAATAATATCGGGGTTTTACGACAGGATCACGATCATTTCAAGAATCCGACCTTAGAGTTGGACCGAAGTAGGGCCAGCGAATTGAAAAGACAAGATATCAGAGTAGTTGTCCATCCGCGCCGCACTATACTTGATCATAAGAGCGACTATATTTCAAAGTTTTCTGAAATCCTAGATAGAATGGTGTCTAGTGATCCAACCAACGGTGCCTGCTCATCTACATTGGTAAATTATACCGAAGGAGTAGACCAGTGGTTCCCAACCTTTTTCGACCCATCGCCCCCTTTTCAAGGTCAACACCGATCATCGCCCCCCAAATTTTGTTTACCGAAAATTGGGCATACAAACTGTAATCACCGGCGGGTTGACTAAAAAAAAAGGTCAAATTTTCGGCTCGATGTCTAATTTGACACACTTTTGTAACGAAATTACCGTGGGTTGACTAAATGAAAAAAAAAGGTCATCCGTTTTGACGCGTCATCGCACCCCTATCTCCTCCTTCGTTCTTTTCTCGCCCCGTCGCCCCCTTTGTCCATTTTCCCATTTTCGCCCCCCTATCGCCCCCTAGACCGCGAAATCGCCCCCTGGGGGGCGATATCGCCCACGTTGGGAACCACTGGAGTAGACGAAAATAAACTGAATATACCCCCCTCCACCTATACATTTGGAAACACAATTTCACACGCTATATCGTTACTTTTCGCTATACTCTAACTAGTAGACTATATATATTCTTGGAACTGCTTTAAAAAGGAAATTGTGTTCGATGCAAAGCCGGCGCCAATTTGGTTAGTTATCATGTACAACAACATAAATGAATTGTACATATCACGTTGTAGGAGTAACTTGAAGTATTAATATATTGACTAACGGGATATTCCACCGAATTCGATCGGATTCTGTTCTGCTCCTGAGTTATTCCGAAGCTTGATGATCGTCAATAATTCTTTATTAGGGGTACTTACGTCCACTGATAGGGTTGAACATCTTCCTTTAGGGTCCCAACATGGGTAATTCTTTAATTATATATATGCCGATTTTGTCAGAAATTCAAGTGTATCTATGGATTGAACGAGGCGATATTCCACCGAATTCATTCGGATGCTGTTCTGTTCCTTCGTCATTCCGAAGCTTGATGATCGTAAATAATTTTTTAATAGGGGTACTTGCGTCCACTGATGCGGTTGAATATCTTCCTTTAGGGTCCCAGCATGGGTAATTCTTCAATTATATATGTATCGATTTCGTCGGGATTTCAAGTGTGTTTATGTATTGAACGAGGTAATATTCCACCGAATTCATTCGAATTCTGTTCTGTTCCTTTGTCATTCCGAAGCTTAATGATCGTCAATAATTCTTTATTAGGGGTACTTACGTCCACTGATGGGGTTGAATATCTTCCTTTAGGGTCCCAGCATGGGTAATTCTTCAATTATATATGTATCGATTTCGTCGGGATTTCAAGTGTGTTTATGTATTGAACGAGGTGATATTCCACCGAATTCATTCGGATTCTGTTCTGTTCCTTTGTCATTCCGAAGCTTAATGATCGTCACTAATTCTCTATTAGGAATACATACGTCCACTGATGGGGTTGAATATCTTTCTTTAGGGTCCCAGCATGGGTAATTCTTTAATTATATATGTGCCGATTTTGTCAGAAATTCAAGTGTATCTATGGATTGAACGAGGCGATATTCCACCGAATTCATTCGGATTCTGTTCTGTTCCTTTGTCATTCCGAAGCTTAATGATCGTCACTAATTCTCTATTAGGAATACATACGTCCACTGATGGGGTTGAATATCTTTCTTTAGGGTCCCAGCATGGGTAATTCTTTAATTATATATGTGCCGATTTTGTCAGAAATTCAAGTGTATCTATGGATTGAACGAGGCGATATTCCACCGAATTCATTCGGATGCTGTTCTGTTCCTTCGTCATTCCGAAGCTTGATGATCGTAAATAATTTTTTAATAGGGGTACTTACGTCCACTGATGCGGTTGAATATCTTCCTTTAGGGTCCCAGCATGGGTAATTCTTTAATTATATATGTGCCGATTTTGTCAGAAATTCAAGTGTATCTATGGATTGAACGAGGCGATATTCCACCGAATTCATTCGGATGCTGTTCTGTTCCTTCGTCATTCCGAAGCTTGATGATCGTAAATAATTTTTTAATAGGGGTACTTACGTCCACTGATGCGGTTGAATATCTTCCTTTAGGGTCCCAGCATGGGTAATTCTTTAATTATATATGTGCCGATTTTGTCAGAAATT
Source organism: Botryllus schlosseri (assembly GCF_051294905.1). Classification (NCBI taxonomy): domain Eukaryota; kingdom Metazoa; phylum Chordata; class Ascidiacea; order Stolidobranchia; family Styelidae; genus Botryllus; species Botryllus schlosseri. The sequence continues at coordinate 1,481,185 of NC_137251.1, read as the reverse complement.
CAAGTGTATCTATGGATTGAACGACGCGATATTCCACCGAATTCGATTGGATTCTGTTCTGTTCCTGAGTTATTCCGAAGCCTATTTTTTGTCAATAATTCTTTATTAGGGGTAGTTACGTCCACTGATGCGGTTGAATATCTTCCTCTAATGTCCCAACATGGGTAATTCTTCAATTATATATGTATCGATTTTGTCGGTAATTCAAGTGTGTCTAAGTATTGAACGAGGTGATATTCCACCGAATTCATTCGAATTCTGTTCTGTTCCTTTGTCATTCCGAAGCTTAATGATCGTCAATAATTCTTTATTAGGGGTACTTACGTCCACTGATGGGGTTGAATATCTTCCTTTAGGGTCCCAGCATGGGTAATTCTTCAATTATATATGTGCCGATTTTGTCAGAAATTCAAGTGTATCTTTTGATTGAACGACGCGATATTCCAACGAATTCGATTGGATTCTGTTCTGTTCCTGAGTTATTCCGAAGCTTATTGTTTGTCAATAACTCTTCATTGGTACTCACGTCCACTGATGGGGTTGAATACCTTCCTTTAGGGTCCCAGCATGGGTAATTCTTTAATTATATATGTGCCGATTTTGTCAGAAATTCAAGTGTATCTTTGGATTGAACGACGCGATATTCCACCGAATTCGATTGGATTCTGTTCTGTTCCTGAGTTATTCCGAAGCTTATTGTTTGTCAATAACTCTTCATTAGGGGTACTTACGTCCACTGATGGGGTTTAACATCTTCCTTTAGGGTCCCAGCATGGGTAATTCTTTAATTATATATGTGCCGATTTTGTCAGAAATTCAAGTGTATCTTTGGATTGAACGACGCGATATTCCACCGAATTCGATTGGATTCTGTTCTGTTCCTGAGTTATTCCGAAGCTTATTGTTTGTCAATAACTCTTCATTAGGGGTACTTACGTCCACTGATGGGGTTGAACATCTTCCTTTAGGGTCCCAGCATGGGTAATTCTTCAATTATATATGTATCGATTTCGTCGGGATTTCAAGTGTGTTCATGTATTGAACGAGGTGATATTCCACCGAATTCATTCGGATTCTGTTCTGTTCCTTTGTCATTCCGAAGCTTAATGATCGTCACTAATTCTCTATTAGGAATACATACGTCCACTGATGGGGTTGAATATCTTTCTTTAGGGTCCCAGCATGGGTAATTCTTTAATTATATATGTGCCGATTTTGTCAGAAATTCAAGTGTATCTATGGATTGAACGAGGCGATATTCCACCGAATTCATTCGGATGCTGTTCTGTTCCTTCGTCATTCCGAAGCTTGATGATCGTAAATAATTTTTTAATAGGGGTACTTACGTCCACTGATGCGGTTGAATATCTTCCTTTAGGGTCCCAGCATGGGTAATTCTTCAATTATATATGTATCGATTTCGTCGGGATTTCAAGTGTGTTTATGTATTGAACGAGGTAATATTCCACCGAATTCATTCGAATTCTGTTCTGTTCCTTTGTCATTCCGAAGCTTAATGATCGTCAATAATTCTTTATTAGGGGTACTTACGTCCACTGATGGGGTTGAATATCTTCCTTTAGGGTCCCAGCATGGGTAATTCTTCAATTATATATGTATCGATTTCGTCGGGATTTCAAGTGTGTTTATGTATTTAACGAGGTGATATTCCACCGAATTCATTCGGATTCTGTTCTGTTCCTTTGTCATTCCGAAGCTTAATGATCGTCACTAATTCTCTATTAGGGGTACATACGTCCACTGATGGGTTGAATATCTTCCTTTAGGGTCCCAGCATGGGTAATTCTTTAATTATATATGTGCCGATTTTGTCAGAAATTCAAGTGTATCTATGGATTGAACGACGCGATATTCCACCGAATTCGATTGGATTCTGTTCTGTTCCTGAGTTATTCCGAAGCCTATTTTTTGTCAATAATTCTTTATTAGGGGTAGTTACGTCCACTGATGCGGTTGAATATCTTCCTCTAAGGTCCCAACATGGGTAATTCTTCAATTATATATGTATCGATTTTGTCGGTAATTCAAGTGTGTCTAAGTATTGAACGAGGTGATATTCCACCGAATTCATTCGAATTCTGTTCTGTTCCTTTGTCATTCCGAAGCTTAATGATCGTCAATAATTCTTTATTAGGGGTACTTACGTCCACTGATGGGGTTGAATATCTTCCTTTAGGGTCCCAGCATGGGTAATTCTTCAATTATATATGTGCCGATTTTGTCAGAAATTCAAGTGTATCTTTTGATTGAACGACGCGATATTCCAACGAATTCGATTGGATTCTGTTCTGTTCCTGAGTTATTCCGAAGCTTATTGTTTGTCAATAACTCTTCATTAGGGGTACTCACGTCCACTGATGGGGTTGAATATCTTCCTTTAGGGTCCCAGCATGGGTAATTCTTTAATTATATATGTGCCGATTTTGTCAGAAATTCAAGTGTATCTTTGGATTGAACGACGCGATATTCCACCGAATTCGATTGGATTCTGTTCTGTTCCTGAGTTATTCCGAAGCTTATTGTTTGTCAATAACTCTTCATTAGGGGTACTTACGTCCACTGATGGGGTTTAACATCTTCCTTTAAGGTCCCAGCATGGGTAATTCTTTAATTATATATGTGCCGATTTTGTCAGAAATTCAAGTGTATCTTTGGATTGAACGACGCGATATTCCACCGAATTCGATTGGATTCTGTTCTGTTCCTGAGTTATTCCGAAGCTTATTGTTTGTCAATAACTCTTTATTAGGGGTACTTACGTCCACTGATGGGGTTGAACATCTTCCTTTAGGGTCTCAACATGGGTAATTCTTCAATTATATATGTATCGATTTCGTCGGGATTTCAAGTGTGTTCATGTATTGAACGAGGTGATATTCCACCGAATTCATTCGGATTCTGTTCTGTTCCTTTGTCATTCCGAAGCTTAATGATCGTCAATAATTCTTTATTAGGGGTACTTACGTCCACTGATGAGGTTGAATATCTTCCTTTAGGGTCCCAGCATGGGTAATTCTTCAATTATATATGTGCCGATTTTGTCAGAAATTCAAGTGTATCTTTGGATTGAACGACGCGATATTCCACCGAATTCGATTGGATTCTGTTCTGTTCCTGAGTTATTCCGAAGCTTATTGTTTGTCACTAATTCTTTATTAGGGGTACTTACGTCCACTGATGCGGTTGAATATCTTCCTTTAGGGTCCCAACATGGGTAATTCTTCAATTATATATATATCGATTTTGTCTGAAATTCAAGTGTGTCTATGTATTGATCAACGCGATATTTCATTGAACTGGTTGTGATTCTGGTCTGTTCTTATTCCTAAGTTATTTCAAACCATTTTTATTGCAAATCTGTGTTACAGTTGGGCACCTGTGTTTACTGATTGAGTCGCATTCTTGATCAGGTATCCCGATAACCTGTCACAAAATAAATATTGTAAAATCTGGCAAGTGGTTTTAGGAATTCCGGTAAAAATTGTAAGCTGAAAAATGCCATGATGCCCCTGCTATTTTTTGTGTTTCACATGAACATATATAATTCCCGAGAATTCTATTAGAATCACAGTGGTATCAGATCGGGGGAAGCACCGGCCACAGCGAGCTGCGAGCTGCTCTGTGGCCGGCCACAGAATGTTATGTGGATTTCACGGAGCTTGTGCACGATCTGCCCTAAGTCAACGGTGTTTCGTCCCGGCGCTCATGCGAAGTCCGCCGTGTCATAAACGGAAAATTATTAATGGGCACACTGCTTTTTACCGGGTGGAAATTACATTAACCTGTGTGCTTTTAAGGCAGAAATGGGAAATAAAGGTGTTAATACTACTTTAGTAGTTCTATAAAATCGAGCCCCGTGAATTTATGTTATTTATTACAAATACCGATGTAATTTATCACAAATACCGATATAAAATATGTGAATATGTTTGCAGGCGAAAAATAATGTGACACAATTAGGAAAGGGATTGATAAACGAGTCGGTATAGAAGCGGGAAAAACTGTGGCATTACGGTTATTATAACCAAACGATCATCAATTGGGGACCCGTAATTCTAGGATTTAGTTACGCTGATGAATGCATAGCAACTATGGCTAACTGGCGCTATCTAAAATTCGGACCGTTGTGTATGTTTTGAGATATCACGGATTATTATCAAAATCTACGGGCTGTTCAAAATGTTGAATAACGATGCAACAAGGTTTATATGAATCTTTTTTGTTTGTTAAAACCAATAGTGAAATTAGGACGAGGTTGATGACATCATAAACTAGAAAATACATCACCAAGTTAAATGCCCGAGTGATGCGATGAGGAAGTTAGCTGAATTTAAATACCGGAAGCTTGGACATATGGCCAGATGTTGATCGTCACACATTAGATATAGGATAATACGTTAGTCGCCGTCATTATTGTATTAGCGCGGATCTAAACATAGGACGGTAATTCCAGACCTTTTTGGATTCGAGAAATAGGATAGTGTTAGGGGATATCAGAAGTATATAGTCGGAGCTTAAAATGCAAATGTAATGATAACAAATGAACCGTATTTTGCCAGTAGAAGCATCATGCGAGCGAGATAAGTTGTATTAATTGTAAAGATGTTGTTGACTAGTGTCAGAATGTCGTAATATGTACAAGATTTGAAACTGAGCATATTTCGGAAATTAATAAAATATGTCCTATTTATAGTACTAGGTGCTCATTATGGATAAGGATCGAGTATACAGATATTATCAAAAATGATATCTACAAAAAGTGTGTAGTTCTAGTTAGCAGTCTTGACGCACTGTATTGAAGTTCGAATGTCATTTTGCTAGAAAAAAATCCACGTTGAGCTGGTATATCGAAATAACATAATGCTTGTGAACCGAGTTATCAGACTCTGTTTTATGGTGTCTTTATATGACCCTTTTAAAGCAATATAGTGTCAATTTGTGTCAAGTATTAGTGGCTACTCGTCCTGTATCATTATTCGCAATTTGTAAACAATTATGAATCGTATATTCGCCTATATGGTGAAGTACTAATTTTAATGTATAGCCTGTAATGCATTATATTTCGTATTTCTTGACTTACTTATTTTGCACTCCAAAGATTAAATTGGAGATGAGGCACGGTAATTTGAGTGTATGGCGTAATTTTATGTTTGAACTGATGCTTGTATGCTTTACTGCATTAATTGAATATCCGTAGTATGCCGATATTGGGAACAAGCATGCCTTTAAAATTAGGACGACATATCTGTTAGCGATAGCCGTATAGATTATGGATTACTGTTTATGTATACTGTACACTCTACAGCTTTCGTTTAAGTTGAAAGTAACTACCACGGCGGCCCATATGACGCTATTAATCACACATGTGTTGTTGTTAAACAACAGAGGTGTGATTACCCACCAATAATCCTTATAAGGAAACATTATCTGATGTTCTCTGGGAATAGTGTCAGCATTATAGCCCAGAAAATACTTACGACACAGTATATAAGGCCGTAGGCAGATAACTTATTGAAGAAGGTCATTAACAAAATTAGGTGATCGTTTTGGTCAACTAACTGCCGATAGGTAGGTGATTAGTGAAGACCACCCTACATACAACCCAAATCTGACACGCTCGTTGTGCGTAACAAAGGTGTCTGAAGCGAATGCGCAGGATTAGCGTATGGAGGCTAATCCCGGCATATCTGTAATTGTTATGTACAATACATGTAAATTTTAAGTTGCTTTATAATACTGTCTCCGCCATTTTCGGTGTTTGCGAACTTTTACAATGAAAAGGCGTTACAGTGAATTGGCGATATATGTACTGTATGTATTATATATTATGCGTCATATTATATTCACACTTAGCGTCTCCCCAGGAAAACGGTTAATAAAGTGATTACGTATATATGTGTAAGTAATTATTGCCTTTTTGGGATCAATGTATATTGAAAATTGTGTGATTTTGTGTGAATTATTTAGTATGCGTTATAACTAGTCCACGCACTAGCGACTAGGACCCCTACACTTGAGTGAGGTTAGACGGTTATAAAACCAAGACAAGTTGCTTGTGAGAACCGTCATAAAACTAGATAAGTACCCTAGATTATACAAATACACAAAAAATCTTGATCAGCCTTAAACGATAATATGAAGATGTAACAAGCCCTTCTCCAGAATGCTTTGGCCCTGGGTCAATTGAATACATGAGATAGAGTATAGGATACGTGGAATTGCTGTTGAAATATGGTCTTAATCGCATATGTGTTGAATTGCACGATTTTAGAAAACTTTAGTGACAGTTGGATGCATTTTACGAATGTTTGTTGCTATGGTAACATTGCTACTTGAATGTAAAGTCTAATTGGAGTATTTGGTTGTATTAAGGTACCAAGGTCAAGTACGTACAGGTATGCTATCTAAGACTGGACCGTAAGGTCATTGAAAGTTCAAGACACTTTGAAGACTTCACCACCTGCAACAGTGATTTACCAAATTGAATTACAAGCAAAAGAACCAGGCAAAAACACAATATCTTCCTACTAACAACATTGGAGGCAAGATCTATCTACAAACACATATGGAGGCACCCGACGGAATTGTAATTCAAGGCGCCTGGTAATCATTGTTGCTTCTGGAATATTCGTCTTCAGAAGAGAGTGGACTTTCACATATTTCTGAAGAGTGGGGAGGTGAGTAGTAATCAATCATGAAGTTATTTTGGCTACGAAAACATAAAGAGGACACTCGCACCCTTCGCAAAAACACTCAACTGATGAAGACCACTCAACAACGACAGCTAACGACTCGGGCTAATAAAGGTCAGGTGACAGCACGTGTCCAGCATCAAGCAAAATTCGTGAAAAAGGTGACGTCTATTCTACACAAGACGGCAAAACTATTCAAAAAAGCCAGAAGAGACGTCAATGAAGCGACAACTTATTTGACTACCGTCCGGAAAGTGAGTACCAAAAATACTGCCGATTCGCTTGAACCAGTCTTAAGGAGCCAAGCAAAATCTGGAGTGGCCAGGAGTGAAATCATGGACCGGGTTTCAAATCTGTTAGAAATGCCGACGCCGGCAAAAGTCGAACCAGTGACACCTCTTCCGAAGTGTGGGTCCCTTCGGTCGTCGCCCGGAGTCACAGAAGATATGAAGTTGGAATCTGGAAATCACCCGACACCACGGTCAATGACAGAAAGAGTGTCGCTCAATGCGAACGCAAATCATCACATTGTACAGGAGACTTTCTTATCGCCCCTCGACCAAGAGAAGGTACCGCAGGTATTATTACCTTCTCAGCGTCCAAAAATGATCGATAAAAAACAATTTCGTTCTGCGGAAGAAGCAATATTGATATCACCCAGTAATAGGCTGATTATTTGGTGCATGATAGCTGTTTTCCGATACATGTTACATGTCGATACAGTAGCTGATAGTATTTTAGAAAATGTCGTAGGCCTACATTGTCCACTGCTGATGCCCATGAAGTCGATATAAAGGCGCATCAACAATTATTATCTTCAATTCTATTTAGTTTGCCCGGATAACTTGATTAGATAGAGGAAATAAATTTTACGCTGGTCAAAGTAGTCAGCGTTGATACTCAAGTAGAAGTAGAAATAACGTTGTATATGTCTGCATGTATGAAAAACCTATTTGAGTAGTATTCTGGGATAGTAGACTATTTCCTTATTGAACAGCTATGATTCGAGTCGACTAAGTCATTAAGTGGAGAGTTCATGAATTTACTCGATGGAAATACAAAATTGAAGTTTTGGCAGATAATTATCCGATCGTAGTGGAAATTAGCTTTGTACACGGGTAATTGGCTACATCGACAATCATTATATAAAGGTGGATCGTCTCGTGAAAATACGGCAATGTGCAGACAAAGTGCTCATGACGCTTTGAATCTGATCGAATGATAAAATGCAATTGTTGGTAAACAAGGAATTGGTGCATTTCGGAAGTATAATTTCCCATTCATAACGTGTTCCGTGGGCGGATACGAGTTGAACAATTGGATATTTGACAATGGCTGCACAACATGCTAATATTGGAAACAGCATTCGCGAAGTTGATTTGAATATTAGGTCGTTATATGTCATGTGTTATATTTTAAGTCGCACACGTGCCATCCTCTCGAAAGCGCCAGTAGGATACGCGCTAACAAATGTGATGATGAAAATGAGTTCGAGGGCAAGCACGGAATTTGGGCACATCCATTGTGGGATGTGAGTGCGATAGGTCTGGAAGTTTTAGGATGCAAGTTCTTTCAGACCAGAGGCCATACAGTGACTGTAGAGGCAGGCATGCCTCGATTACCTAAGGTAGGTAATCTCGCCTCATCCATAACGACAAATGGGCAGCCAAATTATTTTCCTCGTGATTCGACAAAGTCTCGTGTTTCGGAGCGCGCGTTGAATGGGGATAGAACAACTGAATGCAGCGATGAAGTCAATAACCGAGTTTCACAATTAAACAAAAGCAGAATGTATTAGGTAATATATAAAATAGCCTACCCTTTTAAAAAGTGGGAGGAGAGTGATGGCCGTCTATAGGTATGGTCATGCGATAGGACAAACGTCTGAATAGGATTGCTACAAACGTAATTAGATTCTATATAATATGGTTCAACTCGCAAATGCTCTATACATCCAGATTAATGGGTGAATTGATAGGAATGTATCGTCGATATATTTACTTCACTACTAAACGTGAAGACAAAACTGGAAATCGACCGAAGGCCTTACATTTGAAATCGCAATAAGCAATGCTCGAATTTGGATTATATAGCCAATTCCTGATCCATAAGTGATTTTGGGCTAGGAGTCAATCACAGTGTATTATTAAAATTTATGAAATAAAGTGATTTATTCTATGGTTATATAGTACCGTATATCCATGTATATAGTATATAGCGAATAACGCAAAATAGAGTTTCTGAACGTCCTATTATTGTATATAATGGTAAATATGAATTGACTATCTGAGTAGCATAATGCCGCAACCTGTTAGTGTATAATTTAGATCTGCAAAGCGATAGTTGGCGCAATTCTGATGCCCTGGAGATTGGCTAATATTCGGTGGATTGTTAATTTAAAATGAGGGAAGCTCTTGTGAAAAAATATCCATATGCTCGGTGATTAACTGTCGGAAATATGAATCATATGAAGCTGCGATCATGCATGAGATCATGCGATCATTTGTATGACACTGTCGTCATAGGCTATAGTGTGCACCGTGACAACAGATATGCGGGCGGAAAATGCACATACTCCTATATCCTTGGCCTTGCATTTCTACGAGTTACGTTACATCGTGCATTAGCCCCGATTTCACAGCTTTTCTGGAACTTGAAAGAGTATTTTCCACATATTCTTGGTTCTTTGATTCCCTAATTGTTTCTTTCGGGTACTTTGATTACGGTATTTAGTATTTAAAACAAGAAAACAGGTAAAATGACCGCATATTGACCGATCCAGTATCTCGATGAAACATAGATTATATTCAAGGAGGTATATAGTCGAATCTACTTAAGCGTAAATCGAAAAAATCTGCAGTGAAGTAAGACAAATTTCCAGTACAGTATTGTATTATTCATAAACTCATCAGGGCAATCCACGAAAGATTTTAAACTGCCCCTGCCCTACATCCACGACTGACCTATCGATCTCGCTTCCCATGACATGCCGCCCTATTTCTTGTCGCATTCTTTTTCTATACTATCTTCTTTACTTTCATTCAGTGTGCATGCCTCCTCTTTACATCGCTTAGGCCAAGGTGGGTGTCAGATTCCATAGACTACTCCTTGTCGCTTCGACATCTTCCTGTCTTTTCATTGTATCGCATTTTTGTGGTGTATTGAACTGATAAAATTGCTAATAAACCAATGATGATGATGATGATCCTTAAACTACATGATCAGATATATATGTATCACTTATTCGCATCGCAGACTCATCATAAACGATAAACATAGTTGAAATATGAAGGACATTATCATCATCACATTGTTTTATGGTAGGTTTGCATAATTACAAAATAAAACTAACTCTACAATCGATTGCAACTGCACAATGCACATTGCACATCTTACGGTTGAAAATCAATATCAGAATGGGGGAAGCACTGGCCACAGCGAGCTCCGAGCTGTTCTGTGGCCGGCCACAGAATGACATGTGAATTTCACAGCTTTTGGGGAACTTACAGGGATTTTCTGACAGATATCTGGTATGCATTGTTTTTTTCAAGTCTATGCAGTTGCATACGATTAGCTGTGACGAGTGTCAGCCGAATATTTAGGTCTATTTCTATAAAAAAAAAAGATACAAATCAACACTTACTAGTTACCAGTTTTGATAATGTCTTCATCGCTTCTAGCTTTCCATACCATTATTTCCTGTTTCATTTAGCGGATATCCCCCTTTTTAATGCATTCTTTACATCATTTTGTGTGTTTTTAATTGATATATAGAGACTATTACAGATCGTTTCATCTTCTTCATGTCGTTTCATTGTATCGCTATTCGTCCGGTATTTCGGGAGAAAATGCATATAAACTGAGCTAAACTCTCGCTCTCACCTAGTTCTATTTACTGTACGCCCATAATAGAACATAATTGATCATGCATTTGACCACGATTGGGCCACGTACAGTACTTATCATCAATACTAACTTGATATATTGCAGCCGGCCATGAAATTTGGCTATGGCCGGCCATGAAATTTAGTCATGGCCGGCCATGAGAATGAGTTTGACATGGCCGGCCACGGAAATTTCATGGCCGGCCATACCGAAATTTCATGGCCGGCCATGAAAATCACCATGGCCGGCCACAGAATAGCACTTTTCATGGCCGGCCACGGAATATCTGTGGCCGGCCACGAAATTATTCGTGGCCAGTAAGTGGCCACGGGAATGCTGAAAGTCCGTCTCACTGCCGCACCCCAAACCCCCCAATTGGGGGTAGGGCGAGCTCGAAGGGGGCCCCAAATTATTTCGTGAATTAGCAAAAATTATAGAGTATTTTTTGAAAATTTATGCAATTTTTTCCAAAATTAGTCGCGCTGGGCGCGATTTTAAGTTGCCAAATATCTTGATTATTTGGTACTCTTCCCCCAAGAAAAAACACGCAAGATTTATAGAAATGGACATATCGGCGTTGGCCATTAACACGCCACTACGCACCAAGATATATAACGATTTAGGACTTATTACATGAGACTCCAAGAAGTGTGCCACAACGATCGGCAGCGCGAAAACCTTGGCCGAAACGGAGCTGCCCTTACGCAGACCGAAAACTTCGTTATATAACAAAATAATAGGTTAAATTGTCGATAGGCGCCTAAATGACTGGCGCCACATGTTCCTATGTCTTGGCAATCTGAACCTCAGAAGACAAATACCATCCAGCAGGAAAAAAATATATGCCAGTGAAGAAATACCAATTTGAAATCGTGTGCGTCTTTTAGTTTAGTACGTTTGAGCGATTCCATATTTTTGATATAGCAGACAGGAGGTCACGAAATAAAATCATGTAACGAAGTCATACCAGTGGGTCCACGCGCCCGAAGATGTTCAATTATTATTTACGGGCCCTACAGTTTCCGGTAAATCTGATAACGAGGAGAGGACAAGATATTGATAGCAATATATATGCAATTACCGATCTTATTGGCCGATTGTATCATGAATTATCGAAAATTTTCGCGCTTCGATCTGGCTCACTAAACAGTGCAGCTTATTTCGTGGCAAAAGCGAACACTGTGATGAGGGGTCGGTTTAACACCCTATGAGAACCCAAAACCCACGTTTTTGTGGGGGGGCGGGGCTGACGAAGTGTTGTTTTGTTCCTGCCAACGGGTATACGCCCGAAGATATCTAATTATTATTGGACGGTCCTACGTTTTCAAACAGACCTCGCCCAGCTCTACCGGTAAATCTGATTACGTGAGCAGAGAGAGGATCAAAATTGATAGCAATATAATGTAATTCCCGATCATATTGCCCGATTCAATCATGAATTACTGAAAATTTTCGCACTTCGCGCGTCTAGGCGGGAATAGCTGTCTCACCAAACGGACACCCAATGGAGATGTCAATAACTAGCGTCAAAAAGCGGATAGCCAAAGGGCGGTCTGGTGGGGCGAATCCCCCAGAAATTCGGTTTTTCACCCCATGGGGGGCCAAGGCCAACGTTTTGGAGGGGGCCTAACGAAGTGCTGTTACGGCCCTGGCCACCAGAGACCAACCCATACTCAGGCGAGGCTGGGAGACCATTGCTGACATGGTATATCTGCTACTGAGCCCATGCACAGTCTAAGCATGACTTGCCTCTTCTTTCTCATGGAGACGTCGCCCGCTTGGGTGTTCCGCAACAGCATTCAACCGATCGGGTCTCAGGCGCACTCCCCGGCCCACTGACGGCTACCCGCCATGCATTATAGGAAGAGCATGGATGTTCTTTTGCTATTTTACCGATTTTGCGCACGGCGCCGCCCCCACACCTCGTTACGCCAACCATATCTTGTACGGACCCTTGTACGCTTCATATTTCAAGTAATAACCAAGCCCTAGGGGCTGGAATGCTACAACCACACGTATATTTGCTACTAAGGCAGCACGACTGTGTCCTTCCACCCCATTCAGGGGGTCCGACGACCACCCATGGTCTCCTTCCACGATCTACAGCCATATTCTAGATCAGGGGTGTCCAATGCCCATGGTCCAGATGAATCGCCAGCGGGCTTGTTCTAAAAATGATAGATGGAGTAACGGCCCTTACCAGTGAGCTTTTACATAATGAGATTGATTTATTTTGCTGTCCTTGTGTAAATCACACTAGCATGCAACGTAACATAGTTGCTCCGTCATTTACCCTCTTCAAAATTTTAGTTGGTTTTGGCTGTAACTCGATTCGTGTTCTCAATTGAGAAAACTTTTGGGGCTTATAAAAACACGACTCTACGACCAGTGGTCCCTTTCTCGCGCAGAAATTGGGGGTTGCCAGCTGGAAAATGGGGGCAATTCCCTAAAATCAATTTTTCTTGAAGTTTTAGGTCATTTGTCGGGATTTACGAACCCTCTTTTTTCGATTTAAAAATAAGTCATTTTCACTACACCCTAACATCTACGTGCATCTCATCGATTTGTTTTACAGACGAAATGTAAGCGGTTATTGACGATGATTCATGCAGTGCGAGCCACAGCGACAAAGGCAGCCGCGTTGAGATTGGATGGATATTAATTTCAAGATGCACGAGATAAAACATTTCGAAGAGCGTGTAATTACAGCATCGAGATGTACATACTCCCGGCTATCACACAGGATTCAATTCTCACATTGTCAATGAAGGTGGTGCTATCTGAATGGTACCTGTATTTTTTTTTTAATTTATCACATAATATACAACTTTTTACTAAATAAATTTTCTATTCGTAGTATACTCGTTCTGTGCGCACTGCGCAGGCACGATAAAGAGTGGGCAATCATGACCATCTTACTAGAATGTCACGCAATAATTCCGATAAAGATAACCAACCACAGAGTCGAAGTAGAAGCTACGCACTACGCACGTTACTGGAAATAGCATATCTGCGAAGTCGTGATCAACCCACAGCATTGTCACGAGCCGCAATCGAACAGGCATGGTCAAAAAATATTGAACAATCTTTAAAATGACTTAGAACTGGCGTCATAACCTTTCAGATGCGTGACAGGTACGTATTTCAACTTTCCAACATCATTCATACTGCTGGTACAAATCGCATCATTCAGGTACGGTAACGGATTTTGCATAACCCTAGTTTGATAATTACAGTTGTTCAACATCTTCCACGTATTAGGCCTAACGAGTAACGCTTTTTTCCTAGAGAACAATGTTTCCACGATTCCATATGCTGGAGAGCTCCTGGGTATTCAGTCTCGACTTTCCGACGCGACAACAGATCACTTCCGATGCTCCGGATTTGAAAATGCCGAAACATTTCCAATCTCAGACCAGCCGACAATATACGACCTCTTTCCGGGCGATAATTATTGCTCCCCGTCTGAGCCACTGGAGTCCGAGTCTGCCGTTTTCATTCTCCTCCAAACCGGGTCCACCTCTTCATCGTCCGATTCCTCCAACTTTCTCTTGAGATTATTAGCTTCTAAATCAACTTGTTCCGTTTTTCGTTTCTCCTCCATGAAGTCGAGACTGCTGAACAAAACAGAATTGAGTCTCGCTTTCAAGTATACTTTATACTCCAATTTCCCAGAATTGATCTCGTGAATCCTCAAGAATCTATCCAGCCCGCATGACGCAACATAATCCAAATTAGGATGACATTCCATACTCCGTACACTGCCGGCAAAACCTTTGAAAACACGTACCAGCGCTTTTTTTCGGAAATCAAACATGCCCACATTACCCCGGGTATTTGCTACAATAACTTGATTTGCGTTATTCGTTAGTGTAAGACAGGTTAATGGATATTTGTCAAAGTTCATTTCCAAACAAGGCCGCCTTCTTTCGCCTGTGATATCATAAAGTCTGATTTTACTCGTTCCTGTAGTGGTCACGATTTGTGTTTTAGAGTCCTTCAGATATTTGATACCCGTCACCCAAACTGGTACTCTCAACTGCAGCCAGTCGTGTGGAACATTCTTCGCTTTAAATATAGGCTCCGATGGATTTTCGAAATCAAAAATCTTCAAAGGATTTTCTTTACCCCCAGTAGCAAAAGAACTTTGATCGTGACACAGCGTCATATCATAGATGTCCGGTCCCACATTAGTTTGGAACTTTATCTTCTCTTCACAATCATTTCTGGGATCCCACAGCGTTATATTACCACTGGACGTGCATGACATGATTGCGTCATCTTTCGAGTGAATTCTGACAAGATCTTCTTTGCCTGTCTTAAAATCAGGAATAGATATGGGATCTTCACTAAACTGGCCGGATTCGATATTGAAATCACGAACAGTACCACGCTTGAATCCGCAGAAAATACTCTTTTTGTCCGTCGACCAACAGGTTGACAAAATCTCATTCTCTTTGCCGATTTTCTTCTGGTCGAAGTAATTCGTAGCGGTCTTGCCGACAAGATTGACTGCCTTCAAAATTCCGATCTCAGATCCAAGCCACACGTTCACAGATTTAGTTTTAGACATTTCTAGCTCTAGAGAAGAAAAGATATACAAGTGAAAACGAGCGATTATCCGGAGGTACAGAACTTCAATATACAATCGAATAATATATTGACATTTGACAACAAAATAAACCGAATATTTTCGGATCACATTCATTACGAGTAATCATTAGCAACTAGTAGAGATTTCAAAAGAACTTTGGTATTATTTCTATATGAATACATTATTCAATTGCATATACAAATGTTAAGGAACTTTACGGAACAGGCATGTCATATAACATGGTTGAGATATATAGACGAAGTTATTTCTAATTGAATAGTACTTTCATATTGAAATGAACCCGAATATTTTCGGCTGACACTCGTCAGGGGTAATCGTCAGCAACTAGTAGAGAATTGAAAAGAACATTGTATATCAACAATCGTATCACAATAGTTATTTCTATTGAATCATAACAAGCGAAATTATACATTTAGACGATATGTGAACATATATTAGAAAAATAACTGTTTAGCATCCCAATTCGCAATGTATATATTCGGTCAGCAGTCAATTTAGTGCAACGTAACACTGGTAACAGGTACTTTGACATGAAAGTCACTAAATTGACAGTAAACTGAAAAAGTAAAACATTGATGCAATAATTCACCATGGTTGGAACATTGTAAGTAACCAAAAGAATAAAATAGCTGCTCGTCTTCCGGATTTCTTCTTTGGATGCCCTAATATAATATACGTTCTTCAAACACCAGTTACCAATTACTAACTGAAGTGTGAATGTAAATTACTAACTGAAGTGTGAATGTAGACATCTTCTCATCACTCATCTTACTTCCGCAATTAGATACCCGAATCTAATCTGTCTGAACTGTAGCACAACGGTTAGTATATATGCGATCAGTTCCCAGGCGGATGCGCATTTAAAACACTGCAAGCTGAAACACGCCTGTATGAAATCGGTGTCCTGTGCTCACACAATTCTTCATTTTTCATTAAATTACTCCAACTTGGAGAATCATCGCTGCTCACCTACGAGAGTGGAATTGATGGTAACGTCATGCACCACTTTCTGTTTGATTACTCAATTATTCTATGTCATGCGCAATTAATTGCCAAAAACAACCATTGTTTCCAGTCTGGCTCATCTGCATGTTATATTAGGCAAAACATACCGAGATTCCCAGAGTGGAATCGGTGGCAACTGCACGTGCAACGACACGCGAGCATTTATATCTGACCACACCGATTAATGAATTATGCTGACGTCACAAAGCGATACTAGAGTCCAGATCCAGAATAAAGCGCTTGCGCTTTACAACGAACGCAAGCAACTGTGGCATTTGCGTAACAGCAAATATACAGCGTACCCGCCGTACCCCTAGTCCGAGGTATGCCAGGTTATTTTAGCACATTGTGTCGTTTAATAAGTAATTCAGTATCGAATCAGAGCGAAAAATGTTTCCGTCACTCGGATGAAATTTTCCAATCACAAGAGAAATCCGTCTGTCACGCACAACATGTTGTCGAGAACAACCACCGTTTACGGTCTGGTGAGATTCAAGTAAGGTAGCAATTCCTAAAAAATCAACTTCATCTTACATATCAATTTGAATTTCCATTTCGGTTATCATACAACTATACCCTGTGTTGTGTATAACTTGTTTATGTGTTAAGGGACATGGTCTGGATAAGACAAAATGATAACTGAAATCAAGTAGTCTGTGAGCTGACACACAATCCAATGATGACACACTTGTCACAGTGTGATCTAAAATTTTGCTCAATTCAGTACTGACCAAAACCTGCTCTGACACTCGATTATTACTCCATAATTACTTGACCAAGAAAGGGACAAGTTTGTTTTCAGTAAGGATTTTTATTCACATTGATCAAATACGCAGAAGCTTATTTCAATGGAATAAATCTGGAGGAGTGGGTGGCACCAATACCAGGCCTGCCGTGCTTGACCGGTTTGTAAGTGATGCTAAATTCGCCCAAATAGTGACCGATCATCTCGGGTTTGATTTCAACTTGATTGAAGGTTTTACCGTTGTACACGCCAATCACGTTTCCGACCATTTCCGGCTCGATCACCTTGTTGCGAAGATGGGTCTTCACAACTTCGGGTTTTTCCATGGGGGGAGCTTCTTTCTTGGCTTTGCGAAGCTTCTTCATAAGTCTGCAATGCTTGGCTTTTTCGCCGCGCACAAAAGACCGCCGGATTCGGCAATTGTACATCTCCAGCATTTGCTCACGGGACATGTCCAAGAGTTGATCCAAGTCCACGCCGCGGTAGGTGTATTTACGGAAGGTTCTTCTCTTCTTAACTTCTTGATCAGCCATTATAATGTTCTAATTTACTCAGCATACAAGTAAACTCAAACCACACTTCACGGAGACCACAGCACAAAAGGACGGGAAATATCGCATGCGCTGTGACCACTAGAGCATGTAGTCGATTTACGTCATCACTGCATTCCATCGAGGATTCATTTTTGTATAATTTTAATTTACTTCAGTTCAGTTTATTATTAAAATTTTAATCCTAACCCTAATCAATACACCACAACATTGGGATACATGAAAAGACTGGAAGATGTCGAAACGACTTGGAGTGGTCTTAGAAATCAGACACCCACCTGGGACCGAGGCGATGTAAAGAAAAGACAATATACACACTGAATAAAAAGTAGGCCTAATAGAAGTGAGCATAAAAGGACAAGGACAAGCTATCAAAACGCGGTGACATGTGACGAAAGGCGAGGGCGATACTCGATATATCAGATCATGGTCCAGAATCTCGAGTGCTGAATAGTAATACTATATTCTAAACCAGGGCTGGCCAACCTTTTCAGCCAAAGGGCCACATTCGATTGACGATATGTTAAGCGGGCCACTTTCCGCGCGAAGCGCGAAAACTTTTTGAAGTTCACAGGTCAATAATATTGTCACCTGACTATATTGCGGGCCTGCTGTATATCGCTGGGCTCAGTTTGCAAGGACTGGGCCATCGGCGTCTGGACATATCGATATCGGAAGTTTCGACCAACATACGTCAATCATTTTGTGCCTAGATAGGTTTCATGGTCGACGGTCTTTCTGCGAGTGCAAACGCAAAGTCGCATATGTCGAACGTCACTCTGTCTCGTAATCGTGAATATAGTTAGATTCAATCTGATACATTATGCGCTCTTCTATTTTCACAAAGGGGCAACAATATTAAAAGCAAGATATCAAGTGACAACATGTTGCGCGAAGCGTGTAGAAAGTATTTACTTTTGATAAATCTATCGCAAATTATTCTGCTTCATTGTAGTGTACGAAGATCTACCAACTGGTTCATAGATCTGCTAATGCGTGGGAACTTATTTTTTAGTCATCACATCTCAAGTGCTGCCTGGTTCGCCTCACAAGTTCACAATCTGTGCAATCCATTTTTGATAACATTAGAAATTTCGGAATTTACCTCGCGGGCCACTCAAAACCTTCTCGCGGGCCACATGTGGCCCGCGGGCCGCGGGTTGGCCGGCCCTGTTCTAAACGTTCAAGACAAACGATAACAGCTATATTCTGTGAAGTGGTCTAGCTTCGACTGTCATTTACACACTTTTTCGTTCTAAATCTAAGCTTGGAAAAGTTTGCAATAAATTATTATTATTATTATTATTGCCAATAATGCATAAAACATCCTATCGCAGGGATATGGCCGCATTGAAGACGTGAGGACATGGACAACTGGACATCGAACCAGCTGTTATTGTCATGATGGAGCCAATACTCAATATTATAGTTGGCCCTCTAGTTTACCGGACACTTGCCATCTTTTTGTCACCTGTCCATTTATATTATCTTCTTTTACTCTTCATTCAGTGTACAGTACATGTACATTGTTCATGCCTCCTTTTTTTACATATAGTCTCTGAGGCCAGGTGGGTGTCTGATTTCGAAGACTACTCCAAGTCGTTTCGACACCTTCCTATCTTTCATTGTATTGCAGTCTTGTGGTGTATTGAAATGCTGAGATTACTAGCGATAAATTGAATTGAGTGTTCTGGTGCCGAAATGCAAATAAAGAAAAATAGTCATTTCGCATGAGGTACAATTTACGGCAGTTAGGTGGCAGGCTTCATCCAGTTTATTCATTTAAGAAAGAAAACGCACAGTAACTTTCTGTTTACTTTCTATAGTAACAGCAATGATATATTATAGCCTATATATATCATTGGTAACTAAACAAATGTAATAAGTACAGTGAAGAATAGTAAAATATGATACTGAATTCTTAATATGAGATCATTAGTCGGTACTCTCTATGCTCCACTGATATATATATATATCGGCTTTCAATTAAATAAAAGGGCAAAAGAAAACAGGAAACAAAAGAACATCAAGATATCAGTTTTGGGCTCTTATCAAGCGCCTCCAGCGTGGGCGGTCGTGGGCGTTTTCGAGCGATAGCCCGCGTTGCGCTAGCTCGGTCTCTATTGTTGAGCGCCATGTGGTTCTATTCCAGCCACCTCTGCGCCATGGCTCTGTCGGAATGTGGTTGATGATGGCGGCGGCTGGTTGATCGTCTTGATGCCGCACTAGATGACCGATTAAGCGTAAGCGTCGTTCAGCAGCCAGCAAACGGCATGGGACTGTTTTTGTGAGTCTGCGCAGAGCATTGGTGGATATGTGCTCCGGGTGGTGGATGCCGAGTGCGTAGCGGAGGAGTGCATCGTAGTTGGCGTTGAGTGTCTTAGCCAGCTTTTCTGTCAGCGTGAGTGCTTCTATTCCGTAAAGAAGAACCTGCTCGACAGTGGCACGGAAAATGCGGGTCTTGAGTTGGGGTGAGGCACTTGAGTGGAAGAGGCAATGTATAGCCGTCTTGCCGCGCCCCAGGCCTTTGCTCGCCTCGCCTCGCTCCACTGATAAGGTATTCCAATTGCTCTTTTAAATTCGCTTTCCTTATATATTCGCCCTCCAACGAGTCTTTGTCTTTTTTTACAGACGACATAGCGGTGAATGAATAATCCAGATAAATCTCCAACACTTCCACTATACATCCTCTATACTTCCACACTCCGAGACGGAAACACAGTACAGCCAAAAATTAAACCAAGGTCTGCCTCGATCATCGATGACGGCGAAGAGAGAGAGAGAGAGAGACAGACAGACAGAGATTTATTGGTTCATCCGAACGTATATTACATTACATTACCGTATGAAATTAATAACAAAGAAACCTAACGGTGTGGGACATGGTGTGATGGATATGACACCATGTGTCAGGGGCGGGCAGCATACGGCCCGCGGGCTGGATCCGACCCGCAGATAGTTTCGATCTACCCTGAAAGTTAAATTCTAATATGAAAATATTGACAAATTTTATGCGTCACAGAAGGAATCCAAGTTTGCCAACCTGAGAACGATGGTCATGAAACTATACTTGTTCTGTTCGGGTCTACATACATTTGCGAACAAACATTTTCGACCATGAACATAAACAAGACAATGGTGCTTTCCAATATATCTGATTTTCACGTGAAGCCAGAGATCAAACAACTTGTTCAAAACTTTCATCGGCCACATATGTCTGATTGACTTCAACAGCTGTTGAAATACATTAGGTTAATAAATTCACTCAATACTGTTTTTGGTCACTATGCTTTAACTAGGGATAGTGTGAACCCCTGAAAGGTTCAGGTTCGTCTGAACGCGAACCTTTTTGAAAGGTCTTGTGTGAACGCGAACGTGAATCTCTTGACGTCACGTGACGTCATATTGCTAATTCCAACCCTACATTTCAGTGAAGTGATAGCCTATATTAATGTACGGACTCGATACCTAGCGACGACTCGGGCCACAAAATGCCACAATGCTGAAGTATAGGCCTACCTATTGACGTTTTAAACGTCGCCAAATACATCAACTGGGGCAAACAAATAATATAATAATCCCATAAAATCCATATCTTTCGTCGCTTTGCCAACAATTTCAACGTGGACTTGCAAGTGAATATAAGCTTATGCCTTAACGGTCTAGGACAGACCGGACAATGTATTCGGCGTCTGAGTATTGCTACGTTGATATTGAGCAGAATGTAAAAGGGGTTTCTATATTTGCTACCAATATTACCCCTCTACAAGTTATACAGCAGTAGCCAACACCCCAATCGCACGGATTTGGTTCTTATGGTACAATAAACATATGAGGTCAAGATTGACCCCGTACGCCTGCTACATTTTACATCAGACAACGATATGAATTTCATTGATTGGTTGAATTGAATAAGCATCATTCGCTGGCTACATGTAGTGAATTTCGCTCTTTATGTTGTGTGATTGTGGGTCAAGCTCACAGCAGAGAGTCGCTAAATATTCACAAACGGAAAGCTGGATATTTCGACCAAACTTTTGTAACATAACAAGATAAATGTTAGAGATTGTCAAGGTGCATGCTCGTTCAGTGTTGCCAGCGCCATGCATAGAGTGGTCCGCAATTTGCAATGCAATAAATTGCAACCAAAGATGTTATAATTAAGTGAAAATTGTAATATATGAAAAAACTTCACAGTGCAGAACCTACCAAGGTTCGTTTGTGAACTTGAACCTCTAAATTATGGGAATTTGGTTGTGATTGCTTGCGATACAGATCGGAATTTAATCCAATATAATGCAAACAGCAATATAGGTGCAGTGGTTACATGTTTTCTAATACTACTCCAAGGCATATCATAACAACCACATATAATGACTCGAGTCGCAATTCAGTGAATCGACTTGACTCGGTGTGGTGAATTGAAAATGACTCGACTGGACTCGAGTGAAAATTATAAAATTCGAATTGATTTGTGACTCGATCGGAACCTATGCTTAATGACAATTTTTATAAAATTAATACACCACAAGATTACAATATAATGAAAAAGAAGGGTGCCGAAACGACTTAGTCTTTTAATCAGACTCCCACCTTGGCCTATAATAGCACGTAAATAAGAAGCATGCACATTGCACACTGGAATTATGAAAGAATAACATAAAAGTAAGCAACATAAATGAATGCTGCATGTGTCGGTATATACAGGCTAGGCGAGATCGATATGTCAGGTTGTGGTCTGGAAATCTTGAGGGCTAACTAGTATTAGGCTTACCATATTTTGGAAATCCAAAAAGAGGACACTTTTTCAGAAATTTGCAACTTGCAAAACCGGAGTAAAATTCTCAAAAACCGGTTAATTTTTCCCACTTTGTGATCGGTTTAATAAAAAAAACGGTCATAACTTCTGCTCAGAGCTCAAAATAACGTTTTTTACTCCACATTGCCAGGTGGATGACTAAAAAAACTTCTGTGCTAATTTGCGGCATATCACTCGCGTATGGTAAGCCTAACTAGTATTGATTCAGTGAATTTACTTGTATTTGTATCCCGACTTGAATCTGGACGGCCGGCGAGATGCTGTTCCACACTATACACTCTTTAGGTCCGACATATTCTACTTTAAAGAGCGATGCGTTTTCTTGCATTCCGTACAACACTGATAATACTCCAAGTCGTCGGAAAGAATAAAATTATTAATAGCAAATTCAACTATCAATAAACCCTCCAGTTGTGATGTACTTTCATCAAGTCCGACAATGCACTCGATACAATAAACCAGTGGTCGTTCCAAACTGCATAGGGCAACTCATGGCCATGGGTCGATGCTCCACCTATATAATTCTGTGCTATGAAATATGAACAATCATACGCTATTTATACAGGCCGGGCAATCGAAATAGCGAAGACCGCGTGGCCGTGGTATTTTATGTTTTCGCTTATAAATAGGCTACCTAGCCTAGACGGTAGACATACAGGTTTTAAACAAAGTGTTTTAAACAAAGTGTTTTAAACAACCGTTTGTGGTAAATGCAACCTTAGTTATAATGTAACAATGGTATCTGTATCTGTATCTGCACTCTGAATTACATACCCTAAGCATTGAGTCGGCCGTGCCGCTGGTCCAGGTCCATGTCGATGTCGATATTGAAGGTGTTGCGCACCGTGATGACTCTTGGAACTTGGTATATGTCGTAATGGTGAACAGTGCTGCGCAAAGTTTGAAGATTGTTGTAGGGTAGGGTTACCATATTTTTGTAATACAAATTCCGGACGCTCTTGAGCGCCCACTAGAGGATTTCAAAATGAGGTAGATCAATATGACGTCACACCAGCAAAGCTTTGTCTATCGACTAGAGGTGGTCATGATCCGGTACATGAGTATGTGGTTGTGTGTTATAAGTTGTAACCAGGGCTGAAGCCAATTTTTTTCAGCCCCATACCGCCCAAATAAACACTGATCTTGAGCCCACCGTAGGGTAATCGATGCAACTTCTGGGGGCTTACTATATGCATCTGGTTTCTATATGCATCTGGTCTTTAAATGATTTCAATGAATATGTCAATAATATTGATTCTTCCATATATTATTATATAATTTGCTCCTCTCTCCGCCCACATGATCAGAGTTAGCAATAGAGCTGGCGGAGCATGATGACTTCTAAAATGCAAGGAGCGTAATTGTACAATGTACATCGTCAGGTCATGACCAAACGGCTGAAACCGACTTTATGAATATATGGTTATCTTGTAATTGCGATAACAACGTGACTTATTTCTGTAACTGAATGTTATTTTTATTTATTTGTCGATCGCAGTTTGCGAGGGTATAGTAGTCCCCATATGACATGACGCCCTATTTCTTGTCGCTTCATTTTTCTATACTATCTTCTTTACTTTCATTCAGTGTGCATGCCTCCTTTTTACATCGCCTAGGCCAATGTGGGTGTCCGATTCCATAGACAACTCCTAGTCGCTTCGACATCTTCCTTTCTTTTCATTGTATCGCATTTTTTGTGGTGTATTGAACTGATAAAATTGCTAATAAACCAATGATGATGATATTAAAACCAATAAATGGGATACTAAATCGCGCGCAGCGCGAAGAAAAATTTCATGTAGCTTACATGTGTCCAAAAATAATATCGTTTCTGTTGATTTAGGAAAAAATTATGAGCTTACTTCAAAATTCCGGACATTTAGGCATATTTTAGAAATTCCTCCCGGACGCAGTTTTAACAGTAAAATTCCGGACATGTCCGGGAAATTCCGGACGTATGGCAACCCTATTGTAGGGTAGTATAATTTAGTTTCCGAAATCGGAGATTAGCTGGTCCAGATCGCAAACAGATTTTACGCAAAAGCCGGCATTGGTCTGTATTGATTTTGACGATGTTTCATACCGATGTCAGATGGGATTTGTCACGGTATGTTTCAAGGCTCCCGTCCACCATTTTGTAACCGCGATCATATTCTTCCACATAGGAAAAACAACATTGAATATATTCTAATATTCTGATATTCTAATAAAAACTGCCTTGTTTGACCAGATGCATAAATATTACAAAAAATACTGAAGACTACATGTCAACATCAATCAGATTGGAACGCAGCATTTTCTTGTGTTCATGGTCGATTTTTTTACATGCGAATGTATTTAGACAAGTAAATTCAGGGTCACTTATCTCAGGTCGGCAAATTTCAACTTATATAGATCGTGATAGGCTGAGCTGAATCACAGCAAACGCGCCCCTGTTCGCGCATGTGCTGGTAGGCCTGTATATGCAGTATGCACTATGCAGCATACAAACGGTTCATGTAGGCTACAATAAATGGAGGCTTCGACTCTTCTGAAATAGGACGAAGATTCTTAAATTAATATTTCATAGGAGATTATATTCAATAACTCCAACGACGCCATCATCGTTAATCTTTGTCGAATCAAGATATTATCGAATCCGATGGCGATTTCGGCTTTGCAGATTCGGTGGTGATTATTGCTTCCTTTACTTAGCCGTTTAGGTGTAGGTAGCCAAATACGCTAAGTACATTATCGGAGGCTAAATCCGGGAAGTCACGTGAATTAGTAGTTGGATCATCGCTGTAACAGTGTCAAGTAAAACTGTCGGAAGCGGTAATGCTGAATATGCGTTAATACTCATTGGACGCGGCCAGTATTATAAGTAGACGGTCAAGTTCAGAGTTAGACAATGGACAATTGGACATGCAACTGGAAGATTTTCAGCTTGAGCAAATTATATTAGAACTAGAATTATAGCTACAGAGTCCTTTTTCTCGAATTTGATTAAAATTAGGATTACAGAATTCACGAAAACTTGGAAATTGTATTGAAATTCAGAATTCAAAATGCAATAAACGTAAAGGCCGGTTCGTACCAAATCTGATTTCATGCTCATTAACATGATAATGTCCAATGTATATACATCGAGGTCGGCTCGTTTTGCGCTATAGCCCATGGTTCTCCTGTAGCATTTTCAGGAAAACCAGAAATTAGACTAGAATTAAAATGAGAGCATAGAAACATTTCGCAAATTAGATTACAACTAGATTTTACTGGCCATTCGCTTTAATTAGTCTACAGACATCTACAACTAAAGCTGTCGAACTCAACTGTTCAAGTCCGGTATAGTGATCAAGCAATGATTGCTAACTGTAAGACACAGCATTCGCTTGTTTAAAGCTCATACTCATTGAACATGACTTTACTGGAATGAGGCCGACGGCATGCGCGAAGTTCGGCAGGCAGGAGCAGCATAGGAAGTCAGATTCAGCCACATTGTTGCATTTTTTCAACTCAAAACTGTCACTTGGTGGTGATGGCAAAGTGTAGAAAAATTAGAAAGAGCTTGATTGACTGAAAATTTATCTGAGAACATTTTGCTTAACTTCAGTTGCCGGTTCTACGAGCTTATGCTATCGACTTCATACCGGCATTGGCAAATTATGTTTATATCAATATCTGGAAAAGATGAAGCGGATTTTACATACCCGGCAAAGAACAAAATGAAGGTTGTTAAGATTGTCCAGGAAGTAGAAAACGAGGAAGGCAAACCCGTCAGAAGTTTGGAGGTGTTAATTGTATTTTCTTAATCCAGTGAAAACAATGTTGCTCATTAACTGATGCTTTTAACAACATAACGCAAAAGCTTTGTATTAAAGTTACATATTATATACCTTGACTAGTGTGACTTTAAAAAAACTTCGTTCTATTTTGATTTGGTCTTTATCTCATACTTTCAATTTGCATATTCAAATTTTAGTTCCAGAACTATCACAGGTTGGTTATTTTTGCTGTTAACATAATACGGATTTGTCGTGGAAAGAAGACACGCTCAAGTATGTAAATAAAGTGGTGCGGTTTCCGCTACATGACGCTGCGGCGCTTTTGGTGTGGGCGGAGAAAGGTTGCTGTTTGTTTTGTTAGTTTTCTCTCTTGTTGGTTCCATCCACCGTTGATCAAGCGCATCGATCACGTGCTCTTTTGGTCTTTATTATCATCGTCGCCTTTTTTACCGAGGTTACGAACACCGTCGTATAATCGCCGCATTTCGCCAGTCGTCTCCGTCGGCGAAGCGCTTTTGATCATTTCGATTGGGATCGAAAATGATCGCGCGCAGTCAAATAGGCGTATGGAGCTCGTTCGTATAGCTAGCATCGGAAAGAAGCAGATTTAATAGTAATTGTTGTTCGCGCAGAATTCTCAGTGAATAATTTACATATATGATACTTCTCTTCAATTTGGCATCTTCCGGAAATGAAGTTAACGTTTTATGTGGCTAATATTCCATCTCTTAATACTGACAGACTAGAACTTGCAAGTAGCGACTGGCATTGGAAAGAATAGTGAACGTTTAAGACGAATAGAAAGGGTTATAATACTAATATCGCTTATACTTAAGAGCATAAATCAATTGAAGAGTTTCTTGAAGGTATAGGACTTAAAGATACAATTAAATAGCATATTCATATTGAAATAAACCCGAGCATTTTCGGCTGACAATCGTCAGTTGCTGACGATTACACCAGACGAGTGTCGGCTTATAAAATTCGGGTATATTTCAATGCGAATACAGTTATATAAATCAATTAAGTGGTAGCATATCTGTAATTTAGTCGCGGAATTTTACCACCTTGGAAGCTAAGCGTTGCGACACATCGCTTTGAAGATGACCGTCGTCTTGATAATATGGGACAGTTTCCTGTCTTACTAATGTCGCGCGCCGCGGTGAGAAAATCTTGAGCAACTGCCTTCGAGAGGATTAATGACCGGGAGGCATAAGTCCCGTCGCGGCGAGTAGCAGCTTTTTTCATGCCTGTCTTACGGTTACCTCCAACTGAGTATTAATTGCCGGCTTTTTATTTGTTTCAATGGATACTGTGACACATGGCGCGGCCGTATGAGTGTCACGCCGGGCAGGCCATTCTGTAGCCGACGTTCATGCGAAATAGTAGCTCTAAGCGGATAGCTACTGAATAAGGATGATTAATGTATGTCACTATGCGAGGTATAGGTCAAATGTGTATCCCTTTTCAGACATCCGCCTGTAGTTACCCTGATCGCAGGAAAGCTAGTTGTCTATGTTACGTCACAGACATGCAACAGCTGATGGAAATATTCTTTTCAGCAGGGTTGCCAGATTGGCCCTTTCGGGGCCAAATTCGTGAAATTTGGCCCTTTTTAGAGACAGTTGGCCCCAAAATAATAATTTGGCCCCTTGGCCCTTTATTTTCAATTTTTGGCCCTTTTTGGAAGCAGTTGAGACATAACGTCAAACTAACTATTAAAATAAATCTGTCTCGCAAATTGGGCTGACAATGTTTATGCCAATGTCAAAGATTCGAGTGGAAACACTGTAGAAGATTTGGATTTGTTTTTGTAGAATGTAGACTGTGTTGGAATTGTAAATACAGATTTGTGAACAGGTGGACGAAAAAGCAGCGAACATGGCTGGAAGCTATGTAGCAGAAAAAGTCTGAAGAAGAGCACCCTTATAGTACTTAATTATTGATAAAAATTTCAAAGAAAAAAATCAACATAACCGTAGAGTTTTTGGGTGTAAAACCTAAAAATTCGGTAGATAAGTTGGATAAGTTTCAAATGTAAAGAAACTATTCTCTCGATGTTTAATTAAAATTCATAAAATTTAATCACTCTCATATTATAGCACAAAAAGTTTTATTTTACGATTTTATATTCAGTCGGAAAAGGCCTGAAATAATGAAGAAGTTATTGTAGTTGGATCCAGTATAGTTGCAGGTAGTGGATTTGGTGTCCTACAACAGTATCAACAATATAAAACTGGAATTTCAGGTGTCTATGGGTAATGTTGCAGCGCTATTGACGTTATTGAACAATTTGGCCCTTTTATTGGCCAATTTGGCCCCTTTTACGGCGCTGTTTGGCCCTTTTTCGCAGAAGATGTCTGGCAACCCTGCTTTTCAGGAATAGTTAATCTTGTCGTAGTCGTAATACGTTTCGCAGTATTTTAAAGTACGATTTCTACTCGGGCAGCATTTGTAGGTCGGTATACTTGTTATGGGGCGATAACTGGTTGTAAAGAACAGTAAACGAGGCGCGTACTTCTGCTGTTATTGGATACGTATCTACTGAAAGCCGTGAAGATGCCACAGTTGAATTCTGACGAAGCGGCCACTGACGAGCCCACCGCGTACAGCATTGAAGAGTGCGAGGACGATCGCTGGAATGAGAATTTGAACGACATAAAAGGGGATTTGGTTCAAGACATTGATAAGGATCCAAGAGGGGTGAGTGATTCTTGTCACATTTCTCAAGTTTCTCGGTGCTGTGCAATAATTCTAAGATAGAAGCAAGTGTGTTCAGACTGGTACACAATACTGGATTTTTAAAATGCGTAACTAAAACTAGACCTACAACTACTCACTTTCCAAAATTCGCAGCCAGAACTATGTTATATTTCTAAGGTAGAACCAATTATGCCTTCCGTCCAGACATTCACAAACTACTGGATTTTCAAACTGCGTAACTAGAACTAGTCTATAGCCTATAACTACTTACTCTTCCAAAATTTGCAACTATCACTATAACTAGAACTACTAACCTTTAGAAATTTGCAACAATAACTACAACTAGAACTTCTCGCTTCTCAGAATTCGCAAAGTTCTATAACTACTCTAAAATCGATTAGTTAATTGACCGCGAACTACCTATTGGTAGTTTGTACAAGTCTGGTTCTGTCTTCTGTTAGCATACCATTGGAAATGGAGGATGTAGTACATTTCAATGGTCATCGTCTGTGTCAAAAATGGAAGCTTAGTCATCATTAATTTATTCTCATCTATGACTTTGCACTTTTTTGCTTGAACTGGGAGTCCTGGTTGTCGCGAAGCGTTCTGATTTACAGTGAAAATTAGGTTGTTTCTTGTGCTCTACAATCTCAAGATTAGCTGTAAACTTTGTGTAGTTTAACGCTGGAACATCGTCATGCTTGTGTAGATCGCTTTCCTATTAATTATTAATCTACTTTTCCGGATGCGGCTGGCTAGCCATTTTGTGACTAACCTTTATCGCTCGATAAGTTGGGAACTTGATTAGCAATATCTTTGGCGTGCCGGTGTAAATGAATTTGTTTTTACCAAGACAGTTTCCTGTGGTTCTCTAAACGTTTGCAAATCTGCGTACCAGTAATTCAGGTCTGCGATTTATTGTGAATTATTATTGAATTTCTGATAAATTCTATCAGATGTGAAAATACTATGACAATGACAAATAGTTAGTTTTAATTTATCAGAAGGGTATAGCCTACAGTATTGGTTCTCAATCGCCGGTCCGTGTTAATATGTTAAAATTGTGATTCTCAATTCCACAATGCAGGAAGTTGGACCATTGTCTGTTAATTAGAAAAAATAAAACATCAAAGTTTGAAACGTATTTTTTGCATGATTATGCAATACAGAGTAACCTGCAACTCTGTTTGGAAAGCTACAGAGACATAGGCCTATAGCCTAACAAACTTTGTTGAATTCGGACAGTATCATTAAGGAATACTCGGCACTAAAACAGAGGCTATACCAAACAGCTAAGTCGCATTTATTTCACAGGATACCGAATAACACTATCAAATTAATGGTATTTACCATAGCTTCTCAAGCCTTGCCTTGCAGAAACTTCAATATGTTCCCGTAAAAATATCGAATCTAAAGAAGGAAGCAGTAAATGAACTTACCAATATATCACATTTGGGTTGCATATATTTGTTGTAATGAAATTTAGGGTGGGTTTTGATTTTTGAAGGCTCACTGGTGTGCAACATTTGTTTTGAAGTTTTGCGGGTCCGCGAGGTCAAAATGGTTGAGAACCACTAGCCTACAGAATAAAACAAACCGTAGAATGTGATGCTATTATTATGAGAGTTTGAATCGAATAAATATCTGCAGTAAACCTATCAATATCAGTGAAAATTTCTGCAGTATGCTAGTAGCTATGATGTGAACAGAATTCGATTTTACAAAAAACTAGATGAGATAATTATTGTGTTGTTACAAGATCGTGAAAGTCGCTATAGGTACTAATTCATATAATCCTTGACAATCTAGCCTACACAGGAAATTATTCCGTGACTTATTGGTGTCAAGTCACTTCCTGTATTAACCCTCAAACCCTCAGATTTGTCTAAAAATAGATTACAAGCCTATTACTTCTTGATATTACACTTAAAATGCATTAATACCTTTTGATAATGAAGTCTTTAAACCAAACTGTGTTTTGTGCAGAGGCTAACTCCCACATACTAGAAATGATACGTTTTATGATACAGTTGCATACAGTGAGAAATAACATTATTACGCCTAGAAGCATGTGCTGGTAAATATTGCCAAGAACTTACATATATACAATCTTTTTGATTTGTCTCGGTGTCAAGATATCTACAATGCAATGATCAAAATTTTAATTTTATCTTGGGAGGGTGATGGTTCTTGCTCGAAGTCAATATTGGGTATTTTGGTAGCAATGACAGTATCAATGACGTAAAATTCATTGTACGGTGACTGGTCAATCACTGTAGACCTATTCGTGGAGCAAAGTGTTCAGAATGCTGCAATTAGTACACACGCACGTTCAAGTTGTTTTTATTGGATTTTAACACCAAACCCTTATGAAACGTTGTGTTCATAAGAACGGCATTTCAAGTATTGGTGGAGGCAAAAGTGGCATGAATAGCAAAGCAATATAAACATTGAGAAACCATTTATTAAGCGCACTAATCTACATTCATTCAAATATAAAGTCACCTATGTGCTCTGCATTGATATCTCGACCTCTTCTTGGCTGTAAACTATTTTAACACTGTCTGAGAGTGCATTGTCACACTGTAAAATTGGGTCATTAAGAGAATGATACCATGGAGTACATTTCTGGCACAGGTTAGTGAGGAGGAATCTCCATTATGTAACAGTCTTGCTTTGATACAAAGCTAGCTTGATACTACATCCGCTGCCTTGTATAAATTGTAATTTCTATAAGGAGCTACTAATGGTACTATTTGCTGTGTGAGTGGTGTGTTTAATGTGTGATGATAACTGCGATTGGTGTTTCATAAGTGTCGTTTGGAAAATGATTTCCACTGTTTCAAAAGCGATATCGCTATTGCCGCATTCTTATTGTAGGCCTACATTCTAGTTTATCCAAGCTTCTGACTATCACAAGTGAAGAAATCTTATTTTGAGTATAGATATAAGGTCAAGAAATGACGGTTGAAGCTCATAAACCGAATTTAGTCATAAAATTCATATTACCTACATGATTAAAATTATGTAAATTAAATCATCTTGATTCCTATACTGTTGTGTTTTAGTAATAATGTTTCTAAGGACAATGTAATTTTATAGAAAAAAAGCAAAATACTGTTGTTTTGCATGTATCAGTGAGAAAGATGTCAAAATCTTGAATTGGGCTAATCGTGTGGTGTCACGTTTTCAAGAATATATTACTATTTCTTGATCAATGTACATTTTCCTTAGTGTTTGGGAGTTAAAAATGAACCACATGATAAATTGAGTCTTTGGACATATGAGCAATTGAGCATCCAACAATTGAGCATGTTTGCTAAAGTTAGGTTTTGGGTTGGGTTTACGGTAAATTTAGACATTCAGTAGCCACATGCTCGATTGTCGTTTTTCACTGTTCGTATGCCCAAATTTTGGAAAACCGATTAAATTCATCTTGTACTCTAGTATGGTGGTTTACAGAAATACAGTAGATTATTCGGAGACTGAATTTGTATTTTCAATTGTGTTTATAAAGCACAGGTAGGCCCATAAATCTATCATTACTGGCGGGGATACTGGCCTGGTAATTTTTTATGCATGTTTTCAGTGAACAAGTATCAGTCTACCATTGGTCTGAAATGTGTACTGTTTACGTTACATGGAGCATAAACCTAACCCCATCCATTACATTGACTTTGCAAGCAAACTGCCAATGCAGTACTAAAGACATAATTGCCCTTGACACAGTTTTGAAAACAAATGGGCTTTTGCATTCCGTAGGAAGATGTGACTTTCAATTGCATTGGTCCAATGAACGGTTTGGTACGTTTGCCTATGATGCTTGATGTTGGAGGCAGCCATTTTGCATAACATAGTTTGTGACCCATTTGTAGAATCAGAATTAGAATCATGTTTATCCGGTTTGGTCATACGTACACAATACAAATATAAATAAAAGAAAAATTAATGTGAAAAGTAATGCAGAAGATAAAATGCTTTCATGTGATGTACTCAAATATATCTGCCTTGGAATAAAAAAAAACTGGTTGTATATGAAAGCAGTGCAGTAAGAGAGGCACTTTGAGTCTATGACTATAATTAGTATTAGACTTGCTCTATTTAGCTTGCGCTGTGCTGTAGCAAAATCTGAGCGGCAACTACCTGTGTTACAATTGTGATATTGTGATTCACATTCCAGTCCAATTTCCATGATCAGCACGCTCCGTAAATAATTACGTATCATTGGACACTGTCTTGACTCTCATCATAAGGGGTGTGAACTACACGGTTAATGCTTTCGAATAAAAAATCTTGGTTAACACCTCTCTGGTTGGTATTGATATTCCTATCATCTTAATATGGGTGGATTGATTGTGTGCTGTGGTTTTTATGTCATACTTTGGCTCGTGTCAGTATGTCATACTAGAACTATACAACTAGAACTAGTACTATTCATTTTCACCAAATTCGCAACTAGAACTAGAACTACTGATTTTTCAAATTTTGCAACCACAACTAGAACTAGAACTACTCAGGTACTCATTTAGGGAAAAAATTCATGAATAGAACTAGATCTAGAACTGCTTGACTTTACTGCATAAGTCAAGATATACAATTATGTTTAGGCCTTTATACACTCAACTTCAGCTATACTATTGTGAATCCAATTGATACTATAATTGATATACCATGTTCTTTCAAATTCTCTACTAGTTACTGATGATTACCCCTGACGAATGTCAGTCGAATTTTTTTTTCCAGTATCAAAACATTGTTCAAATGTATATCAAAGTTTTGCACCACCAAGAAGCTCTTCCAGCTATATGTGTATACATTTGCAGTCTTTTGTGCCATGTTCTCAGTTCAAAAGTGGAATTGGGTCTTTTGCTAACACTTTTGTAAAATTTCTGAAACTACACTTGCAGTATTATGGTAGTATGGGAGATGCTCTGACACCATGATTTCATGATAGATAAGTTTATGTTTCCTCTACTTAATGGGGCTCTGCGGCTTTGTAATTAGGTATTTGCTTGGCTGTACACATGGATATTCGCATCCTAACCCCTTTGCTAAAGAGAGTGCAAACTAATTGCCATGCTTGGGTCGTTTTGGGTTGGAGTACAGCGGGAGCATGATACTGACACAGTTTGGTGTTAGTCTTGTTTGTTTAGCTGTATCTTTCAAATACCAGGCCTTGGTTTGTGCTACGGGGCGAGCTCAACTCTGTAGGCTATCAGACGCGCGATCTGACTAGGGCACTGCAATGTATCATAATTGATTTGGGCAGGGCCTACTATATTCAATATATAATATAGTAGGAATATAGAATAGAATATAGTAGGCCCTGATTTGGGGTTTTAAGTAATTCATGTTTTAGGAATACGTGATTATGTGGACTCACGGCGTCATAATTTGTATCTTCATGACGACTAGGGAAGCCGATATTGTGAATCCGATTCTTTTAGCCTATGATGGTACACCTTTCGTGTTTAATATTTGTCCTCAATATTTCAACTCTCTCGAACGTGTTCGCTGTTCGCGTTACTATTGCTTATTTAAAAGGTAACTTTTCGCTGCAATACTAGTTTTGCCTTCATCAAAGTACCTTAACCTGAAAACTTAGGGTACGGAACCTCAATATACAATTGCATAATATATTCATATTGAATTAATCCCGAGTATATGCTGTTAAGACCTTTTGAAATCACTATTAGTTGGTGACGTTTACCTGCCTGCCGAAAATATACGGGTTTGTTTCAATATGAATAAATCATGCAATTGTAACCTGCCATCATTTCATTCTCAATAAGTCTAGCAAAATTAATTTTGCACTCGATTTTAAAATCCTTCTCGCGTACGCTTTGTATTGCTAGATTTGTGACCATCGTCGTTTTAATCCGCACAAAAATATCGCTTTTCTTGAGTAGGTCTTGTGTTGACATTTACCGTCACAGAGCGCTTTCTGATCGACGTAATAGAACGAAAACAATCCTGATAAGATCTAGGAGTGCGGTTCACGAGCGTCCCGGCCAGGTTACGACATTGTTGAGCTTCATGAGTTGCCGGGGCGGTTTTTAACAAGTGACCCTGACAGGGTTCTCACGAACTTTTCCGAGCGCAGATTTTCGTGCGGTTTCCTTTTCCGACGCGGCCTTGGACGTCATTAGAATCTGTTTTTGCGATGATAATTAGACAACTGTATAATTCTAGTTACAATTATAACGTGCCGGTAATTCAATTTCAATCTAATTCGTGAAATGTATGGATGGTCCCATTATCTAATTTCTGGTTTTGACCAATTGGAATGGCGTGAAAGCTAAATATCCGCCACGAAAGTGCAGTTACGTGATTTACACCCCGCGATATGGTGCAAATCTAATAAATGTACCTTTTTTCCAACCACGGATTTATGGTGCTCTTCCAAAAATCGCGTTTGTGCTGTGATATTGGATTATACACAATTAAAAAATATATTCATATCGAAATGAACCCGAATATGTCCGACTGAAACTCGTCAAGGGTAATCGTCAGCAACTAGTAGAGACTTCGAAAGAACTTTGCATATCAGCTATCGTATCGTATCACCAAAAATATTATTCGATTGAGAAATCAGGTTTTAATTTTCGAAGGACTTGAAGAGACTCTTTGAGGTAAAAATATCTTGAATATGAGTATTTCGGTATGAGTATTATAATTCATTTGCATAACCTACTAGTTAGCGATTCGCGATTTTGACGACGTCTATTTCGGTTCTGTGACGTCACACGGTTTTTTCGTGGCAGCGAATTCGGTGTCGTGTTGTCATGGAGTTTAGTTTTTGGTCGTTTTATTGATAGTTTCCAGCCGTGAACACTCGAGACAAAGAGGCCGTCGGTTCCGGGGTTAGTAGAGCGAATCCTCTGTTTACACACACGATCGTATTCCATTTTCTGGCCGCGCCGAAGTGGTATTAGCCCCAGAGGTAGATCTACATTGGTGGACTCAAAATACGACGATTTTGTAACCCTTTCTGTCAACACATTGTGTTTAGGAACAGTTCATGTTACTTAGTTTTACGTTAAAATCAACTGATGCATTGTTGCCGTATTTTAACCACGGGGTTGGACATGTTCCGCGACACTTTCAACGCCTAGGTGCAGACAGTCCAGTTGTAGAACTAGAATATCTCGCTTTTCAAAACACAACTGACTAATAACTGATAATACGAAGTTCTGAATTACAAATGAGCTAAGAAACATTTGATATAGAATCGGCATTGCAAAAGGCCGGGATTTCGACCCAGAAAAACCACCTCTGGCTACCCCGCTGTTAGTAGTCATCATCATTGGTAGTGATGACTCTGAGCTAGCAATGGCTTCCAAAACACCACAAACAGAATACCGGTATCACGATTCACGCCAAACGACGACACGTGTTTTCCAGTTCTTCGGTAACTTTTTTTAAAATTTGCATCCAGGACTGCAACTACTCGTTTTTCAAAATCCGCAACTAGAACTACTCTAAAAACCAGTGGTTAGTTGGCCGTCATAAATAGATGAAATCATGGTCCAGTAATCTCCAGTACAGTCTGCTTTTAGTTTGACGTAAATGACTTTCGAATAGCCGTCGAAATACCGTTACACAGTTGTGGTGTTTCGGCGTACTTGATAGAGCAATATGTTTTCTTGTATTTAACCGAATGAAAATTTACATATGATAACATAAAATTGTAATCTCGAACGTTGACTAGTACTTGGTCAGTTCTCAGTAGTAACTGGTTGTATTTTGACTTGGATGTGGACATGGCGTTTTTGACGAGTAGCGCGCGCTCCGAGAAGCCTCTACGAAATATTATTATCTCCCCGTCAGATATATCATGCGCCATCATCTCTTGTTGTAAAAACAGCGATAGACGCGATTTTGTGACTCATCCGCGCCGTTCTCCCGTATTTCCCATGGCTTGCGGGATGAAATAGGCGTTTTTAACATTGCTGCACGGTGATATCACGCGCAAGGGAGGTACGCGCGTACCCGGAGTCTCAGCATCCTGTCGCGGGGAGTCCAAGACGGGCGGCGAGCTTGTGGGTGACTTGATACTCGTAATTACAGCCCAGGCGATATCGCATTATTGAACCGATACCGATACTAGCACCGATAATTCGTAAAGCTGTCCTAATATACGCTCTGAAGGTGCCATACCTTGAATATCGGCCGGATATTTCGGGGCTATCGGGAAGGTACCAATTATCGGTTTTATCGCCTCAAACATCCTGCATAGATCTGGTTCTGCCTGAGACTAGTAATTGCCAGTCCCGCTAAAATTTGGATAAAAAGTGTATCAAGCTTGAACAAACATGACGTCACACGGCTCGACATTGCCGATAATTTAATCCGTCGAGATCGGAAATAGGCGGACGCTTATCGCAAATTTTGCGCTCAACGGCTTGCCTTACCGGCCATTACGTATTTCACGCGCCGTTTCGTACATACCTGTTCTGCTGCGTTGCTTCGCGGACGCGTTTCTGAATTGGAACGGGTTCGCGTGCGTGTTTTGGAAAATACTTGTCGCTATATGATAGTATTTTGCTGGTTGATCGCTTCGCCGCGCGCTTGAAAACCAGATTGCGTTGTTACGCGTTTGCGACTCCCAGCGCGCGTGTAACGCTACACCTTTATCTGGTTTGTTTGGGAAATGTTATCGCACCTGTCATAAGTTACACGTATTTTTCGCCAGTTTCGTAACTTTTGACCTTTGCGAAGATGCCTAAATATCGGAAAAGGATACCTTGCAAGCTTTCACGCCCTGGAAAGCGAATTTTACCAATATATATTCGCTGTAACGTTGATAGTGTTGTTTGTAGCTTTTCTTGCACCTTTTCTGCGTCGATATGCCCGTTCCCATGCAACAGCCTATGGTTCTCAACCGCTTCAAATGTGCTACTGGTCCGCGAAATAGATTTAATTTTATTCTCAATTGTGAAATGGATGAGGTTGAAGCCTTTTCCGTGAATTAGATATATGAAACACCATATTTTAGAACGCTTTCTGATCTGATAATAGAGTTCACGGTCTAGCTTCGACTTATCATATTTTAAAATTCTGCCAATGTTGTAACCAGCTGTTTAACGGTAACCAGCAACTGGCACGAGACCACAGACCAGTCCAGTAACATATCAAATTCGACGAAATTTGTCAGTACAATTAAGCCACATTTGCCAGTATAATTAAATCTAGCAAGACACTGTTAAAATTACAAAAAGTCTTCAATGTAATCATTGAATATATTCATATTGAAATATAGCCGATTGTCAGCCGAAAATCACGAGAGTAGTTTATTTCAATATAATATCACATCAATTCAATATAATGCAATTTGTTTTTGAGATTTTACCGTTCCGCTAACCAAAAAGGATGAATGCGACCGCACTATGCTCTTAACATCGTTTTCAATACGATCAATCTGGTATAAGACCGCGACCGTTTACGATAGGAAGTGTCAATGTTCAATTTGTTCATCCCCTTAACTGCCACGCACCCGTTTCCATTCGCTCTAGTCTCGATCCAAACGTATCAAGGAATGAATTATACGCTCCTAATATTTGCGCGCCTTATCGAAGCCGAATAGCCTCGATATCGCGCGAACCTCTACAGAGTATATACGGCTCGCTTTTGTTGACACAACCGCCCGAAGGAGGGTCGTCAATATTGTTTGTCGCTGTGATAGAGCGAGGATATCATTATTCGTCATAATGCCGCGGAATTTCCACTTGATAATCGCCATTCACTGCTTCACAATTCAGGATTACTTTCTTTCAAGTCGCTCGAATGTTGTTCTTACCTCAAGTCATGGCGATTGTATCGCGCTATACCATCCCAACCTCGGCCATTGTGTATTTCTGGCGGCCGACGCCATTTTTATACAGATTGTGACATGTAAATCGTGATGTACGATGGTTAAGATGGCTTTTGAACGAGCGTTGCGCTAGAATCTTTATTGTCACTCAAGAACTATTCGATTATTTGAAATTTCATGCCGGTGACGTCATATTTGGGTACACAATCGTTGATATACAATGTTCTCTACTACTTGCTGACGATTACCCCTGACGAGTGTCAGCCGAACGTATTCGGGGTTATATCAATTGGATATACTATTAAATTGTATATGGAAGTCTTGCACCCCCCAGGAGTTCTTCAAATCAGGAACTGTGAAGTTTCTCAATTACCATATCAGACCCGTCTGAAAATGATGGCTCGTGGGACATGTCGCGGATTTTGATGATTGTATGATGGTCGGCAGTTTGAGAAAATACGAAATCACTAAAATTTAAAGGTACGGGGCTCGTAATGAGGCCTGTTTCTTGGATCGCTCCCTCAAAACTCATTCTTTTAAATTGGGCTGTTGTTCATAACAAATTCATATATGTACCTTTAATGCTACCATGGAAATATAATGTCAGTTCTGCGTCACAATGGAGATAATTTGGTATTATTTCGACCGCGCCTGGTTCTTTACACCTTGTGACAATGCTGTGGGTCCATCGACTTCTCCTAAATGTCATCCCCATAAACCTGCGTATCTTTGTACTGTATGTTTCGTATGGTACGATTCGACAGTCGAAGTTCTAAGTTCCAAGGCACTCATCGCGGAATATAGGATCCGAACTATCAATTTCGCTAATGAGTCAACTTTTGGTGTAAAAATGAGCGTCTAATATCAGTACTTGAAAGAAATCGTGTATCAAATTATTAGAACTAACACTGCAATAAAGTTATGTTTGTAAACAATGCGCCGGTGTTAGATTCTGAAGGCAAATGTCGACATGTCTCAATATACTTTGAAGGATTGCGAGCGACAGATGGAGGATTAACCTTGATTTAACGATATGGATTGTTGCGTGACAATGTTGATTGAATGGTAATGCGATTCATCCCTTTTCGAATCAATTCTTCTCTCCGTTTCCGGCGCTTTGCGTTTGATTGATCGACGCCATGTCCATTTAATTGAGAAGTGTTTATGACGGGTTGGAATTCAAATCATGGCGGTTGCTGATCATTGAAAGTATGGGAAGAGCTATATTATCGACGAAAATTGTGGTTTCGATATTATTTTCCACTGTGGCCGTATCGCAACATGTATTACAATGGTATGCACGTTAGTGGAAATGACATATCTGAAAAGTCGTGAACGACCCACAACACTGCCACAACGTGCAATGAAATGAGAATGGCGGGGGAAAATACCAAATTATATTTCATGTGGTGTAGAACTTGCATTATATTTTTTTGATTGCGTAAATGGTACATATTTGATCTTACCACATCAAATAAGGCTTCATAATGAGTCGAATCAATCGGATACTTGGATCCTGCCCAGCTATGCTCGCAATAAGACGCTGGTAAGCTTACGGAGATAAGATTCCATCCCGTCGGATATTATCAACGGATGACTGGCCCCGTAATATGTAAAGGAAACCCGCCAGATGAGAACGAAAAAGCGTTTAACACTCTACCCACGCCTCGCGTGACCTCTCCTAGCAGATTTCTATTCCGTTAAATAATTGCGTTATAAAGGGTCATACATTTAGCGAAATTTATATGCGCGGTGTGATCATCGCTCTCGCCTACAGGCAAAGTAGCACGAGCGTGGTTCTTGTCGCTAAATAGTTAGGGAAGAAACCGAGTCTCGGTGATAATTTCCACACCGAAATTCTAATGGATGGCCTGCGATATTTCTACTCGTAATTGGTGCTAATGGCGAGCCGGGGAATGCCATAATTTTGTGAATTTTCGGGTTAACGAGATCGGCCAAAGCCGTATTTATCTTCGACTATCTCGGGTTTATCAGTAATTAGACACACCTGTATTGATACGAATATGGTATTACGGCGAGGCGAATGTAAGCGATCATTGGTAACTCGCGGCCGATTAGGATTTGCCACACGCAGCGTGGTGATGTGATTACGGACACCCGTCTGGAGTTGTTACATTCGAACTGTGATGGTACCGCTATATTTGAATTTCCTTTACTGTGTGCCGGTCAGACTTGGACAATCTACTGGATTTTGAAAATGCGCATTTAGAATTAGAACTACTCGCGTCAAAACGCGGATTAGAACTAGAACTACTCACTTTTCAAAACTCGCAACTAGAACTAGAACTACTCAATTTTTAAAACTCGCAATTAGAACTAAAACTAGAACTGCTCACTTTTTAAAACTCGCAATTACTAAAACTAGAACTACTCACTTTTTAAAACTCGCATTTAGAATTATAACTACTAGTATTTCGAAATACATAATTACCACTAGAACGACAACCATTGGAATTTTCAAACTGCGCGATCAGAACTAGAGCTATAACTACTCAGGTTTCAAAATTCGCCACTAGAACTAGAACTACTCAAAAAAGCAGAAGTTAGGTGACCGTTTACCAACTAGATTAGCGGTTTGTGCGCGTCTGGCAGCAAGCTCACGTGACCCGGATAGGGCGAATAAAGATTTGAAACCCGTAATTGTAATCATCGCATCATCCAGGCGTCGCAATTAGCAGCAATATTTTCGTTCCCTGTCGCTAAATTACAGTTTACCGCAGGTGGCCATTTTCGGTCTTTTCAAAAACGTGATACCAAAAAGCCATTTATACGAACACAAAACATCAAAACAGAGCACATTTGTAGCGAAATTCGGACCGGCAGCCTGTTGAAACCGCAACATTTTTCGTCGACGTCACAATGACAGTAATTGCCGGGCCCCGAACCAGTTAACTGTGGGAAAAGAGCTTTAATAGTCACACGGCTTCCTAACTTGAGAATGCTGGGCCTCAATTCGTAAAGATATTACTGATGTTAATGATGAGCCCGCGTGTGTAATTAGCCGCTGGGAGCGAAACCGTTTCTGAGCGCTGTTGCATCATTATCTTAACGTAGGGGATGTTTTCCTGTCGATACCCTGACTTTATTCACATGTTGTAGCTAAGATCATTACTGTTATTAGTAACTTAACGCATGCTATCTGCAATTTGCAATTGAAGCGCGTACAAAAGCGAAAATTGCAGGATGCAACTTCGCTACTAACGTAAAATCAGTGATGGAGTCGCAAATGCGTACAATCGACATTGTTACAGTAAAATAGTAACTGGTGATTACAGCCAGACTTGTGCAAACTACTCAATTTTCCAAACTAGCAATCACAACTAGAACTAGGACTACTCATTTTTCAATATCCGCAACTAGAACTAGAACTACTGGTACTCGTTTGTCAATATTCCCAACTAGAACTAGAACTACTCATTTTTCAATATTCGCAACCAGAACTAGAACTACTGGTACTCGTTTGTCAATATTCCCAACTAGAACTATAAATTTCTAAAATTCGCATCTAGAACTAGAACTACTTACTTTTCAAAACTCGCGACTATACTACAAATAGAACTACTCATTGTTCAATATTCGTTACTAGAACTAGTCTCAAGAAGTTGTTGTGGGTTGACCATCAATTGTTAGATTGTTAGTTTGTACGGTTGTTGTGACAACTGACAATATCGCTCACAAAATTGATGCAAATCTACCCAAACACTCCTTCCCGCTTGATAAAAATGTTTATAGGAAGTTGCTCGGGTTCAAAAAATGTTGAAGCAAGACCGGAAGTAGACAAATCCAGTTTGAGTACTCCCAAAAATTCGTATCTTACCACCGCTTATTTGTGACTTAGAGTACGCGCATGTCATAAGTGATGTCTACATGTCTTGTATGTGGGTTTGTATGTATCTGCGTTAGTTGATGACCCACCCGCACGCAAGAGCTTCACGTGAATATTTTCAATCCGCATTATTGTTAGTTAGCTATACACGATGGAGCATAGATAATGGTGAAATGAATCATACATATTAAAACATTCGCGGCATACCGAATATTATGACAAATGAGAAAGGGTGCGTGTTTTGGACAGCGTCATAATGAATCAAATCAGCGCGGCTTCGTAACTGTTATGTTTGCAAATTGTTAATGGTTGCATTAAAATCATTCAAGAGTCTCTTGTAGGTACATAGCCTCAGAAGTAAGTTGAATAAATATTAATATTGCAATAAACGTGAATGTTTTCGGCTGACACTCATCAAGGGGTAATTGTCAGCAACTAGAAAGCTATTCAAAAGAACTTTGGATATCAACAATTTTATCACCAAATATTACTCACCGCAGGTATCATGTCTCGCAGTTGGTTACATTCAATTTACTATTTTTAGATTATACAAGAACGCCTTCTGTTGGCATAAAATCATCAGCAACTAGTAAAGAATTGAAAAGAGCATTATATATCGACAATCATTCAACCGTCTGAGTAGGTTTGCAGCGTTGCTAGAGTTCTGTGACGAAAATTGTGTCGCAGTTGCGTCGGCAAGTGGTTAAGTGTACCGACTCCAGCGCCTTCCTTCATTCCATTCTAATATCAAAAGCCTTGTCCATCCTGATTTGAACTGTAGCTAATCTGATTCCTTACATTTCCAGGCCAAAGCAAACGCGGGTGAGCCTTCAAACAACGATCGGCTGGAAAGAGGTGAGCGAGCTACTTTTCATTGTGATATATTTCTATGCTCACATTTTAATTCGAATCTGAATTATGGTTTTA
Source organism: Botryllus schlosseri (assembly GCF_051294905.1). Lineage (NCBI taxonomy): Eukaryota > Metazoa > Chordata > Ascidiacea > Stolidobranchia > Styelidae > Botryllus > Botryllus schlosseri. The sequence goes on along the minus strand of NC_137251.1, from coordinate 1,437,797 downwards.
ATGAAAATGCTACAGGAGAACTGTGTAATGCGAAACGAGCCAAGCCTGGCGTGCAGACATTTTTTTCCGTTCTCGTGCTTACGAGAATAATCTCTGATTTTATATGAACTGAAGTTTTTGCGAATTCAATATTTGTAATTCTAATTCTAATCTAATTCGGAAAAAACTGTAGTTATAATTCCAATTGTAGTATATTTTCGATAAAAGCTTTGTAGCTGTGAGAAGGAACTATGCTTGATATGAACCGAACTTCATTTTTGTTGTATTGCTATCTATTCGTGAATTTACTTCAATTTCCAAGTTTTGCGAATTCAGAAATTCTAATTCTAATTCTAGTCTTATTTGGATCAGAAACCTTGCCCTATGCAGCTATCGTTTTTATTGTAATCTAAATATGTAACAAAACTGTACCTATCATTCCAACTGTGATTACAACAATGTTCCTTTCAGGTGACGCCCGCGATGACCCCAAAGTCCCAGGCAGACCCTACATTTACCCCACGGATATCGGGTCCATCGTTTCGAGCATTCCCTCTTTCTTTCCAAACGGGGGCCTACCGCCAAACGTAAGTTGGCTTTGAATACTTTGACGTTGATGTAACCGGTCGCGGTAGCTTTGACAACGGTCTGAAATCATTCTCCCGCGTATGCATTGTCGCCGAGTATATATTAGTCGCGAGATACAAAGAGGTAATCGCCTAATTAGAGAAATGACTCCTCAAATTTCAAATCGGTTAATTTGTACCCAGGCTAAAAAGCGTTGATTACTGATGTAGATAGCAGAATTTCGCTAATTTCTACAGCGGTTTACAGTCGCGATTGTATAGTTGTCATGCCGTCATGTTATCGCGTGTTAGATAATATTAAATCCGAGAGGATGTCCCTATTGACGCGACGTTTGATAATTGTGACGTTAGCCAGGCCTGTTCGTGGGTGGCTTTTTCGATCGCTGAAAGACGCGACCAAGGGCCTTTGTTTTACTCCGTCTCAAGGCTGTGGTGTTGCTTGTTCCGATTAGGCTAGCGCAATTATCGAGGGCTTAACGCCACGTCTGCAGTCGATCGAACTTTTCCGGTTGTAAAGTTTATCTCCCGTTCAATGGGTCGCCGATCGAAGCTGCTTGGGTAATTTTGCCACTTTGTCAGACTAGACATGTACGAACCATCTAGTTTTCTCGAATTCTAATTCCAATCTAATTTAAAAAACTGTATCTAGAATTTTAATTGTAATCTAATTTATAAAAGATGTGAATTTTCTGCGTGTCTGCCTGATAACCTGTGTTATGTTGTGCGATGTTCTTGCGGCCATCGCTAGCTCAGAGTCATTGCTAATAACAGTGGCGTGTATAGCCAGGGGTTGGGTTTTGGGGGTCGAAACCCCTTCAATACTCAATTCCAATCAAATTTCAATCAAATTTGAAATTGCTGAGTTGCTTCGGAATTGAACCTACTCAGTCGTGTTTTTGTTAGTTGTGGATCTTTGAAAGTCGTTAGGTCTAGTCGGGGCCTACGATAAGGATCGTAGGCCCCGGTCTAGTTCTAGTTCTAGTGGCGCATTTTGAAACTACGATAGTTTGTGCAAGTTTTGTCTTTCGTGATTCGACCGTATATTATGTCGTGACAATTTTTGCGAATCATCGCCGTTCTTCTGTAACGCTCAGAAACTCACTGTGCGAAACAAGTTTCAGTATCATGCATTAGGAATATGAAATCGTATTTGGACTGTGGATATAATCGCGTCTCGATTGGCTCACAGTTTGAAAACCACGGCTACGCGCACCTGCGCTGGTAATTCCATCCTTACGCTCAAGTTGAGGTCAAGTGCTCCGATTCCACATAATCCTCACCCCACCTGTTTAGCGTCTATGGCAGTACAGCACCGTATCTAAGGCTTTGGCGATAAACACGTTGACGTCAGAGCTCAACACCTCCGAGATACTCGCCCCGTGAGAAAACGGTTTTCGACGACTTGGTGGAAATGACGTCATTGAGATAGATATGTAATCTCGCACGTCAAGTTTTTGGTCGCTGGCAATTCGATATGTTCGAGGGAAACTATTAGCACGCAATGCCACTAGGACCTAATTTATGAACGAAAATTATGGTTTCGATAGTATTTTCCACTCTGGAAGGCTGTAAACTTAGGTTGGCCGTATCATAACATAAGAAACATGTAGTACAACGCTACACACGTTACTGAAAATAACATATTTGTGAAGTCGTGATTAACCCACAGCATTGTCACAAAGTGCAATGAAATAGAAATGGTCTAAAAAGACCAAATCATTTTAATGTGATGTAGCATTGTAGTCTTTGGGGTAGCATACGAGGTGCAATATTTTAACTCTAGTTCGGCAAAGCTGAAATTTTTTAATTGTCCAACTGGGCTCAGCTGAAGCACCCGATTTTGCGCGTTCGCACGTATCATTTTGATCGACATGCGTAAATTCGGCGGGTAGGCGTGACGAGGGAGAGAAATTCGTGTCGTATTCTATTGCGGCCGGCGCGAGCAATCTCCGTCCGCACTACACAAATACGCGTTTCCATTCCGCATCTATGTATATTGAAGTTTTGTGCCTCCTAAAATCTGCTCATTGTCCATCTATTGTATGATATCTACGAATAATATTTGCGTTCTTCTGTCATAACTACATTAATCGCTTGTTATCTGCGCAATATCAATCCGGGCCTTGGTATTTTATCTGCGTCTCACTATGTGCGCTAAGTGGGAAGGAGAGGTCTTGAACTTTTGCCGTATCTGGTTCTTATTCCGCGGTCGACGTGTTGTTGGCGGTCGGCTATCTCTCTGCGGCCTGACTCGTCATAATATTTTATCGGATTTGCCAGTGACGCCGTTGACTGTTGTGAAGGCAGTTGATATGTCGGACATCATAATTGTTTTATCGGGATTTAACGTACAGGTATCGGATCGTCCAAGAATTCCTCCTCCTCAAACATAGAATGACGAAGCCTTATAATTGAAGAGCTTCTCGGAGGTATCGAACTTCAAAATATACAATTGAACAATATATTGATAATAAAATAAACTTTAATATTTTCGGCTGACACTCGTCTGGGGTAATCGTCAGCAACTAGTAGAGAATTGATAAGAACATTTTATATATATCAACAGTTGTATCATCAAATATCAAAACTAAAGTTAATAAAATGTCTGGCATTTTCATGATGTCAAAACACGGTAGTAGGGATCCACAGAATTATTATTATGTGAATATTGTTGTATTATTTTAAATAGTTTGTAGGTGTCGAGATGTAGCCTTTCTAGTTTATTTCATGTTCAAGCATAGTAATAACGCTGTTAAACTGAATGCTGTTAAGTTTTGGAAACTCGACTTAAGCTACTCGCCATATCTTTTCAATGCTGGCCGAATATATCTTTTTTATCGGTATCAGCTCGAAAATCCCGTCCGGGCTCCAATCAAAATCTCTGCGCACAAAAACGGATCCTTCTAAAACGCGGCTTGTGCCGATGGTCGCAAACGACAGTCGATTTTGCTGAATGTCGATGAAACTGAACATTGAGTCAGCGGAAATCTTTACGGCGACCGCGATAGGTTCCCGAGGCGAATCAGACAAACATTTTTTGTAGGTTTCTCAGCATTTGTTGCGTGTTTCTGTATAGCGGTTTGAAGCCACGACGCCGTTGCTAGACGCGTCTTGAAATTGCTATCACACTTGGATAACTTGATAATTAAAGTGTCTAATTAGAGAGGAATGTGCTGGATGTAATTTGTGTAATGTCTCTGTGCTCTCATTTTAATTCTAATGTAATTTCTGGTTTTCTGGAAAATGCTGCAGAACTGTACAGTGCGAAACCAGCCAAGCTTACTCTACAGACATTTGCCATTCTCGTGCCTGTGTCTGTGAGAATAAATTCCGATTTGATATCAACTAAACTTGAATTTTGATCTATCATTGCCGCAAATTAGTCGTGTACAAAAATTGCGTCTCTGCCGTAATATCAATCGTAATCCATTCTTGTTGTCTAGGCTTATTATATCGAAATGCCGGTAGGCGTTAATACAATTCTAATCAATTCGTTAAATGTTTCTGTGCTTTAATTATAATTCTAACATTATTTCTGGTGTCCTGAAAAGGATACAGTAATTCTAATGAAGCTTGAAGAACTGAAAATATTCTAGCTGTCCAACTATTGCTCGCTTCTTTTCCTTAGTGGGCGGATATGTTTCGAAATGGCGAGTGTCAGCCGAAAATATCCAGGTTCAATTCGATATGAATATACTATTCAAGATATCTATCGCACACGGATCCCAGCAACCCGCTTTTTTGAAATCTGCTTCCGAAACTGCTCGCAATGAATGTATTTGTATATCCTGCTTCCTGAGCATTGTCGACGTCACAGCGTACAATCGGACGCGTTGTCGCGACCGGATGCGGGATTAACGAATGTCACTCGACGCAAAGTGCAGTCGAGTTCGTGTCTTTTGCGCGAGCAAGATCGCCACCTGTGGCGGACTCCTGCTATGAAATATCCGTAGAGTAGCGGCCGACGAGTATTTGAATTGCATTTTTTCGAATTCTTGTAAAGGTTGTATGAATATTATCTACTATGAACACTAGGATTGTTCAAAAGTAAGTTTTTTTTTCAAATTTTACTGGCTACTTGATAAAATGGCTAGGTTACCTATAAAAACGCTGCACACCAATCTTGGCTCAATTCCAACCTATAGAAGAATTGCAATATAAGAAAACAGTTATGATTTATTTATTATATATATATGTAACATTTTTTTCAAATTTTCCTGACTTCCCCGTGAAATTGTTAGGTTGCCTTCAAAAACAATGCACTGCAAATTTGGCTCAATTCCAACCCGTAGAAGCGAAGTTATTTAGGTGCAAAATTTAGGATTTCTAATCACTGTATTTACGGTGGGTAGATCTATAAGCTATAACTTGAGAATCTGCCACCGTAAATACTATTTTTTCAAATCCAAAATTTTTGACTGCTACAACAATTATATAAAACGATTACCCCCCGACGAGTTTCAGCCGAAAATATTCGGGTTTGTTACAATATGAATAAATATTCAAATGTATATTGAAGCTCTGTACCTTCAAGAACCTCTTCTAATAGTGAATATACCATAACACAGTGATTTAGTGATTTTATTAATAATCTTGCTACCCCTGCCAGCTAAAAATATTCGGGTTTATTTCAATACGAATACGGTATGGCATCCAATTGTATATTGAAGTTACGTCTGGAAATAAAACGCGACAAATTTCGTGTTCGTAGGTTCGTGCGCGGGTCGATCCTTATCGCGCGCGGCTACCGTTCGTTCTTATCAGCAATATTATCGCTTATCGTTACCTGTACGCCATAGCCCGCGGGCGTTCTGGATCGCTCAGCATTCTGATTCAATTTTCGGCCTGTTACGCTGCGTAATAACCGCTTAGCGCTACCGTGATTGTGAGATGTAAGGCGAGTCGTAAATACAGTAATAAGCCCTGTTATCCTGCTTAATAACCACTTTTGCTGCTAAGTACATGCGATGGGCTGTTGTAAATGACTCACAAGACTGGCGACTTTATTCATGCTTTCGATAAGGCGTTTATAACGCGTTGGTAACGTAACAATATACGATATTGATACGGGTCATGTTCGTTTTTGATAATGACCAGCTACCGGCAGCCTGTGAGTCTAGTCGACGCCATGTTGGAAATTGAGGGCACTGTCGTTACATCATGAACCGATTCGTTTTGGGCAGATCTCTGCAGCCAATATATAGCCATCGTCAGCAACTAGTAGCGAATTGAACCGAACGAGTGTCAACCGAAAATATTCGGGTTTATTATTCAATTGTATGTTGAAGGTTTGTACCAGAAATAAGCGCTTCCAACCCAAAATCACGAATGACACTGTAAATAGGTAGGATTTTCGAAAATATATATTCAGATAACACGATATAAAGGCTGTATCACGCGGTTCTAATGACATTTTCATTGTAAAAGTGACGTAAACTTATCCCAAAAGTACGTTCTGCTTGAAGTAAGTAGTTTTGCGTGAAAAAAATGGTTGTCAGACTTGGAAAACTACAAAAATTTTAACTTTTCCAAATTAGATTCGAATTAGAATCACGGCTACAAGGTTTTTCCCAACTTTAAATTAGATTTATAGCTACACAGGTATTTCCAAATTAAAATAATAATTATAGCTACAGTTTTTTATTCCAAATAATACAGTTCTCCTGTAGTATTTTCTGGAAAACCTAGAAATTAGATTGAAAGCAAAATGAGAGCAAAGAAACATTTCACAAATTAGGTTACAATTAGATTACCCGCATTTCGCTGTAATAAGTCTAATTAGACAACTAGAAATATCAAGTTGTCCAAGTCTTATACTTCGGAAAAGCAGATGTATTTCATTAAGGACCACCTCAGGTTTTGAGTTGAACGCTACATTCGTAAACTCGTCGCTCTACGTGAGTCAAAACGCCAGCCCGTGGCGGTGAAGTCTCCCAATATCAACTCGACTGTTCCCGCATAAGATAAACAACGGACTCTATACTCATTTCCTATCACAAGGATTGTGTCGCGTCGCTCCGAGAATATGAGCGGAGGTTCGACAAAGGTATGAATGGAGACGCTGTTTTGACACTGTATCGATAGTTGTTTGTAAATTCTCGGGTGTTTAAACGCGCATTGAGTAGAGGGAGTAACTAAATCTAGCCTTATCGGCGTTAAAAATGTCTGGTGACGGATGTTGTTAATTACTGTCCCGTGTCCCGGTACACTCGTTTTGTAGAGTCACAAGAGCCTGGCGATTGCACAACTGTCGTTGTCGTCCAGGGCTGGGGACAATGATTCGATTATTAATCAAGTAAGAAAGATTTTTCCAAGTACTGAAGTAATACGCTCGTTGCCACTAGAGTTAATCTATCTATGATAATTATAGTTTCGATACTATTTACCGCTATGAAAGGCTATAGATCTCAGTTCGTCGTGTCGCAGCAAACGAAACACGTAATGCAAAGCTACGCACGTTACTGGAAATGACACATTTGTAGGGTTGCATTTAAAACAAAAATCAATTCAAAATTGTAAATGTGGGTTAATTATGGCTCCGACGACGAAAAAGGCTTCCGCCCCCGTCATAAACAGACCAAAAATGCAGCATTTTTACGGTCGCCAGATATCATTATCATCAGAACACCGATTTCGCACCAATGATCTACAATACATGCTGTAACTGGAACCGACGACGATATTGTGGGTTCCAGCCACTCCATATCGTAGCCTATTTGTCGACTATAATGGACGCAAATCGTTCGTATGCTCATCCTACATAAATGTTTTTTGAAAGTGTTTAAACAAATATGGCATAATTATACAACGTTTGGAAAAATTCTTTTTTTAAAGGCCATATTGTAAAACGCTGTTTAAAACATGTTCTAGACATAGTATTTTAAAAAGCTATTTGCTTTGAATGCAACCCTACGTACTTGATCACGTCATCGTTTTAGTATCGCTACAAATTGGCAATCTCCATTCGTGTACTGTACTGGGCCAATTTTGTTGACGAATGTTACCGACACTCGATATTTGCTTAGTGCTGGTGTTGATAAGACATGTATCTCTGACTATACTCGTGTGATCTTTCCCATGTACTAAATAGAACGAAGCTGCCCATTTCTTTTCACGGACGGGCAACACGATCCCGGCGCGTAATTTGAGACTTTTCATACAATTGCCACTTGTCGAGAGTGTTCGGTGGAGAATTTAAAAACTTTTGCTTATGGATCGGTGACTTGACACCGCTGTGTCGTAACTCGAGCAAACCGCCCAGTGGATACTACTACTGTCACAGTATAAAGTTTACATCCCCTTGTGGTAGCTGCTGGCCACGCGACAGTACTGAGTTGGTTCTACTTGTCTCTTCAGAGACATGCTTTTTTTTCATGTTCATTTTAATTCAAATCCAATTTTCGGTTGCCCTACAGAACTGTATTGCGCAAAGCGTGCCCAGCTTGGTGTACGGGCATTTGCCGCTCTCGTGCTTATGAGACTCGACCAAACTTGGGTAACCAGAACATTTTCAGGCTTTCCGAATTAGAATAAAATTAGAATTACAGCGACTCAGTTATATCCGAATTAGATTGAAATTCGAATTATAGTCAGTTCTTCAAAATTTGATTAAAATTAGACTTGCAGCTACAATTTTTTTCCAAATTAGAATAAAATTAGAATGATAGCTACACAGTTATTTCCAAATTATATTAAAATTAGAATTATAGCTACGCAGTTGTTCCAAATTAGATTAGAATTAGAATTGCTGAATTCGCAAAAACTAGCACATTGAATCGAGCTCCGCTATCCGTCAATATCAAATTACATTTCATCCTCGTGAGCACGAGAATGGCAAATATCTGTGAAGCTAAAAAAGATCTCATTGTCCAATTCTAGCCTACTGGTGACGAGGCTTGCCAGGTTTACCTACGTCTACGTTGTTGTATTCACGGACTCGTAAGTTGGTTATCTGTCTCGTTCCAAATCTCTTTACATACTGTAATCGTGAATAGACGTGTCTAATGCGCGTATTCCCACAGGAAGATACTTTATAGAGTTAAGAAACTTCAATATACAATTGACTAGCATATTGATATTGAAATCCGAATATTTTCTGTTGACACTCGTCATGGGTAATCGTCATCAACTAGTACTGATTTCAAACGAACATTGTATATCCCAAAGGAATAGAGTGTGTTTATTTGGTGCGATCTCTACGCTGATTCGAATTATATATTCTACTACCAATCGTGATTCGTGAGTGTATTTTTCGGACGTTTCTCGTGCTAGACAGCAACAAGGTTCTGACATTTACAACAATTTTGATGGCGACCGACTTCCAACCGTATTGCTTTTCTCCATTGTTGTCAAACAAACCTTTGAGATTACCTCGCTCAACCGTGACGGGATGTTCCGAGCTGTTCGCGATATGCTGGATTAATTCACAACCGGCCGCTATCTAGGACATCAATTACGTGTGTACATAGTGCCTGGTTAAGTGGAGCTTCGTTGAGCGGATAGGTCTTATATCGCGTCGTTTTAACGCGTAGCATCGCCGATGGTATATGGGTTTCACTTGATGAATTCTCAAAATGCCCAACTAGAACTAGAACTACTTATTTATCAAAACAAGCAACTATACCTTGAACCAACGATCTTTGAAACTAACTAAAACACAGCAAACTGATATCTGGTAATACGAATTACCGAATTGCAAGTCAGGTGAGTAACATTGGAGATATAATCGGCGTTACGAGCTTGAAATGAGTTTGAGGGGTTTCGACCCTCAAAACTCCCCCCTCCAACCAATGGCTGCTAGAACATCCCAACTAGATAATTCTAGTGTAATAAAGTAATTAGGGCGAAAAGCTGGTAATCTAATTTTAATCTAATTTGGAAACAAATTTGTAGCTGTAATTCTAGTTCTAATCGAATTTAAAAAATCGTCCCAAGTCTACTCTAGGCGATGATTTTAAGCGAGAATTTCGGTCGATTCATATTGTCCTAAAAATGAAGTATTCCACCGAAATCAGCCGCGTTCTTATCTAGGTCCGTTTTCCGAGTGACTAACCGCACCGGGCTCATTACGCCCAATGAGTCGGTCGCTTTGAGGTGCCGTGTCAGAGCGAATTTTCATCGCGCGGTATGATTAACGGTTCGGTAAACATATTTATAACTTACAAGCAGTCGATAAAGATGCGTAGACTTTCTGTATGGTTTGATGATTAATGCGGGCTCGTAGTGGTTGTTGTATTACAAATCTCGGTCTCAGTTTCTCGCGTCGCGTGCGATTCCGAATGGATGGCCTGTCAACAGTCCGTGCGAACCGTAAATGTCGAATTTATCCGTGGGTTGGATAAAACGAGAACTGAATTAACACTCTCTTTGTCATTAAAGAGTAGATTTATGAGCGAGAATTCTAGTTTCGATGCTATTTTCCACTGTGAAAGACCGCAACCTTTGATTGGTCACATCGCAGCATACGAAATATGTAGTGCAAAGCTACGCACGTTCGTTGAAATGACACGTGAAGTCGCGATCGACCCACGGCATTGTCGCAAAGTACAATTAAATAGGTACTGTCTGTGTATGCTCGAAAAATAATGTGACGCGGAGCTGGCTTTGTATCCTTTGCTGTCGAACGAAAGAGAATATTAATATGTTTCTCTAATTCTTATAGCTTTTAAGTGTTCAGATGTAGCCTTTCTAGTAGATTTCATGTCCGAGGGTAGGGTAGAGATTACTGTCAAGCTGTTGATATCAATGGTCTGAAGTTTTGTAAATGCACCATAAGCTAGATGTCATATTTTGTGAATATCGGCTAAATGTATCGGCCAAGGTGCTAGTGATTATCGGTATCGGCTCGAAAATCCTATATCAGGATCTGCGGTAATGTCTAAAATTGACAAGCAATTGTAGTTAGTGATATACTGTATGTACGAATCCGTCAAAACCACAAAAGCCCCGATCAATCAATCACATCAATACCGCTTATCCCGCAAACGCGTGTCGTATCGATCGTGTCGTCACTGATCGCGTCCACCCACCAACAGCCGATTAGTTCCGGCTGCTAATCGCGTTAGTCGATCATAAAATCGGAAATCGGTTCTTACGGTCACGCGACAGTCAATTCTCTTCTGACAATCGAACGGCTCGTTACGGAGGCGATGTATCTGGGAAATTCGTGACTTGACTCGCTGGATGCGGAGATATCAAGTTTGCGTTCGACCTTTTCGTGATATTTAGAGCTGTCGGAGAACTGCGCCTTTCTCCGTGTTTCGGTCGTAAATTTTTCATGAAACTTGCGGTTTATCAACGACAAAAATCTGCTCGCTGCTTTATCTTGTAGCATGCCGATACTGTTGTCAGAATATATTTAGTTATATTGTTCGATTTTGAAGAGAATATTGGAGAACGTCATATCGGTATGAATGAGGTGTTAAGTTCAAATATGTACCTTTTATGCGCCCATAAAGAATGTAATACCTTTTCTACACCACATTCAATATAATTTGCTATTTTTTCGACCATACCTATTTCATTGCGCTTTGTGACAATATTGTGGGTTGATATTCACACGTGTATCATTTCCACTAACCAGGGCAGCTTTTTACTACGTGCTTCGTATGCTGGGATACGGTCAATCTAGGTTTACAGCCTTCCACAGTGGAAAATAGTATCTAAACTATTATCCTCGATGGTAATCCTAATCCTCATTTTCGGACTTGGTACCTGCTAGACTTATTCGTGGTATCGTTCCAAACATAGATATTACGCGCGTTGCTAAATATAACTAGTGTCAGGTACTATTTTGGCCCGAAATATCTGATCGAATGTCGGCTGGACAAAAATTGCACCGATTAGCGTCCAATCGTTTCCGAACGCTGGCATCAACTTAAACCTGCCAAGGGATGACTTATCGTTCTCTCAAGACACTGCGTTTCATCGTTTGAGTCGTAGAGATATTTTTAGAACTCGCGCGTGCGAGTTTGTCGGGTGTCAAACGTTTGTAATTGCCGCAACTTTCACGCGTAATCCAGACTATGCAAACTACTTGATTTTAAAAATGCGTAACTAGAACTACTCGCTTTACAATACTCCCAACTAGAACTACAACTAACGACCTTTTAAAATCTGCAACTAACTAACTTAAGTTACACAGGTAGTGATTCAAGTCACGCCGTAAGTGTTCGCCATGTCCGTAAAATTTAAGAGAAACTTCTTGGCAGATTTAATCATTCCCAGCTAATTGCGTTCCACCGGCCTACGTTGCACGCCTTAGTTACTCTCAAATTATTTTCAAAGCCCCATTTCGTCGTTGCGATGCGACTTTACAAGCCTAACAAGTTGTTTGAAATGTTCCATTGTATCAAAGTAATCGCGCTATTACCTTTGGAAGGTGATAGCCATAGCTACAGCGTAAATGGGTTGTTTAGTGGCGGCGTGTATTGCGTTTCTGATTGCTTGCTTTTGAAATACCTTGTATGGTTTGGTTACCATTGGTGAGCGATATTTTGTAGCTAACGGTGACGGGCGTTAGTGAGTTGATTACGGCGTGAACTAGTTCTTTGTTCTGTCGCTGTGTAACATTTGATGAACTAAAATGGATGACCGTCCGGTTACGTCACAATGGCGAGTTTACAATCACCTTGTTATCGAGAAATAGTAACTTCAAGAAATTTAACCACAACTAAACGATTCGTTACACCCAGGTAAATCGCAGTTGGTTTCGATCGCGTCGTCCGGGAGTAAGACACCCCGATCTTTATCCTAAAATGATGGGGTGCTCAACGAGAGAATAGGTCGCGGTGGGTCATTATTTTCGAATTGTTTCACGCGGATTACTCAAAATGATACTGCGGACACAATTTTTGTTCCGCCTGCTGACCATTCGTTGCTACACAACTGGCAATTCGTGGGTTCTTTGTCTGTCGTCGGTAGCTTTCCAATCATCGCTCTTTACGACGTCCTGGCAGTGTGAATGATGCGGAAAGTCGAAATATCTACCTTTTATGCGACCGCAAAGAGTATAATTATTGCCAATTTTGTATTTTTTCGACCATACCTGTGTCGTCGCACTTTGTGACAATGCCGTGGTTTGATTTCACGGGAAATTCATTTCCACGAACGTGCGTTTAGCTTTGTGCTACGCAGACCTGTGCAAACTGGTCAATTTTCAAAAGGCGCAACTCGAACTAGAAGTACTCACTTTTTAAAATTCGCAACTAGAAGTAGAACTACTCACTTTTTAAAACTCGCAATTAGAACTAAAACTAGAACAATTAACTTTTCAAAATCTGCAATTAGAACTAGAACTTTTCAAAGTCCGCAACTGGCTATAGTTATAGTTGCAGATTTTTTGTGCCTTATTTACGATGCGGTTTTTAAATGTGATTGCCGTGATTCGCGGACCGAGTCTTTTCTCTCGTCTCTGATTAGTTTGCTGATAAAGCGATGCAAATCACGTCTGTTTCGAACAAGTTTGGGTCGGAATGCATGGTTCTTGAGGCGCGTCGAATGACCTTTATTATCTCAAGGATATCAAAATGCGTTAATTGGGTAACGCAAAATATGATCAATAGCTTGTGGTTGATAGTTTTGAAAATGGAATAATTGTGGTTCTAGTCGCGGATTTTGCAAAGTCAGTAATTCTAATTCTAGTTCTGGTTTCTAGCTTTGAATAGTTCGAGTTCTAGTTGCGTATTTTGGAAAGTGACTATTTCTAGTTCCGAGTTATGGAAAGTGAATAGTTGTAGTTCTAGTTTAAAGTTTTGAAAAGTGAATAGTTTTAGTTCTAGTTGCGTATTTTTAATAGTGAGTGATTCTAGTTCTAGCTGCGCAAGACTGATCAGCACGCGTTAATTAGGTAACGATAAATATGATCAGCCGATAAAAAATGTTTTCCCGGTTTACATTTTCTCCCATATTATCGTGCGCGATTTAGAATTCTCGTTTTAATATCTCGTAGTCTCCGCCTTCCACACACGCGTCTATTGACTTTGGTTATTTCAGCTGAAACGACACGAAATAAAGGAAAAGGCCGTAAATAACACAAAGGCCGAACTTTCTTAACAGCATCGCAAATTGTTTGCCCAGCGATAACCGAGACAGTTTTGTTGGCTCGCAGAATATCTTCAACATCTCAATACAAGGCTCTTAAAAAGGCATTGTGTTATTCCGAACTAGTCGTAACTCGGGCGTTGTATTTCTCTCACCTTTTGATAGTGGGGCTTGTCTACTGCGCTAACGTTGCGCATCGTTCACACACCTTATCCGTGACTTAATACCGATCAGGGAAAAACTTACACCGCGAAATTTTTTAGGGCTATTTTGCAATTTACGGGTGAAATTAGTTTTTCACGTTTACGAGACTTGTAGAAACGACTCATTTTTTAAAATTCGCAGCAACTAGAACCTGAACTACTAATTTTTTAGAACTTAAACTAGACCTACTCTCTTACCAAAATTCGCAACTAGAACTAGAACTACTCACTTTTCAAAACTAGCAACTAGAACTGGAACTACTCATTTTTCAAAATCCGCAACTAAACTAGAACTACTCGCTTTTTTACATCCGCAACTAGAACTAGAACTGAAACTACTCTTTACAAAATTCGCAACTAGAACTAGAACACATAGTGTGATGTAAATGTGATACTGATACTGATATACCGAAAGTAGCAATTAACGTTGATTACGGAATAATTGCGACTACCTACGTCACAATCGATACAAATTCCAAACAATTCGCGGTCGTGGGTTTTCCGTTTCCCGCCATTTCCGCGGACTCTTAGACCTAGACGACTAGATAATTTTCAGATTTTCCGAATTAAATTAGAATTAGAATTACTGAATACGGACTTAGAAATTGAATTGAGTTCCGAACTAAAAAGTTATGCTTCAAAAATTAGGTTCAGTCCAGTCTCGTAAGTTTAATTAGACAACTGGGATTATCTGATTTTCTAAGTCTGGCTCGTTACGGCGTTTCGGACTCAGAAAGGTCGCGTAACAATCCAGGAATCCGGACATTGTGTTACTCAACAACAGATTAATATCGGAATTGTGTCAAAACATATCGTCCTTCGTAAAATGGGCAGGTGATAAATGTAAGCTTTCGATTATGAATGCCGCCAAGTTACAATAACAACGAGACAGTGTGAAGTAACAATGGACGCTGTTTTTGGCGGTAATTCGCGTATGTGTTTAGGCGAACTTATGCGGAACCCAAATACGCCAGTCTGGGAACGACACTTGACTTGATGTTGCGCGCTAACCCCGTGTGTGTCACCCCTGTTGGGGGTTCTGGGCAAAATCGGCTATGAATCGAGCATGAGGCTTCGAATATCAGTCATTAACAAGTTCAATTATGTACCTTTTCACGCGGCCACAAAGAATCTAATGCTGTGGGTCGATCACGGCTTCAGATAGATCATTTCCACTATCATGCATAGCTTTGTACTAAATGTTTCGTATGCTGCGATCCGCCAAATCCAAGTTTACAGCCTCCCACAGTGGATTAATGCTTGGATTTTTGTGCACAGCCCTAGTCGGGCCCTCGCAGTTGCGATTTTAGTTATGGGACGTTTTAACCAGTTTCTGTCCGTAAGCTTTGGAAGATGCTTTTTCCGAGAGATGTGATTTTAACCCTTCACTTCCTCGCTAGTGTATTTCTAGGAGTTGACTCGCAGCCACTAATGGGTTGATCTTCTATCTATCGCCAATATCCTATCGCAAATACGCGCCTCGTTTTCGTACTACGCATTCTCGTTTTTGTTTTAATAGCGCATAATCAAGCGGTAACGCGCCGGCGGACATGCTACACAAGATCGTTTTTCGTGAAATATTCTGCCGATCGCCAGATTTGTGCGCAAACTTCCGAATTTCGGCGGTGTAATTTCTGTTTTTAATGAAAAGCTGCGGTAGAACTGCGTAGTGCGATACGAGCCAAGCTTGTACAGGCATTTGCCATACTCGTGCTTATGACAATTAACTCTGATTTGCAACGAACTGAACGTGACAGTTGTTGAATTTCTTTCGAATTCCGAATCTCATTCAACGCCCGTTTGCGGCTAATCCCACGTGGGGTGCGCGAATTGTTTCACTTAGCACCGCCTGCGATCGATCGCCATCGCTTTGGGCGTCCCAAGTTGTTTGTTAGAATATAGTTCAAGTGTTTACCATCTTGCCCCCTGCCAATTTAATCGTGCAAAGGTCGCAAAGTCTTGCGTCCTTGCAGCGTGGCGCATTTCCCGATCACACAGTCGGAATATTTCACATTCTCACATGACTTGTACATTACTAGTTGACGATCAACTAACCACTGTTTTGGAGTAGTTCTAGTTCTAGTTGTGCAATGAAAAAAAAGTTAGTTTCCGAATAACTGGCAAACGCGTGCCGTTGTTTGGCGTGAATCGTTATGTGGTCTTGCTGCCTTTGGTAGCTCAGAGTCACCACTACTAAGGTGTAGACAGGGATGGGTTTTGGGGTCGAAACCAGTCCCATTCCAAACTGGAAACCTGGTCCTGTACAAATGCCGATTTCGTGTCGTTAGCAGTTTGAGTTCTGGTTGCGAGTTTTGAAAATCGTAGGGAATGCGCGATTTATTCGCTCCCAGTCGATAAAACTTGGGAGATTTACGGACTTAACGGCGACTTCTCGTAGTCCGCCGGCTCGCCTTTGGTGGTCTCGTTCGGCTAATCGTTTGGTAAACACGACATGTCAATGATTAAGCTTTGTCATGCGCCAATCGAACTCTTTATGATGTCACTTTGCCCGTCTATTGTCGCTCGCCCGTAAATCGCGCCGAAATGCGTATTGACTCGATCGATCAGTCCATACGACAGTGACTTGTAATTGATGGGAATAGTCAATTTCTAGCTTTCTGGCTTAAAATAGTCAAGAAGAAGTGGCTCACTCAGTTACAAGTAAAAATTATAAAAGATATTTCACAATTTCTTCAATTGGAAGTAGAAAATCAATTGTGCAAAGTAACTAATTTTAGAGAGTAGATTTGGCGAAGGGTTGGCGTATTTCTGGCAGTTGATCGGATATATTTTCAAGTGTAAGATTTATCCACGCGGGCTACAGACACAGAGGCTGTTTCGCGCCGATTCTTATCAT
This sequence comes from Botryllus schlosseri, assembly GCF_051294905.1. NCBI lineage: Eukaryota > Metazoa > Chordata > Ascidiacea > Stolidobranchia > Styelidae > Botryllus > Botryllus schlosseri. The sequence continues at coordinate 1,421,130 of NC_137251.1, read as the reverse complement.
AATTTCATTGGTAATTTACGTGATGTAAGACTGCGTTTAACTTTTCAAAAGCCTAATATACAAAATCAGCTAGTTCGCGTAAAAATTGTTCAACTAGAGTTAGAAGTCGTCATGTCACGAGTCACGACTAACGCAAAATGACTTAAGGACAACTACAAAATTTTCAGTTTTTCTAAATAATAATTAGAATTTCAGCTACACAGTTTTTTTCAAATTGAACTAGAATTATAATTATGGCAACACAGTTTTTTCAAATTATGGTGTAATTAGAATTATTGAATTGGTGAAATCCTGGTAAGTAATGAAGTTCAATGCAATTAGAGTTCATTTCATACGCGTGAGAATGACAAATGCCTGTACACCGACTTTGCTCGTGTCGCACTATGCAGTTCGCCAGAAATTAGATTAGAATTAGAATTACAGCTATAAAGTTATTTTCCAAATTGGACTAGAATTAGAATGATAGCAATGCAGTATTTTCCAAATTATATTAGAATTACAGTTATAGCTACACGGGTTTTCTAAATTACCGCAGAATAAATTATTGAATTTGAACCGCCCAACAAAACCAGTCTTGTGTACCTGACAGTGACGGGTGATATTAGCGATCAGAACCAATCAGTACGCCTGTGCTCTTAGAGATTATAATGTGAGCCGATTAATTGCCGTCCGTTGAAAAGCTCGGGCTGACATGCGCGTCGAATTAATCACGCGCCTCGGGATTTGGAATGCTTGATTTCGAGATTTGCTCAGCCGCGGATTGAAACTGCGTCCGGTTTTGGGGGGCTTAATGGATGATATGGACAGTTCGAATGTGTACCTTTTATGCGACCGCTTGTATGACAAATCGAGGTTTCAAGGCTTCCACAGCGGGAAATAGTATCGAACTATAATTCTCGTTGATAATATGGTTGGTAATGGAAAGAGTCGGTACAATTTTTTTCGTATTTCTATTTTTCTGTATTTCAGTAGAATTGAATATTATATTCATAGTGAAATGAGCCTGAACATTTAGTAGTAGAGAACAGAAAGGAACATCGTATGTTTCCCAATCTGTACTAAGCTCAGAAACAGTATCGTTCCAACGCAATTCCAGACACGGCTTCCCGGTCGCGTCTCGGTACGAATGCATTTTAGAAGACGCATCTAAAAGGCGTATCCAGTTTCAAGTGTAACTTACACCGTGGATGTTCTAAAGCGTTGACTCACTTTTGACTAATTATCATGAGTCACGCGACTCGATTGCCATGGTGACGAACTTTACACTTTCTCAAGCGAGGAAGTGACCTGTGCGGTGCACCGGATCGGTGGCTTTGCAGTTAGCTAACTAAATTAAGTCAAAACTTGTCCGTCGACAGGTAGGGCTTGAAAATTGTGTTCCGCGCACTGGGGTCACATCCGGGGATTTTAGTTCTGGGTGATAGTGTCCCGCCCCCCGTGTCTAATCGACGTGAGGGGAGAAACGCAACACGCTGTTTTTATTAGCGGAAATAGGGGTGACCCGTAGACCGTTATTTCGCCTTTATGTCGTAAGGAAAGATCGCGCTCTATGTGTATGTTCGTAGATTATCTAAATTAGGTTAGAATTCGAATAATCGTTACAGTTTTTTTTTCAAAATTATATTCGAATCAAAGTTACTGATTCGTAAAAACATGGAAATTGAATACAATTCCGAATCGGGAAAAAATACAATAAAAAGGCTCGTTTAGCACTATACAGTTCTCCTGTAGCATTTTCAGGTAAACCACGATTAAAATTAGAGCATTTAAACTAGAGCACAAAAAAGATTAGAATTAGTTTAACGGTATTTCGCTCAAATTAGTCTATTTAGTCAACTAGAATGATTTAGTCGTAAAATTATGCGTGGCAGCATTGAATCGGACACCCTGATCGGTTGCTGTCTGTGTAACGGCCAAGTTCAACTCAAACTCCGTGTGACCCAAACGATTCTCATGGCCCTTGTGTGTTTTGTGGTCAAAGCGCGGAAATTACTAGCCTGGTGTTGATTGTTGCGTGTAGCGAACTGTGTGACCGGTCCGATTGTGATCACACAGTAGCTTCAGCGCAGTTGTTTTCGTGTGTACGTTCAATATTTTACGTGCATATCGCAATTTCGTGGCAAAATATTGAGTTTTTTAAATTAGCAAGTTTTTTTAGCTGCAAAGTTATTTCCAAATTAGATTAGAATTAGAATTACTGAATTCCCGAAAACTTGAACATTTAATCAGTTTCAGCTCATATCGAAGTATAGTTCGCTCTAATTAGCGTGAGGGTGATAAATGTCTGTACAGCAAGCTTGGCTCGTTTCGAACGATACACTTCTCCTGTAGCATTTTCAGGAAAACCAGAAATTAGATTAGAATTAAAATGAGCGTAGAAACATTTCACAAATCAGATTCACAAATAGTTTTGTTGTCGGCAGACATTTCTAATGATTGCGTTGCGTCCGAAGGCAGTTCACTAAGTTTGAGCCGAACAGAATTAAATCGTTGTTGCGTCTGCAATGCATATCTGTCAACCCGTAGCATTATTTCAATATGCAATTGAATGCTGCGGTCATATTGAAATAAACCCGAATAATTTCAATCAACACACGTCAAGGGTAATAATCGTCAGCGACTAGTTGAGATTTCAAAAGATTACGATTACCCCTGACGAGTGTCAGCCGAAAATATTGTGGGCTTATGTCAATACGAATATATGATACAATTGTATATTGAAGTAATATTATTTGTAGCCTTGGCCCGCAATTGCGGCCTGTAAACAAGCGACAGATGTATGTGTTTAACTGTTTAATGTACACAGCGTTCAAATCAAACGTCATGTCGTCACTTGGCAGAGTCCCTTGCGATTTGCGCGGTGACACAACGAATTTATTAAAGCAATATCGGAAGCGTGGCTGTTTCGTTATTGCGTTACGGCCCGTCGTGAGTGTGACACAGGTTTGCGCCTGTTTAAAGCCGTCAATCTTGTAGATGAATTTGAGCTGATTATGAAACAGCTGATAGTTCCTTTGCTATTAACGTATTGTCATTAATAACACCGCCTATATACTATTTTCCACTATGGAAGCCTTGAAACCTATATTATTCGTACCGCACCATACGAAACATGTCGAACAAAGCTAAGCACGTTATTGGAAATAGCATATCCGTGAAATTGTGATCAACCCGCAGGTTTGTCACAAAGTGCAATGAAATAAGTATGGTCGAAACAATACAAAATTGTCTTTATGTGATGTAGATCTGGTGTTATATTCACTGTGGTAGCGTATATGGTAGATCAATGATATTGTTTTGAGAATCGAATCACTCGGCCCTACAAACAACCGCTAGCCTATTTTCAATTCCATCCGCCTCTAATCCGCTAATTTCGCGCGTTAAGTCGCACTCAACAATCACCGAAGCGGTGCTAGGATGAATACACAGCTGTCGCAAATTAGTCTCAGCGCATTGTGCTATCAGAACGTAACCAATAGGCCCTTGAGGGTAGCGTTTTGCGGGTCCGGCCGTGTCTTGATGAAAAGGCGCGCGCTGAAGAGGCGAACCGGGCCGTTGTTGAAATATCTCTTCGATTTCTTGAGTGTGCTTCAACCAGCGGATCGACACAGTATCCAATTATAGGCGAACTGATAGACGTTGAATTCGTTAAGGTTGCTGCGAAATTGCGTATTCGGCGCCATGGACGGCGCGTTCGGTAACTGCGTTTGTGACGTCGCGACCATTCGAATACACATTCATATTGAAATGAACCCAAATATGAATATACTATCCAATTGTATATTGAGGTTTTGTACCTTCAGGAAGCTAATACATTTTTTGACCAAAAATATCGAATTTTTTGCATGTGCTGCATATCTCAAAATCGTGACGTGTTTGACAAAAAATAATAATTGTAGATTTGAAATCAACGGCCCCAAATTACTCTCGAGTTTTCGAAGTAAAACTCTGAAATCCGGAAATAAAAAATCTGATATCGGCCGGACTCTACTGACAGTGCTTTTCGGACTTGCGCGGATTTCCGAAACTTGATTGGTTGTTTGAAGTCGCCGCGGTTTGAAAATATTTAGAAACTCGACACCTTTATGACTAGGGTCGTGACGATTCACTTCCGAGATATCAAATCCGTTGGAAAACTACAAATTTTCAGCTTTTTTCAAAGTAGATTAGAATTAGAATGACTGAATTCGCAAAGGAAATTAATTTCATTTCAGAATAAGAAAGAAATTCGACAAAAATCAACTTCGTATCAGGCATAGTTGATTCTGAAAAGCACGATATTGTATCGTTTCGCACTACAGTTCTCCTATCGCGTTTTCAGGAAAATCAGAAGTGAGACTGACACATTTCACAAATTAGATTACACTCATTTCCATCTTACAGACTCATTAAACTACTAGAATTGCGTTACTTGCACAAGTGTGGCGGTGTGTGCTTTGTCCGGCGAGCGCCGCCATTTTGCGGCTCTGAATGTCAACGGCGTTGACTCAGCGCATCGCCGTTAATTACTTCCTAATCGCCCGCATTTCGGGTCACAAAACAAATCAAATTACTCGAGAACTTGCGTTCGCCGACCGGAAATGAAACGCGACTGCTGTTGAATCTCTTTCCGCTCGCTTGTTGTTTGCAAGAAATCAACGCGATATGGATGTCCGCGTTTTTCTTCCCGTGCATCTTGGGCTGTGCGCGATGATTTCGAATACTAAAATCTATGATCTCCTTAATTTATCATGAAGCATTCTAGACTGGACACTAATTTCCACCTGGTAGCATTGAAACCTTGATTGGCCGTATCGCGGCATACGAAGCATATAGTACAAAACAACCCTACTTTGTGGATATTGCATAACTGTGTATATCAACCACAGCATTGTCGCAAAGTGCAATGAAATAGGTATGGTCGAATCGGACCCGCGGTTCATTTCCGAAATGTTGCGTTATTTTACGCCGGAGGCGGCGAGTTCAAAGCGACTCGCGGCATATCAAAGGGCACGTCCTTGAAGAGCGACTCTGACTCGACAGTTTATTGATGTTTTGAGTCGAGATCGGGCTAATTATGTTTTGAAAAAGTCTTAGTATTTATCTGCGTATTTCCGCTGCCTAACTGACGACTCAACGACCCGTTTTATTTCTCAGAGCAAAGTACCGTACCCCTACCATCCGTACCACCATCTCTTCTATGGATCTTCGGGAGATATCGATTCCAAAACAGGCATGTCGAGAGGTCATCACCCTGACATACCGGCCATGTATTCGCTCCCTGGACAGCTGGGACAGATACCTCACCCCCTAGCACCGTGGTAAGTCTGATTGCTTTTTGACAGCTGTGGGCAGTGAGGGATTGCTTCTATTTTGGAGTACATAGTAGATTTTGCTTGCTCCGAATTATCATGATTTTAGATACCAGTTTTTAGTTTTTTTAGGCCGTTTAGGCCTAGCATTGGGGTTGTTCAAATTTTTTTTTTTCAAGATTCCGGGGATTCACTAATTAAATAGTTAACTTGCCTAATAAAACGCTGCACACCTAATCTGGCTCGATCCCATCTGGTAGATGTGAACGCACAGTAGTTCAAAAATTTTGAATTTGTTTGAAAAAAAAATTAAATTTCACTGTCACCCCCATGAAATTGTTAAGTTGTCTACAAAAACGATGCAAAACAAATTTGAAGTAATTCAGACGAAATTTATTGCAAACAATTAATGCCAATCACCAACGACTTCTCATTTTGAATCCGAAATTAGTCCTTAAATGCTTAATTTTTGCGTACTTGGAAATAGCTACAGTACTGATAATTTTTTGATAAGTACCTCTACTCGGCAGTGTCCGTATTTTAGGTCAAAACTATGCCTAGAAAACTGACTCTTTTACTCCGGAATCACTATTCCTATTCAATAACTAAATGGTCACTAATCGTATGCTACGTTTCACCGCATCTACGTGTTGAAACTACTTGGAGTACTTATCAAATCTTTTCATGCTTCCGCTAGAACTTGTACTTGTAATACAGTAGAATTTTAAGGTACAAACTAAGCCTGTTTTGCACGTTTGCTCGTTGATTGCATTGTAATCCTACCTGCGATCTAATTATCGCGGTTATTCAATATTCGCCTCGCCAGGCAATGAATATTGATTGAAGATCTTTAGCTGGAATACGCGGGATCGGTTTCAAAACGGTGCCTGGTTTCGAGCGATGGAACTCGACACATTTCTCGTCCGCGGCCCAATTTAGGAAGCCATCCATAATTGATTGTTTGAGAGCAATCCGCGCGATTAATACCGCCTTTTTTCGCGGGTGTTTCCGCCATTTTAGCGTTTCAAGATACTTTATAGGGTACACAACGTTAATATATATCCTACTTGTGTAGTTGTAGCGAAAATGTTTTTGGGGAATGAGGAATATTAGAACTTGAGTGTGACTACAATATACAATTCATATTGAAATAAACCAGAATATTTTAGGCCTGACACTCTTCGGAGGTAATCGTCAGCAACTAGTAAGAAATTAGAAAGAGCATTTTGTATAAACTGTTGGGGATTCATTGATTAAATTGTTAGGCTTCCTTAAAAAAACGCTCCACACCAAATTTTGCTCGATTCCAACTGAAGCAGGTGTTCAAAAATTTTGAATTTATTATGAAAAAAAATTAATTTTTTTTTCAAATTTTACTGTCAACCCCATGAAATTGTTAAGTTGTCTAAAAGAACAATGCTGAACAAATTTTGCTCACTTACAACCGGTAGAGGCGAAGTTATTGCTGTTTAAAATTTTGGAGGATTCTCAAAAATAGCCTGGAATGTGGGTGTTCCCAGAATTAATGATGAAAAACCGAAATTACTTCGCTTCTACGGGCTGGAATTGTGTTAAATTTGTTTTGCATCGTTTTTGTAGACAACTCAACAATTTCATGGAGTTGACAGTTCAGTTTGAAAATTTTTTTCAACATTTTTTATAATAAATTCAAAATTTTCAAAATTCATGTGCGTTCACATCGATCAGTTGGTATTGAGCCAAATTGGTTGTGTAGCGTGTTTTAGGCAACCTAACAATTAAATCAATGAAACCCCGGAAAAAAACCTACTGACTACTCTGTACACAACATGAAATGCATACAAGCAGCATTCCACATTCCAACGCCCTCTATTATTTCAGGCCTGCACCCCCCATTTACCCCATCTGCACCGCGTCGACAATGGCTCCCATGCTTCCCTACGCCAACCCGTTCGCAGCCTTCACGAGCGCAGCAGCCGCGGCGGCCTCGAGCATGCCCCGGTTCGCGCACCGGCCCGGCATGCACCCGACCATGATACCTCACCCGGCCCTGGTCTCGAATGGGCCGCTCGGAAATATGCCAAACGGAAAGCACGATGAAAAGTCAGGGTGAGTTCCAGCTACTGTGAATTAGATAATTCTAGTTGTATAATTACACCAATTGAGCAAAATGCCGATAATATAATTTTAATCTAATTTGTGAAATATTTTTATGTTCTCATTTTAATTCTAATCAAATTTCTGGTTTTCCTGAAAATGCTACGGGAGAACTGTTTAGTGTGAAACAAGCCAAGCTTACTGTACAGATATTTATTATAAAGATTTTCGAATTCAGTTAGTCTAGTACTGATGTAATATGTAAAAAACTATAACTGTTATTTGTAACTATAATTCTAAATCCAATGTCATTTGAAAAAAAATTATAGGCTAGCTATCATAGCTGTAATTTGGAAAAAACTGTGTTTTTATAATTATAATTATGATGTAATTGGAAGCAAACTAGCTTTAATTGTAATGTAATGGTAAAAAACTGTGACGCTATAATTCTAATTCGGATCTGATCTGGATAAAAACTTTGTAGCTGTCATTCTCATTTGAATGTAATTTGAAGAAATAAATGTAACTACAGTTCTAATTCTACTGTGAATTGGAGGAATAACTGTGAGTTTAATTCTGATGTTAATGTCATTTGAACAAAAAACTAACCATAATTCTAATGCCATTTTGAAAAAAAAATATCTGTAATTCTAGTTTTACGGTCGTCAGGAAAAAACTTCTGTAGCCCAACTCTAATTCTAATCAGATTTTGAAAAAAACGGTAGCTATCATCTTAATTTTAATATGCTTTGTAAAAAAGCTGTTGATCTATCATTCTAATGCTAATATAACTTGGAAAAGCCGCAAATTTTCTATTCTCTAACTCTGGTTTCAGGCGTCACAGTAAGGGCGAGTCTGAGGGGGGCAGAACGAAACGGGACAGGCCATACGTAAAGAAGCCTCTCAACGCGTTTATGCTCTACATGAAGGAACAGAGAGCAAAGGTGGTCGCGGAATGCACGCTCAAAGAAAGCGCGGCCATCAACCAGATCCTAGGCAGAAAGGTTTGTGAGAGTGGACATATCAGAGACATTTGGGCATATGGTTTAAAATTGCACTTAGATATAGGGCTAATCAATTGGTAATGATTTTATCATATTTCTACTGAGAAGTTCAATTTTTTTGGCAAAACTAGGTTGGAATACTTGTTTTTTACTTGCTCGCGACTCCTACGAAGTTATTTTAGTTTTTCTTTAATAATTTCGAGATTACCCTCCGTCCTGGCTATTTTTGCGAATCCGAAATTTTCAACTGCAATGACTTCGCTTCTACCGGTTGGGAGTGAGCAAAAATTGTTGTGCATGGTCATTTTAGACAACTTAGCAATTAGGGTTGACAGTAAAATTTAAAACAAAATGAATTCAAAATTTTGAAACCCCTGTGCGGTCTCATCTACTAGTTAGAATCTAGCCAAATTTTGTGCGCAGTTATTTTATCCCATCTTGGTTTGTAGACTCTTACCAGTTATACTTAAGTTTTTTGGCAAAACTCGGCCTAGTAGACTTACATATTTAGTTACTTTAAAATCTCTGCCTGTACTTGACTGAAAATGTACACCATTACATTATAAAGTCACACACTCGAGTATCGAGCAACCGTTTATGAGATAGCTCATCTTTTCGACATAAATTTTATCATGCACACCTCTCTGTTTTAGTGGCACAGCCTGTCCCGCGACGAGCAGCAGAAATATTACGAAATGGCGCGAAAAGAACGACAGCTGCACCTGCAGATGTACCCGGGATGGAGCGCCAGGGATAATTACGTGAGTGGCTTTGTGACGATATAGTGTCGTCGATTGTTGGGCTAGACGCGTTGTCTTCTTGCAGGGTAAACGGAAAAAGAGAAAGAAAGAGAAAAACCAGGGAGAATGCACGGGTGAGTTAGCTACTCCGTTGTCTTGTGATTAGGGCCGAGTGTAATGATATGAATACTTGAATCTGAATCGAGTATCATCGTGTCTTATTATCAGATCTGCCCAATCACCGGGAGAGATCTTACTCCAGTTTGGCCCAACCTTGGGCCGGTCCCGCCTCCCCGGCCTCTTATACTCTGGGAGTCCTGTCTCGCTTTGTTCACCCCGACCGAAACTCGAACAACAGCAACAACAAGTACCCGCAATGCAATCGCAGCTACCCAGAATGCGTCTCGCTGTTGGACGAGTCTTCCTGCGAATCTTCCGATTCTGGGGCGAGGTCTGTCTCTCTCTCTCTCTCTCATTTCCTGCTCGCTTCACTCTCACCTCTCACTCTGTCACGTCACAATCACTCGTATGGTTTTCTGAAAGTTTTAGGACCGTGTCGCGAAATGTTGTTTTCAGACTTGTGCAAACTGCCGAATTTTCAAAATACGCAACTGCAACTAGAACTACTCGCTTTTCAGAATTCACAACTACAACTTCTCCCTTTAAAAAATCCGCTACGAAAACTAGAACTACTCACTTTTCAATATACACAACTATAACTAGTAATATTAACATTTCAAAAACCGCAACTAGAACTAAAACTACTCATTTTTCAAAACTCGTAACTAGAACTAAAACTACCGATACTGAATTTTCAAAACTTGCAACGCAAAGTAGAACTACTCACTTTACAAAATGTGCAACTAGAACTAGAACTACCCGCTTTTAAAACTGTGCAGCTAGAACTAGAACTACCCAAGTAGGCCGTCGGCCAGCTAGATAGGCAGTTTGCTCAAGTCTGGTTCGATCGCGAAATGTTGTCACGTTTTCCCGCGTCACACGTTTTCAATGCTTGTGTTTGTGTCTTTTCGCATGTCCGCCATTTCATCGCATCTGCTCGTGTGCACCGTCGCTATTTGGAATGATCACAGCACAAAACCCAAAGAAATGCCGCGCCGTCTTCGGGCTGGAACAGCAGCAGCTTTGGTGCGCGCCATGCAGGTAATACCGGAACGGGGTAACTTTGCTTCACGACTGGAATCGTGTGTTAGACAGAGGGGGTCTGCTCCAGTGGTTTTCAACCGCTATAGCGATTTTTAAATAAACTTCAATGAAGCAACTCATGGCAGTATATTGAGATAAACCTGAATATTATCGGTTGACACTCTGTAATCGTAAGGGTGATGCGTCAGCAACCAGTAGAGAATTGGAAAGAACATTGCATATCAACAATCGTATCCACTAATTATGATGTCACCGGCATGAAATTTCTACTCGAGTGTAAGCATAAATTGCGATTTTCTTCCAAGCGACTAGAAAAATAACTAACCCAGGCCTAGTTTTGGTCAAAAAACTGAATCTCATTATCAGTAGCAGAAGGTTGTTTGGTGGCAGCATCCTCTTCTGTCCGATACTCAGTCGCTTCTTTTGCAGAAGGAAGAAAAAGTGTATCCGATACCAACATGACGACGACAGTGATGAAGATGACTTCAGCCCCTTGAATTCTCCGAACCCCTACCAGGTACGTGGGCATGCGAATATGACTGGGGGTTGAGTTTGGCTTCAAATATAGGGTTAGGTTGATTTACACTTACATTTAGAGCTAGGTTATGTTGGGGTTGAGTTTGGCTTCAAATATAGGGTTAGGGTTTATTTAGGCCTACATTCAGGATTACGATTGAGTTGGTCTTAGATCGGGGGTTAGGATTACGTTATGCTTAGAGTTGATAATTCTAAAGGTCGAATTCGACAAATTAGAAGGTGATCATGGTTTCTTTTCGCAGCCTTTCCAACAGAACCCGTTCGACGCCCGCTCAGTTTCGCCGGCGATGACATCGTCAACGAACGGGGAATTCCCGCCGACAGTGACGCCATCCGATCGAAACCAGCCGGACTCGAGGCCCGAGATCAAGCAGGAGTATCGATCGTCGCCACCAGCAAGTCACGTGAGTCTACTAGCAGATCTTCATAGAATTTCATTAAAATACTATGTTTTGTGTGAAAAGGGATGCAGAAATTTATATAGTAGGAAAAATTTAGAATTTGAAAAAAATAAAAATTTCCTAAAAATACTATCGATCCAAATTAGACTATAATGGGTAATATATGATACAGAGTGTAGTAGTACAGGTCGCAGTGAGCTGTTTTTGGTAAATCCTGACTGGATAAGTGGATATATATGATCTTCGCAGTATTTCAGTGAATATACAGATAAGATATTTTGTATAAAAAATTTGGAATTTAAAAAATTTAACAATTGAAAAAAGGAATATCTGAAAATTCTATCGTTGCAAATTAGACTATTATGAATAATATATCGTACAGAATGCACTACTAATACTTCCGTAATAGAATTTTATGGAAATCGGTGATTTGTATGAAAAGAGATGGAAAATTCAGAAGTTTCAAAGGTTTAAAAAACATTTAAAATACCATTAATCTGAATTACACTACAATGGATAATATATCGTACAGAATGCAGTACTACGAGTCACAGCAAGCTGTTGTAGATAAATCCTGACTACATATATGGTTTACGTAGAATTTTTTGAAAATACATGTAATACCTTGTTCTTTTATGAAAAGCGATATGAAATTTTATATATTCGAGAAATTTTAGGAAATTTTAAAAAGATCGTATTCCAGTAGTATTGTCAAAATAACTACTAACGTCTTTTGCGTTTTAGGACCAATTCAACGGCAGCGAAAACTCTTTCAAGTCCGACGAGTCGCCGAACAATAACCAAGACCCGCGCAACCGCGGCGACAACAACAATAATAACAATAACAGAAAAGAACGGCCCAATTTCCGGCACGAAAACGCAAACCCCCTACACAGGCAATCTTCTGCGCCACCCGGCCCGTTCCGAAAAAGCAACGGCCAGGACAGTAACGCCCCCGGCCCGTCTGGTATCAATTCCCGGCGACATTCGGACATGCCGGGGCATGAATCTAGCGGACATTCCAGCGATAACTCGCCGAGGACTCACTCTGGGGGGGTGTACGGTAAAGGGCCGCAACCTTCGCCACTGTATTCGCAAGGTGGCATGTATTTACCGCACCATCAAAACGGGGGTAACCCCTTGCTGCCTTTGTCACCCCCCTACAACCACAGCCCCCACGGAGGCCCGTTCATGCCTATCTCACCTTACCTGTCCTCGTTGGCTTTTCCACCGTCCCCCCTAGGCAGTCCTGTGTTGTCGATATTTAAAGGCATGGCGCAGTCCGGGGTTTCTAGTAATAATTCAAGCGCAAATCATGCCAGGGGGTCCACGGGTGCGGTGGTCGAAGGAAAATCATAAAGTGTCCGGTTTTTGACGCTGTTGCATGGTCGTGGATATGTTCCAATGCGGGCAGGCGGACTGTTTTTTATTTAGTTTTACTCTATCTCTGGGAATGTGGGGGGTGCCGCGCCCTTTTTACCCCGTTTTCTACCTATCCTTATTGTGATTTTGCTACGAAAAAGCAAGCAACCCCTATTCCCCGATCGTGAAACGTGGTTTTCCGTTCAATCCAACTGTTTTGTCGCTGAGGGCTGGTTGCCATGATTTGAGTACGCGAATCTGAAACGGGTATTAATTCTAATTATTCGAGTCGAGATGGTTTTTCGAATGCTGAAATTACACGCTCCTTGCCACTACGAGCTGATTTATCACGGAAAATTATAGTTTCGATACTATTTTATACTGTGGACGCCATGAAACTTCGATTGGTGGTATCGCAGCTCAAAGCTACATGCGTTACTGGAAATGAGATACGTGTGAAGTCGTGATCAACCCACAGCATTGCCACAAAGTGCAATGAAATAGGAATGGTCGAAAAAATATAAAATTATCTTGAATGTGATGTAAAACTGGCATTTTATTTTTGTGGTGGCAGAAAATGTGCGTATTTCAACTTTCCGCGTTTTTCAAAACTGTCAAGACTCCATAATTAGTGATGTTAGATTCAGCCCTTTTGAAACACTTTACCAGCAACTCAAAATGAACTCGTTTTTCGGCCGAATATGCAATCGAAACGTGCCTTTCCCGACCGATTGTGACGTTTGCAGCTCGAACAAGCGTTTTGTTATATCACGGAATGCAGTGCTCGCTCGAGCCGCGAAAATATTTTTATTTCCTTTCTTTTCTACGATCAAGTTCTTACTTATTCACGCACCGCGGGACTGCGAATTCTAGTCGCTATTCAAGTGTAGTAGAACCGCGAGATTTCTTATCAACCGTATCGTTACGTTCTTTTCCGTTATTATTTCTGCCCTGTTAAACGGACATCGTCGTGTAGCAGGAAAAAAGAAAGATTTTCGACACTGCAGTATATTTATCACCCTCTCTGCCATATTCTCACGTTTTCGCGAATGACAAATGAAATTATGTTTGAGATTTTAGTGGGTCGACGGAATTAGTGGGTGGCAAAGACTTGCTTTTAGACCTGACTCGTCCGGAATTTTTATCGCGGCGGGTGCGCCGCGGGTTACGTTTTTCGTTCCTTGTTTTTTCTGACGCTATATCGAAATTAAAAATGAACTGTCGAAAACGGTGCGTGTCGACGTGAGACTCGAAATTGCAGTTTTATAATCTGAAATTGTCAGCGTTTCCGGGGTTAGAATGATAGGTACACAAAGATCAAGTTCCGTTAATATCAAACTGGAGCTCATTCTCATCAACACGAGAATGGCAATTCTATGTACAGCAAGGTTGGCAGGTTGCTGTTCTCGTGTAGCCATTTTGAGGAAAATTAGATAAGAATTAGAGCTGCAGTCTTCTTACAACGTAGATTGGAATTACTGCAGTGATCAATAACAGTCACATTATATTTTCATCTGATCACGACACGCACAATGTGCAATGCGATGTAATGAACAGGATAACGGGCGACCACTTGCAGTCTCTTAAACAGGCATCCACCTCGACCAAGTTCCCGATGTCACAGTTCTTTTTCGATATTAATCTCTATTCCGCGGCCCTTTCTTGCTCTTTCCATTCCTTGTGAGTGCGTTCTTTCATCGGGGCTTTTTGTCGCCGTAAGAACAGACGCGAGGTAAGAGCAGCCCAGATAAACCTCCGACGTGGAATCGAACCGGGCAGTAGGCGCTTATCGTCGCCACTACGCTCCAAAACTTCGTAAAGACTTGGGAATTGAGTTCAATTTCAATGACTTCTTTACCTCGGAATCAAAAGCGCACAAGTACAACACACGCGCGTCCACGTCGTCCAAATATCATATGATCGACCGAAAAGATCATCGCTCCATCAAATATGCCGGGCCTGATGTGTGGAACAGTATCCCGCCGGCCATCCGACAGTCGACGAGCATGTCCACATTCAAGTCGAAATACAAGCAATTACTACTAAATAAGCACAGTCCATCCTCAAGATTACCGGTCCACGACTGACCTGTCGATCTCGCTTCCCATGACATGCCGCCCCATTTCTTTTCTCGCTTTCTTTTTCTATACTATCTTCTTTACTTTCATTCAGTGTGCATGCCTCTTCTTTACATTGTCTAGGCCAGGGGTCACCAACACGCGGCCCGCGAGGACATATTTTGCGGCCCGCGACTAGGGCTGGGCAAAATCGAGTACCTGAGTGATTCGATTCTGAATCACGTAATATGCTTCGAGTCGAGTCGAGTAATCGAGTATCACTCATTATGACGTCATAACAGAATGTAAAATTTCAAAGTTCAAATATGTACCTTTTATTCGTCCACAAAGAAGATAATGCCTGTTATCCATCACATTAAAGATACTTTGGTGTTTTTTCGACCATACCGATTTCATTGCACTTGCTGACAATGTTGTGGGAAGATATGACTTCAGCAATATGCTATTTCCAGTAACGTTCCTAGCTCTGTACTATATGTTTCGTATGCTACGATACGACCAAGCAAGGTTTCAAGGCTTCAACAGTGAAAATTAGTATCGAAACTATAACTCTCGGTGATAAATTAACTTTCAGTCGCGAGGAGCGTATAATTTCAGTACTCGAAAAAATCGTCTTTCACTACTCGACTCGAATCATTAAAATTAATACTCGATTCAGATTCGAGTACTCGAATCATTATGCCCAGCCCTACCCGCGACCTGATTTGGAAAAATTTCAGAATAACGCTTACATTTTGAAATGCTGAAATTGATTTCAGTTTAAACATATTGTTGTTGGTGTTCAAAGCAAGCCATTATACTATGTCCGATATCACTATTCCTCACTATCTAATACGTCTTCGTATGGTAATATCATTCCGAAGAGGAAGAATTTGCTGATATGAATGGGCAATGGGCATATTGCCTTGATGTGCAATGGTCCACCATTGCCGAGACTGGTGCGCTTGAAAAACGATTTCGGGCTCTCCAAAAGACCATGCTTTACGAGGAGATAGTTTTCCAGCTAATGGGCTACCGTGTCTAGCTAACCCCAATCTCGATTCTTTAATCCAGGGGTGGCCAATCTGCGGCAGTAGAAGGAAAAGTATGCGGCCGTCGACACTTAATTCAATTAGGATTGTTGGCGGCCGTCAATATGCAAATTGAACTTGTGAATTGACTCCCTACTTAATGAGAGGCTTGACTTATTCTTGAAATTTTCTTCGCGCTAGGCGCGGTTCAATACGTGTTAATTTTCGATTTTAATATAGTAGTGTCCTTTGCAATCTGAGTCCTACAGTACAGACGCAAACAGCAGAGGAAAATGATGCATGCGCCCCATAAAGAAATACAATTTTTAATCGTGTTCTCATCATGAATGAAATTTGTTTCTGGTAGGCCTGCATTTGGGCGAATCAAATAGGCTATATCTCCACTATACCGACAAATCTGACGGGAGATCAAGAAATAATTGCATACAACAAAGGGGAGTAATAAGAATTGGCACACAAAGATGCAGCACCGCATTATTAACTTCCCTAAGTTTTCGAATACACCCCCTGCATCAGCCCTACCGGTGAATCTGATCACAGTGGCCGAGAAAGGATAAATATTTGATTGTAATATGTCAAACTATGCTAATATTCATTGACAAAATTCCCTAATGAAAGTGAAAACATTTTCGCGCTTGGCGCGACTACAGAACTAATCCCTGTGGCTCTTCATAACATGACTACTCACGATTTCGGAGCGCATAGTAGCCTATACCGATATAAGTAAATAGATTAGTCCGGAGTATACCGGCAATGGACATGGACAGTTTAACGTGAGTATTTGGCCCCATTTAGTTCATTATGCGGCCGCAAGATACATGAGTAATCGAAATGCGGTCGTGAATAGCAAAAAGGTTGGTAACCCTTGTTATAGTTGCTACAGAGTGTTGTCAGGCATCGTGCGCAGCTCATAGTTCAAAATAGAATGAAATTGATGATCCTAATATTTTTTTTTGTATTTGTGTTTGTACAATAAAATATTATTTCCTTTGTGGTGACTATGCCCGTCGCCCATGTTAGAGAGCACAGAATTGTACTAATTGTACTAACGTAGAGTTATGAAACGTGGTTGTTAAACTGCGTTGCCTATTTTAATCTCGATATTGAAGTCTTGCGGCCCGCGGCCTCCAGGAATTTTGAAAAGTGGCCCGCGACCCATTTTGAGTTGGCGACTCCTGGTCTAGGCCAAGGTGGGTGTCAGATTTCATAGACTACTCCTTGTCGCTTCGACATCTTCCAGTCTTTTCATTGTATCGCATTTTTGTGGTGTATTGAACTGATGAAATTGCTAATAAACCAATGATGATGATGAAGAATTCTCTATTTCAAGGAAATACAGCAAAAATCAAGTTCACTTTATATCGAAGCAGAGTTCTGTACGCATGAGAATGGCAAATGTCTGTACGCCAAGCTTGTTTGGCACTGTGCACTGTACAGTCCTCCTGCATAGCATTTTCGGGAAAACATTAGATTAGAATTAAAATCACATAGTTTTTCCGAAGTAGATAATTTCGAAGTGGAAATTGTATTCACTCCGAATTAAAAAGAAACGCGTCAAGATCAGTCCACATCATAAGCACGAGGATGACAAATGTCCGTACAGCAAGCTTTGGATCGTTTCGCGCTATGCAGCTTTCCTGTAGTATTTTCAGAAAAACCAGAAATGAGATTTTAAGTTGAAGGTATTTCGCTCTAAAAAGTCCAGACAACTAGAATTACCTTGTCGCCCAAGTCTGCCCGCAACATAGCGCCAAATAGTGACCACGATGCCGTCATGTCATACAAACGCGCGTCTATTTATATTTTCTTTGAAATAGTTCACCGAAAGTGCATTCGGCTGCGAATTACGTCACGCGCACGACTTTACTACGAATGTAGCAGAATTTGGTAGCCCCGACGATCGCTAGCATTGTATTATAAAGCTGCAATGCGACTTGCAACACGTGCAAACCATTTATGGTAACCGTAGTTATTTTAAATCCGAGCTATTCCAAAGAAATTACAGCAGTGTCAGACCTTGCTGCGATTTGTGTTTTAGATCAAGGAATAAATTTCAGCGAATTTGAAAATATAGTTGACATGCAGGAGCAAGCAATGCCTACAAAGTGTCATAGGTAGAGATTGTCAATAACGAGTACTTCTACCTATTGGGATTACTCGGGTAGATTTTCTGTACTTCCTCAAGTAATTATGTTGTTAGACTTCTACTTAACAGTTTTACAGACAAAATTAGGCCTGGAATACTTTTATTGCTCTGAAATCGTTACGTTTACTTCTGTAGAAATTTACGATTTACATTTAATTTTACGGAGCACTCGCGGGTGGATTTTGCTTACATGCTCAAGACTTCCGCTTCAAATTATTATAAGCAAAACTATGGCTAGGTTATATAATCGACATGTACGGAGTATTCTGGTAGACTTCTTGCGTTCTCATTACTCAGGTTATCACGTTGTTATACTACTAATCCGTTTTATAGACAAGACTAAGGCCTAGAACACGTTTTTACATGAAAATCATTTATTTTATCAGTAAGAATTCACGTTACTTTAACTTGAGTATCAGCGATAACTACTTTGATGACCTTTGCAAACGGGAGGCTGTTTTAAATTACGCGGGAAACGGAAATAGGTTCTATTGCAGTCGATTAAACTGCAACCGATGCAAATTTACAATTCTAGGTTACAATTATTCAACGCTACACGTTCTAACACGGATTTGAGCAATTTGTGATTTGATTCTGCGATGATTCGCGGACGATTTGGTGATACACGAATCTCTGTAGGAGCGCAAGCGATAAATTTATCAAAAAATGATCAATACTTGATCGTATGCACATGAACAGCTAAAAACAGACGATCACGTTTGAGACATGATTCGCGTGTATCGGTCATACCAGCGCTGACGTACAATTATGCATGCAGGATATTTACGGTTGGTAATATACGAGATAGAAATGTGTCAGATTCGCGCAAAGCGACTTCAGTTTCTCGTCAGTAATACAGGTCATGAATCGTCAGAGGCAACTGAGTATAGATGCAGAATATAAGTCTGTGTGGAGCCTATGATACGTTACGCGCTTTCGAACTAAGGAGTTAATGAGAAGGAAGCCATCTGCTTGGTAGAAAGAATGCTAGCAGGTGGGTGTTTGATTGAAAGACTATACTCCAAGTCGTTTCGCCTCCTCCCTATATCTTTTCACTTTATCGCAATCTTGTGGCGTTTATGAATCGATGTGAATAATAATGAAACGAATGAGTTGCTTAATAGTAATTTAATAATTATCCTACTTTCCGCTTTATGGTATTGAACAAACTTCTCTTGAATTGCGGGTTTTGTTACATTTCTTTCGGCTGGATATTCGCCGATCTGTCTTATAGACTGAATCTGCTGTGCTTCGATAATAATTTATATTCCGTTGTTATCAAACTGAGATATAGAATGACTTATTTCGTCTCTAGTTTACTGCATCAATTCGTCAACAGTCGCTACCGGTCACCACTAAGGATCAGTTCAGTATATCACTCAGTTCGTCAATTCAAAACACCACAAGATTGCGATAGATCGAAAATATTGCTTGGATTCGATACTATTTGTAAGAGTCTCACAATCAAACACCAGCTTTGGCATAGAACAGCATGCATTCAAGAGGCGTTCGCATTGAATTAACAAGATGATAATGCGGTAAATATTAGGTGACATATGTCGGTAGGCAATGTCGATATGTCAGATCGTAGTTCAGTAATCTTCATCAATATAATCGATGTAATCATCATTCAGAGCTGAGGAAAGTCCCAGCTTTTCGTGATCAAGCTCTAATGACTCGCACGATTACGTTTAACCAAAGCGACGCAATTTCACAGATGATATCAGCAGTGTTCCTCTTTCTTACTTTCCTGTTGACAAGGAACTCGTGCCACGGAAGCAGCTCGCAATTAGCGACCTGTCGCCAAGTTTGCCAAAATGTCGGCGTTCAACTGAAGTCGAACGTTGTCCCGTCGCAGATTCTGCAGGCTGACAACGAGATTTTCAAGTCGGAAGTCCAGGCGAATGTTCGCATAAGTGAGTGGATTTCTGCCATAATTCTTTGTGGTGCGGTATGGCAGAAGCGGTCCAAGCATTCATTCATGTAGAACTAGAAGTAACCCCGTAAATTTCTACTCAATTACAAGTAGAAGAAGCTATTCAAAGCCGTCAAAATTACGCTATGTGGAACTATAAAATGAATAGTCTGAAAAACACTCAATATACAATTTCAGAAAGTTTAGATGTGGTCGATGGGTTCGCATATTTTTAGCAGTTAATCGTAAGCTGATTCTTCCGAAATTCGTGATTTCGCGACTGTACGCGAATTGACTAATGACAAACAAACATAGGTGCAATCTTCCGAATATATATTATCATGGATTCAATGACCATTTCAGGTAGTCCTTATGACAAATTCACTCATAAAATCGATGCAATCTTATCCCCAAACTATGCTTTCTTCAATTTTTAAATACCAACGCCTGTAAATTACGCAGGTTTTCCCTACAAAACTGTTGCAGTATAGAAATGGAAAGTAGGCCTAGTCCTAACATAAGCGCTTGAGTAAGAAAGTGCTATGAAAATGTATAACTGCTTCGTTAATGTCCTGACCATTTCCGTTCAATTCTTTATAGTGATGGCGATGTGGGAGGTTACAACTAAATCGCTACAGGACGAAAGCAACAGACAGATCGACGAATTGAGGAAGGAACTGCGTTACACGCAGCAAGGTGAGAAAATTCGCGCCAAACCATGACCAGCGCACAGACAATAGAGTTGGACAAACTACTGGGTTTCCAAAACACGCAGCTTGAACTAGAATTAAATGACCATTGAAAACCCGCAACCAACGAACTAAAACACAAGAAACTAAACTCGATTCCGACGCAGCTCATTCGTTTTTATTCTATCGGAATCGGAACGGCTGAACCCAACCCCCGGCTGCGCCATTGTTTGTAGTGACGACTCTGAGTTAGCAATGGATGCAAGAACATCACACAACAGAACGCCGGTATTACGTTTCGCGCCAAACGTCGACACGTGTTTCCATAGTTGTTCGGCAACTGTGTTTTTATGTATAATGCGCAACTAGAACAAGTCTGACAACCACAAACGATATACTGTGATTTGTTCTTAGCTTTATGTCCTCTGTCCTTCAACGGGAGATGTTTCTGGGCCGTGTTTGAGAAAAACATGAACTACAGCACCGCTGAGAAAGTGTGCGCCCGCATATCGAACGGAAAACCCGCCAATATCTACGGGCACGATCACCTCTTCGTGGTTACGAGGTATCTGAGAGGTTTGGTGAGAAGGAATCAAGTCTCAGTCTACGCCTGGCTTGGAATGACCGTGGATCCTGATGTGAGTGTTATTATTGGTATTAGCATTTCATAACACCACAAATTAACGATAGCAAGCATTCGTAGAGATTCGGTGAAGTATATTGATAAATTACGCCTCGTAGTTTGAAGATATACCCTACTCATATATAGGCATAACTTCAATCAATATACAATTGAATAATATATTCTTACTGTAATGAAACCGAATATTTTCGGCTGGCACTCCTCAGGGCCCCTGAGTCAGGGGTATTCGTCAGCAACTAGTAGAGCATGCAAAAGAACATTGTAGGCATATATCAATTTTTTGATCCTATCAAATCTAGCCTATCAGAACAATGCTTGTTTTCAGACCGAAAAAGTGTTGTTCACAAATGGACAGTCTCCAAGATACTTGAAATGGCGGCAAAACCAACCAGACTTCACATTGAGCTACACTCAGTTGATGATCATGGCTCGTACGGACGGAAATCAAAAGCAAGAAGGCCTTTACAACCAAAATCCCGCATACGAAAAACCAGCCGTGCTTTGTGAGGCGTGACGCAAATCATCTGTGGTTCGAATATCAATTCATCTGTTTCGAGACAGTCGCAGTTCGGATACAGAAAACCGTCATCCCGAATATTTTTGTTGCCTGCTTTTGCCTGTATGGCTGGGACTTCAATATAGAAAGAGGGATTATATATGGCCTTCTTATTCCAACCACGTTATATTTATGATGTTTACGTCTTATTTTTATAAAATATATAAAAAAAGGTCAATAAAAAAAGTTCATTTCCGATTTATTGTGTGTCAAATACACATTCGTCGAAATACAGGGATCTCATACAGTTTACGTCTAATAAAACTTTATAAATGTCAAGTGATCAAGTGGCTTTTAACGATGTAGAACACGTCAACAGGTGAAGCAGATGAGAATGATAGATAGATAGGTTTATTTCGTGATCAACGGTTTATCATTATGACCAGTCAGGTGCATGAATACGGGTACACTACACATATTTGTATCACTCAAATGGCGTGCTCGTAAGATGCGCATGGTTTCTATAACAAACGCGAAAATATCAATAGTTAGAGTAGATTCAGACAAAATTCCCAGTAGATGAATCGCAGGAGAGCACAAACTTAGATCTGACAATTTTTTGACTAACCTTCCGGCGCTGAATCAACACCCACAAAAACCTATCAAAATTCAGATACCTGCGTTTATTCTACAAACCGTTTAAAGATCTACATCTACAAGCGAGAGAAAATAACTCAATATATGGTCCAGATCAGTATATTAGAAACAATTTTATCAGATCAATACACCACACGATTGGGATACAATGATAGGATAAGGTGTAGAAAGGACATGGAGTAGTCTTTGACATCAGACACCCACATGGGCATATTGGCGATGTAAAGAGATCTTCAAATAAATATTTTCACTGCTTTATTTTGCTAATACTGATATATTGTTTATACGGGACAGATGGAGTGCGAGTGTTAGGGCAAAAATTTCGCTTATAACTCTTCAAGCTGTGGGCTGTCTCGCTTGATACAGCAATAGTCAGCCATCAATGTATAAGTCCCATCTTTGCTGCTATCGTTCCTCCATCACCTTCAGATCTTTGTAGCAATAAGCAGTAACACGGTAACCAGAAGCAGGCAGTAGAGAAACATATTCAATTGGCGGCTCCCATGTCACCTGACACGATTCCTGCGTGCGCTTCACGTTTTTAGATTAATTATTATTATTACTTTTATTTTGAACTGAGCTGCGCACGATACCGGGCAACGCGTTTCAGTGCATCGATATTGGGGCTAGCGAGACACAACAGTAGCCTACGCTAGCTGAATGGCCATCACCTCACAATGATTTAATTATCTTATAGCACAAGCCATTTGCTCAGCGTCGCGATCGGTCTTGGTAGTGTCTGGGGCAGTATGCCCATTGCCCATTTATATCGGGTGATTTTCCCTCCATCGAATTCTGCTTCTATCGGTCGTGCCTTTTCAGCTATAGTGACGAACAGTAGTTTAGTTGGGCACAGGAGAATAGCCAACTTTGAACAACAGCAACAAGGATATTTAAAAACTGAAATAAATTTCAGCATTTCAAAATGCTTTACTGCCTTCTTGCGAAATCTCAGATCAGATCGCATGCCGCAACATATGACCTATGGCTGCGTTTTGGTGACCCCTGGTTTAGACCTCGGGGTTTCACACATTGCTGGCCTCCACGGATAAATATAATTACCGCAGATTAGCCTACATTGTATTCTAATTGTATAACTAACAAACGCCTACTACGGGCCTGCCGCGCGATGCCATTGCCTGGAAATTCCGAATGCAGGTGTGGTTTCGGAAATAATTCGTAGAAGGCCTACTGAATTAAAATGAGCAAACGTAAGTTTCGAATGGATGATATTCATTTCTTTTGAAGGTATTTTTGGACCTTTTAGGTCATATAGCAGCGATATAACCTACTAAATTAAATTTCAGTGTAGTGCATTGCATATGAAATGTGGACCCGACGACTAGGATATTCTACTGCAGTAAGGGTTCTGGTTTAAATCATTTTGCCCTTGATTAAAATCGATTTTAATCCATTAAATAATTCAAATCATGATTTTTTTGATTTTTTTTTTTTACTCATAATAACAACACGAACGAAAGAAAATGGGATGAATGACGATCATGTCAATCAAAGTGATGAAGGAGAACGCTAAAGCTTTAATAATGTGGGGCTGTGAATCATCATCCAGACAGCTGAAAACGATCAACCTATGTGGTAATGATAGCTGAAAACGTTTAACCTATGTGGTGATGATATGGGTCGCCAGAATCGTTACTGATCTGTTCTATAGTAGCGAAGAAACATGCTGAGTCAAATCAGGAGCATATCCATAATAGTTGCATCTTCATCTTGATCGATGGAGTTGTTTATGTCATCAAACTGGATCAGAGATGAGGGAACCTTTCGAATTCGACAGAGACTCCGGATTGCGCTTCGTTTGCGGTATCCCACCAGTGCCTCCGAAATAGCAGCAGCATGTCGCAGACAAATAACTGGTATCCACAGCAAAACGTTAACTATCGCTCTTTGCTCTTTTCCGTCTGTCTGTCAAATAGCTGAACTATAGCCATAGCGATTTACAACGTAGCTATACGTTGTAAATTGCTATGCTATATCGGTGCCGGTGACGAGATGCTATCTCCGGTTTACATAAAATGCACATGATTGTCCGATAACAAACCACATTCCCGCATCTCGTCCGAAATTTGAAAAAACCAAAATAATCAATAAAATCAAAATGGTAAAATTAAAATTCAACGAAAAAAACTGATTTAAATCACACTGATTTAAATCAGCCTGATTTAAACCAGAACCCTAACTGCAGTTCAGACACTGCAAAGTTTAGTTCAGTTTATTATTAACAAATTCATCAGATCGATACACCACAAGATTCCGATACAATGCACTGAAAGATAGGAAGGTGTCGAAACGACTTGGCGTAGAATAGAAAATAGAATAGGCTACTTGCTAGAACGATAATCTTTCAAGTCGACGAGGGCGCAAGTGTGCTGTATGCGCTTTTGATTCCGGCCATCCGACAGTCGACGAGCATGTTCACATTCAAGTCAAAATACATAAGCAACTAGGCTACTACTTGATAAATACTAGTCCATCCTCAAGATCACCGGACCGCGACCTGACCTATCGATCTCGCCTTCCACGACATGCCACCCCATTTTCTGTCGCTTTCTCTTTTCTATACTATCTTCTTTTACTTTTCATTCAGTGTGCACTGTGCAATGTGCACGCCCCCTCTTTACATCGCATAGGCCAAGGTGGGTGTCTTATTCCATAGACTACTCCAAGTCGCTTCGACACCTCATCCCTATCTTTTCATTGTATCGCATTTTTGTGGCGTAGTGAACTGATAAAAATTGGTAATAAACCAATGATGATGATGATGATGATGAAGATAATGAATGTCGTTGGAATTTTCGGGGCAGTGACCGCAGTGGATCTGATACGGAAATTGGCTGTTTCTAATTGCCGCATATATCCTTTATGTTTAGGATACTGAATCGCTTGAGAAGCGACTTGTTGGATGCTCAGATGCGGATATTAACATCATCATCATTTTAATAAAACTTTTATCATATCGGTACACCACAAGATCGGTTTCGGGTTACTAGCAATTTTTTATCAGTTCAATAGACCACAAAATTGCGACAGAATGCAATGAAAAGATAGGAAGGAAGGTGTCGAAACGACTTGGAAGTCTTTGAATATATCACACCCACCTTGACCTAGGCGATGTAAAGAGGGGGCATGCACAATGAATGAAAAGTAAAAGAAGATAATATTAAAAGCAGTCGACAAAATGAGGTGGCATGTCACGGAAGGCGAGATCGAAAGGTCAGGTCAAGATCGGGTAATTTTGAGGACGGACTAGTATTCATTTAGTAGAAATTGCTTGTATTTCGACTTGAATGTGGACATGGACAATGGACATGGACATGCTCGTCGACTGTTGCGACATAATGAAAAGATAGGAGGGTGCCGAAACGAGTAGTCTTTTAATCCGACACCCACCTTGGCCTACTGCATGTAAGTAAGAGGCGTGCACGCTGGATTTAAGAAAGAATGACATAAAAGGAAGCGACGAAAATGAATGCTGCATGAGTGCATGTGTCGATAGGTTAGGTCGATATGTCAGATTGCGGTCCGGTAATCTTGTGGGCTGATCAGTGGAAGTACAGTGGCGGGTATTATCAAATATCTGAAGTTGGTCGAGTTCATATAATTGAAAGCATTAATGGATAGTAAATAGCATTTAGGATGCGCTATTGTTGGGAGACCCGGATGTACTCTTTATCTCGTAAAATGAGTGATGCTGACGTGTTGACATAGTATGGAAATAACTCAAGCGTATCGTAAAGTAAAATATGATCGGTTGTTTACGTAGCCGGACTTTACCTGCCTGTTGGCAAGCTCGGCACGCGGGTTAAGTTCGGATTATGATCGTTGCACGTACAATGTACACATGCGTTGGGAATGTACATTCTACCTCAGCGCTACTCGACTATTTATAGCAGGGGTTCAGTTACAAAAGATTCAGTTTTCTTAGTAGGTACGGTACGTTATAAGCTCAAATTAAATACGGTAATTATACAGTCTACAAATCACAAATGTAATGCGATTGTGACTAATCTGTTGAAGCTGTAATAGCAAAAGTATTGAGCGAAATATAGTTATTGTTCTATTGGCCCGACACAGTGGGGGAACCGGCACTTGCTAGTTCTTTGAATCTTAGTTCTAAAGTGGCTATAGCAGCGAGCTGAAGGCAAGTATGAAGGTTTCACTCAACATCCAGATTCCAGATGAAAATTCTCTTCGTTATGAAGTTCTTATTTGATGAAGCTTCGCTATATTTCTTTTTTTTTTAAATCAACAAGAATGGATTTGGTTGAGGAGGTGTGCATTCCGGGCGGCAACCCTGTTTTTACTTTGCGATAATTGAATGTTTCTCTACTCATGTCATATTTCAATATAATTGATACTGTTGGTGTGCTAAAAATTTAAAATGGTATCTCAAGCTTAACTGTCCTGGGTTGTCACTTGTCACAAGGTCTCAATTTTTAGTATGGAGCTGTATTGGAAGTTTTAGTATTTAGCATCCTATTATAGCAAAGTCATGCCAATGTCCTTTGTAGTCGGAAACATTATCTATCATTTAATGCGAGTATCAGGTTTCGCATAATAAAAGCGTTTCAACATTTTCATGGGAAGTCCGTACACACAGAAATATTCGTAACATTGGTAAAACATTATGTACAATCGATGCAAGAAAAGCATACTTAGATACTTCAATTCAGACTTCGGTCAACATGAAATTTCGTCATCAGAATAACAGGAAGTGTTATTTGATAGCAATGTTTATTTAATAAACTTTAAAACTCAAGTATAGAAATTCATTCCACTGTCTGTGGTGTGATAACCAGTTTCTAGATAGGATGGCAACGAATAGTTATTATAGTTCATTATTCATTAACATTGATCATACTGTTCTATTCGACTGCAATCTTGTTTAAATAAGCTTCACCTTTTCGGGGGGCTTATTTGACTGCAGGGTTTGGCTGTGACGAAAGAGATATGTTTTGTTTGTTAAGTAATTTGTGTAGCTGGGAACATGCCGTGGGGTCTACAGCTGTTTGTAGAATAGGTATATCTGAGTACCGGTGATATACTTTTTTTAAGGAACTGCCTCGTGATTTTCAGATCGATAGGATAGTTTTTTCTTTGGATAAAGTTCAATTTTAAAGATGTGTGGTAAGTGATTTTCAGTTATATTTTTCAAGTTTGTGACAACTAGATACTGTGATTCTGGTGTTTTCAGTTGGTAGACTATGTTCCTGATTTAGTCACATGATATTCTCCTATGCGCAGCAAGTGAAGTATAATTTTCCTAATTAACCACATAATTGACTGTACATTCCTTGCTGTCCTAACTTTTCGTAGAATTCAACAGTTTATTGTTGCGGTTGTATGTTTCTACTTATATTGCTTATAGCACAAAATAATATTCATTTTTTCATATGGTTTCTGTTGAATAGTGAATTGGCAAAATAATATGATGGCAAAAATATAAAATCTTTATTATCTTTGTTGCTGCTCAATGGAACTTTTTTATCAATTCAGGTATATTTGCGTACGTTAATCACCGACACCCATGTAAGAGAAAATATATCCTCCAGACTCTAATCAATGGATTAAAGCGGCTCGAATACCGAGGCTATGACTCTGCTGGTAAGTACCAAAATATATAAGTAGCTCCTTGCATAATAAGGGATCATCCCTTAGATGCAATGCATGATATCTCCATGTGATTGAGCAGACATTATGTTTTTCTATTCTAAGGCATTGCAGTAGATGAGAGGGTCCCGATTGCTGCGGATATCTTGCCAAAGAAACATGCTCTCGGTCCGGTAGCTTTGATAAAACAGAAGGGAAAAGTCAAGAATTTGGATGAAAAAATTTACAGTAAGAATCTGTTTTCATCATTGATTGATTAAAAGATGTTACTTTCATATTCCAATCGGCAATATAGGCATACTCATTTTTGTAAATTTCCACAACCGGCTGTGTACCTTTTCTGTATGACGATATCTATAAATATTTGCATTGTTTCATCATAGAAACCTGTCCTGGGGATTTATGTGTCCTCAAACTGCACTTGCGATTACCGGTTAATTATTTACCGGCCGGTGAAACTACGAGGACGTATAGTGGATGTGTTTGATTAAAATTATTGTTTTAACGATTCTCATTACGGTGACGAAAGGGTGGGACATCATGTTTGTAGGCACACATAAATTTGTTGCGACTGATTGATGCTGGTGCATGAAATTTTCCAGATGCCTTAGCTGATGATAAACTGATTTTGTCAGTAATAAAATGTATTGCTTGCCAGTCTCATAAATTATGTCCTTTTTAAAGTTCTGTGTTCCTGATGGATGGATTCTGTGTAGCAATTTTATGTACGATGAATGTGCCCTCCCTCAGCAGGGTTTGCCAAGCATTTTTATACCTTGAACCCTTTGAAAATTTTGAAAAATCAATGACCCACATTGTCATTCAGCTTTTCTGGTTTCAATGACTCATTTTTCAGAATTGTTGAACATGAAAAGATTGTGGTTTACATACTCCTTTGTCACGTAAATAAGTAAGGTCAAGCATCATGTAATTTTCATCATTAGGGTTGTTCAAAATAACTTCTTTCTTCAAATCTTACTGGCTGTTCGACAAAATTGTTAGGTTGGCTAAAAAAATGCTGCACACCAAATTTGACTCAATTCCGACCTGTAGAAGCGACCTGCGGCTCGATAATTAATTGATAGTTGGCCACCGCAAATAGGCCTACTATTTTTTTTTTAATCCAAAATTTCATACTCCAACAACCTGCTGGAATGGAGCCAAATTTGCGCTACATCGTTTTTTAGACGACTTAACAATATCATGTAAAATCATCAGGAAAATTTATAGAATTTTTTTTTCAACAACCTACCGGTAACGATCGTACTTCCTTTTTTTAGCAACGATAGCCATTGTGAAATTTCAAAATTTTATTATTAATCTAAAAATGAAGCAAATAAAGCAAAATCCAGATCAAGAAGTAGTTTATTACTGTGCTAGTATTTATATTCAATTTTAATGGTAGGCCTAGTACATCTAATCTAATTTGCGAATAGTTTCTATGCTCTCAAATTTCAATTCTAACCCGATTTCTTGTTCTTGTGAAAATGCTACAGGAGAACTCTATCATTTGCTCGCTGTACAAACATTTGCCATCCGCGCGCTCATGAGAGCGATTTGATGTGAGCTGAACTTGTTTCGATTTTCAAGTTTTCACAAACTCTGTGATAGCTATAATTCTAATTGTAATTCGGAAAAAATGTACAGCTCTAATTTTAATTCTAGTCTAATATAGAATAAGCTTTTTAGCTATAATTCCAGTGTGGAAAAGCTAAAAATTTTGTAGTTGTCTGCCCACAGGAACTGCCGCACTAATTTGCTGAGAGTAACTTTCAGACCAATGATATTTCACCGCGTGGATATCCTTAATAGAGTTGATTTGATTGATGACAAGCCAAGGTGTCTTTTGTGCGAACATTTGTGTCTAAATTCTTGTCGTGTTGTGTTTAGAGATGAAAGACTTTGACTTCGAAGTGGAATTTGACACGCACGTTGGCATCGCGCATACGCGTTGGGCGACGCACGGCGTCCCGAATGAAGTTAACAGCCATCCGCAGAGATCGGACAAGAATAACGGTGAGAGGGTTACCGAAATCGATCTCGTTCGTCGTGCGATATCGTGTGCAGGACTAGGCGTAGTGATTCGAGCACTTTAATCCAAATAGGATATTAATAGCCATGATTCGAGTCTAGCTCAATAAGAGATGATTTTTTGAGTACAAAAATGATACATCCCTTTTCACTAATATATAGTGCCTACTGCCTACACATTTCTTCCTACCGTGGAATCCTTGAAATCTCAATTGACCGTATCGCAGCAAACGAAGTATGTAGTACAAAGCTAAGCACGTTGCTGGAAATGATATATTTGTGCAGTCGTGATCGACCCACATCATTGTCACTAAGTGCAATGAAATAGGCATGGTCGAAAAACTACAAATTATTTTCAATGTGGGGTGCGGATGGGATTAATATTTTTTCGGTCGCATAAAATGTGCATATTTTCACTCAGGTATATAAAATGTGCATATTTTCACTCATTTTTGCTCCCCCTTTTTAATAATGTGTGTTTGAAAGCCTTTAACACTGTAATAAACTTACAGGCTATCGTCACAAATGACGGATTGCGTTTCTTTGAACTATCATTTATTTTTCGACAGAATTCGTGGTTGTGCATAACGGGATCGTTACAAATTACAAAACTATCAAGACCTTATTGGTGAGTATTTTTGACTTTTTGACTCGAATGATACTTCTAGCAACGGTTGTTGCATAGGGCCAGGGTTTCCTACCTCGGGTCATGAAAAAATATATCGCTATTCCCCAAGTCTATACAATTAAATAATATATATTTTTATTGTTATTCTTATTCATACCGGGGATGTCATATTTTACGTTATGATTGTTGACATACAATGTTCGTTCAAATTCTCTACTAGTAGCTGACGATTACCCCTGACGAGTGTCAGCCAAAAATATTCAGGTTCATTTCAATACAAATATACTATTCAATTGCATAATGAAGTTCTGTACCTCCAAGAAGCTCTTCAAATCTATATAAGAAATGATTAATATTTTATAAAAATACGGTAAACTCGGGCTCTTTCTACCACCAAGCCTGCAATTCAGACATTGCCAGAGCATAAACAAGCTCAACTGTCATATTAGCTGAATATGTAAACTAATTAATGTACTATTGTGTTTACTGTATGTTGTAATTATATTATTATATCATACTAACTACCCATTACTGTCTGTGTATACCCGTTTTTAAAATTGCATTAACGTTTTCTAATTTTTTCGAAAGGTTGAAAAATACAAAGGGACCATCGGTTTTTTGAAGTTTTCAAATAAGGCCAAAGGTGTAAAAAAAGTTTGCGGCCCCCATTATAAGAGAATTTAAAATTGAAAAAAAATTTAATAACTTGAAAATAACATAACTGTCTCACACACTCTTTGATTCACCATTTCTTCACATTTCATGTTTTCTTTACTTTCAATACGTTTTACGATTTGGTTTTGCAGGAAGGCCACGGTTTTGAATTTGAATCGGATACCGACACGGAAGTTGTCGCCAAGCTACTGAAATATCTCTACGACAACAAGGAAAATGACGAGATCAGCTTCAGCACTCTTGTCGAAAGGGCGATTCAGCAAATTGTAAGTTGACTAGATAATTTCAGTTATTTAATTAGAATATGTTTGTAGTCTAATTCTAATCTAATTTGTGAAATGTTTCCACGCTCTCACTTTATCTAATTTCTGGTATTCCTGAAAATTCACTTTGGAAAAAGCTGAAAATTTTCAAGTTGTCGAACTTTGTTTGACTCGATTTAGTGTCTTGTCGAGTCACGACCTCTTATGAACCCTGCTTTTCCAATTCTCATTTCCAGCAAGGCGCCTTCGCGTGTGTGTTCAAGAGTCGGCATTACCCCGGACAATGTATCGCTACCAGGTTGGTGATTTTTTACTGGCATGACATATCTGTAAAGTCATGATTTACCTGCACCATTGTCACAAAATGCAGAGAAATCGCAAATGTTATCTATAATTGGTATTACATTTTTGTGGTCATATAAATGGTACATATTTGAACCTTCCACATCATCACACCGCTTGAATACTCGCTTAGTATCAGCCCTAATTACATGTTCTATTATTAATCTGCTGAGGAACTCTTGATAATCAGGATTCAGTGACCCGAATGGCAGGTTTTCCAAATTTTCCTTTAAAAGGTTATTAGCCTCATTGTCTTCAGGATTTTGTAATAACGTAGACAGCCTCTGGCTACAAACAGGTTTGATGCGATTGGAAATGCAAACTGGTTTGACTGAACAAATATCAAACAAATTTTAAACCTGGATATCACGTGCGTTAGCCAGAGGCGGTCAAGTAGCCAGGGTTGCTACTCAAGTATTAGATGTAAATATATACAAGTAGAAGCGGCGATTTGCAAGTAATGGAAACAACTTCAAGTTGTTTGCACGCAAGTGTGTACGCAAGTAATTTTAAAAAGTAGATTTTCAGGTTAAAAATAACGGCCCTACTAATGGCACTACAAATAGCGAGATCTCTGAAAATATATTCGGTAAATCAGCGTTGTGAGATGTAAATTTGCGGCTGAAGCCAAATGACTACCGAAACACGTGAAAATTTTCTCAAAATTGCAGCGTTACAAATTTTTTTACAAGCCAAATTCTCTTTGCGTAGTCATAAAAAAAGATATTTAATGTTGATATTTTTTAAAAAATTTAATTTGTAGTTGCGCAAAAAAATAATCGCTCCACCAATGAAACTACAACTAGATGCGGTCTTTGAAAATATATTCAATCAGCGTGATACAGGCGACTATTTTGCTCATTTTTTTTGACAATTTAACTGGTAAAATTAAGAAAAGTATGTATTTTTAAAACACTGTCCCAAAACAATGTAGTTCTGTTGTTTATTTCCTGAAATAGCTCAAATTTGAGAGTCATTCATGACCGAATATATATTCGATTTATTTATATTTTTCAGACGAGGAAGCCCGTTGCTTATCGGCATCAAAAGTAAATCCAAAATCACAACGGACAGCATTCCAATCAATTACAGCTCAGGTATCTTGAAGCCATTTTTGTGGGATTTCAGAGATTTATGCTCGGTTCGTCGGTTGTGTTGTCATAATTTCGATGATGATTCGATTCGGCAGCAGGGTTGTAATGACTCGACTCGAGTCGCAATTTTTCATTGACTTGACTCGAGTCAATTTCTTGAAAATGGAAAATGACTCGACTTGAGTCACTTTGTGTATTGTCTCGACTTATACTCGAGTCATTGTGTGTGACTTGGGACATTCTATATGACTAAATTCAAAGCTCGTGTATCAGTTCACCGACATTCGAAAAATAGGCTGAAAAACTGTATTTTATCTGTTTGAACGAACGTAAAAATGTCAAGAGTAAGAAAAATGAGTATATTTTGAATGTGAGGTGAGGCCTTCGATTTCTATGTCACCCGAGAGTTTCAAAAAAGTGAGTTGGACTCGAGTCTCAACACTCTGCTCTGACTCGAACCTTTGCTCCGATGACTCGGACTTGGCTCGGTAATGAATTGATGATGACCTGACTTGACTTGAGCAAAAACTATAAAAGTAAGATAGTCTTGTGACTTGGAACCGATGGCTTGGCATATTTTAATGAAATTTGTCTTGATTTATTTATTTGCCGAATAGAACAACACGCGGGACTGCCATTGAACGGAAACGGTAAATTAGCTGCATCGGCACACTGTAGTCCGCACACACTAAACCGGGAATGCCAAAAAAGTAGCCGAATAGCCTCTGCATGCCCCCTCCTCCGACTGATATAGCCCGAGTCAAAAACTAAAAAAGTCACTGAAACATTTCTCGATTTACTTTCTGCAAGGATTGAAAGATCAATTTGCGAGACTTTGTTATTTTTAAGTTTTTTTAGTGGGGTATCATTCTAGAGAATGTGCAATCTTCTGAAAGTTCAGTATACAATTGATTGGTATATCTATATTGAAATGAATCCAAATAGTTTCGGCTGACACTCGTTAGGGGTTATCATCAGCAACTCGTAGATCACCACTGACGTGTGTCGGCCGAGAATATTTGGGTTTATTTCAATATTAATATACTATCCAATTGTATACTGAAGTTCTGTACCTCAAAATGTTTCTTCTGGCAGTATAGTGTTTTCTAACATATAAGCAGGGCGATTTTTTGACATGTACGTACAACCTACATTTGTTTGTATCGTGGATGTTTGCACTGTCGGTGAACTTACCATTTGACAATTTACAGCTTGTAGCCTACTTTATAGGCCTACCATTGTAGACGGCCCATTGTCAAGCTACCAAGTAAGGACAGACTCCTTCTGCCCGAGAATGTAGGGGAGTATCTTTCGTTGTACTAGAACAAATCTGAATTATTTCTACCCGGTAAAAATTTGTCAGTTTTCAAGTCAAAAAAGTTTTTCAGTCCAAACTACTTCGTAAAGACAGACAGTTATAACTAGAAATGTAGATAAGTAGTACAATGCTAACATTATGTGCAAAAACACCTAATTTACATACATGAGGGTAAAATTTGGTCAAAATTATGTTTTTTAGGGTCAGATAATGTCAAAATTTTGATCTTTAAGGTATAAAATCGCCCTACTTATAAGATAACGACTGAAATCTTTTCGCAGATTTATTAATCTAATATCTTCCCTTCTATACAGATCGGAAGGGAGCCTAGTTTGTTATGCAGTTTTATTTTTTTTCGGCAATGTAGCAATTTTATAAACTATCCGGTAAAATTTTTGAACGAACCTAACAAGCATGCCTTATAAATGATCAGGGAAGAGTGTATCGTAACAAATTGTCCGCGTACGCCGCTTATGTAACTTGTAGCCGACATTCTTGTAGTTGTTAATTAAACGGTCGCATTTAAGATTCTGGTACTGCGACCTGGCACCTAATTTTATATCCTTCGCGACTCAGAATTCGGTCATGACAAGACTTCCAAAAACTAGTACTGGCTTATCAAAATGTGCAACTAGAAATTGAATTGCTTATTTGACCGTCAACCAACCTGATTTGGTAGCTTGTAAAAGTCTGGTCACACCCTCGTGGAGCAACTGCCATAGTTAAACTACTTGTGATGTGTCTCAGAATGGAAGGAAACTTTACGTAGAAGGAGTCAGGGCAAAGCGCCCCCCGACCTGTCAGAACTGCAAAATGAACCGTCGGAAGAGCAGACTAACAACGACGGTAAACGTGACGGCAATTGCGTGCCAATCTCGTGAAATTCATCGGAGTTAATTCCTGAAACAATCCGGCGGGTTCCTACAATTGGGAACTAGTAATGTTAGAAGCAATTGTTTTTGAATTCTGTTGAAATTTTTGGGAATTTGAATGATATATTGATATTGAAATAAACCTGAAGAAATATGTGGGTTTATTACGATGTGAATGTGTTATTCAGTTGTAAATTGAAGTTGTGTAACCCCAAGAAGCCCTTCAATTGGTGATTTGTAGCTATTTGTCGCTGAGCTCTCTCTGTTTGAAGGAATGGGTCAGCGTCTGATCAGGATGTCCTGAGCAGTGATGCATTATAAAGCAGATTATGTAGCAGTTGCATGTTGTATTGAATAATTTTTTCTAAATTCTGTTTTAGCATATTCAATTGTGTGTTGAAGTTCTGTACCTCCAAGAAGCGCTTCGAATTCTGTCGTGCATAAGTTCACAAATGCATTTGAATAATGTATATGTTACGTTAAAATATTAAAACCTGACTGACACTTTTCAGTGGCAATCGATTTAGTTGCATTTCATCTTTCATTTTTTTCTATGATGTCTATAATTGGATGCATGCAATGTAGTTGGATGCAATTTTATTTTTTATTTTTATTTGCTGTTGATTGCCCATGAAGATTGTTTGCTCGAAAATCTTTCGAGTTTTAATGTATTCACGTAATGAATACATTATTAAAATGTGTTTAGAAGTTCTGTACTTTTAAGAAGTCTAAATCTAGTCCGATATCAATTCTTACTGTGCATGTAGGAAGCCAATCCTGCAATTTTTCTCTCTCTGGAATGTGTTTGATAATGATTTCTTCTGCGTTGTCTCCACAAGATGGTTTCGGTGCTCAATTCGTTTGCTTTCAAACAAGAGTACATTTGAATAGTATATTCATATTGAAATAAGCATGATTATTTCGGGCTGACACTCCTCAGAAACTAGTAGAGAATTGGAAAGATCATTGTATAATATATATCTACAATCGTATTATCAGATATGATGTAACCATCATTAAAATTCGAATAAATGGATAATATTTATGCCCTTGATATCATATTTGGCATAAAATTCAAAAAATTAAATAATATTTTACATACACAAATTATTTTATTTGAAATCTCTACTAGTTGCTGGCGATCACCTGGCTAATGTCACCTGAAAATTTCCGGATTTATTTCAATTTGAATATATTATTTAAGCGTAAATTGAAGTTCTGTGCCTTCGAGAGTGTTTTCAAACAGGATTGTGTCACGCAGTCCCTTCTTCTAGCCTGCATTCTGTTTATCTACAGCGCCAGATTTTAATCCCTTCAAGTGATTCTGATGGTGTTTGCAGACTGGACTAGTATTAACACCCCTCTCATTGAATTGTCTAAAATATGTTCCAGGTATGGCTGGCCTGTCCGAAATCAAACTCGAGCGCAATCAGAGCGTTTCTGAGTTCATCAGCGAAGACGGGGGAGAAAATGGGATCGAATTCTTCTTTGCATCTGACGCAAGGTACCCTGCGCGATAGGGTTGTTCGGATTTAACTTTTTTCTCTGATTCCGGGGATTCACTGATTAAATTGTTGGGTTGCCTAAAAAAAACACTGCACACCAAATTTGGCTCGATTACAGCTGGTGAATATGTGAACGCACAGGAGTTTAAAAAATTTGAATTCATTATAAAAACAACTTGTAATATGAATCCGTTTATTTTTGGAGTAATTTTTTATTCCCAAAATTTTTTGAAATTTAATCTGCCCACGAGCTAATTTCGAGTTCCATTTTTCAGCGCGATCATCGAACACACGAACCGAGTGATTTATCTTGAGGACGATGATGTAGCGGCGATTGTCGAAGGAGGTATGTAATTCTATTATTTATTTAAGCGAGTAGTTCTAGTTGCGAGTTTTGAAAAGTGCGTAGTTCTAGTTATGTCGTAACAATGATCATTAATTAATTTTTTCATTTTTATTTTTATATATATTTAATATTATTATATTTATTTATTCTATTTACGCAGGCTTGTCGATACATCGGGTGAAACGCGGAAATCGCAAGGAGAACGGAACGAGGGTCATCCAGTCGCTACAGATGGAAATGGAACAGATCATGATGGGCAATTACAGTTCTTACATGCAGAAGGTAGGCCCCCCCTTTGCATTTCGACTGCGTACGTTCATAGTAACATAACATCCATTGCAAGGATACATTTATTCTAACTTGAAGGCTTTTTGGGTGTTCCTTGTTCAAAAGTATCAGTTTATGTGGACCAGTGTTTTTTACTACTCTGTGTAGGCCTCTACCTTGCTCCAGGCGTGGAAAGCTAAAAAAAGTTTCAACTTAAATTAAAATTAGAATGGTAGCTACACAGTTTTTTTTCGGATTAGATTTAAATTAGAATTATAGCTACACCATTTTTCAAATAAAGATTAAATTACTGAATTCTACTTAAAAACTAGAATTATGTAGTTATTCAAGTCTGCCTGGCTCCTACGTGCCTTGCTTTACCCCAATGTTAGTTATTGGCATTCTTACAATACCATAACACCAATGATCAGCAAAAAAACACAGTTTCATATTGTAGCTGAAACTGAAACCATTTCCTCTGCATAAGCTTAATGCCTTTCCGGGGTATAAGATTACTCATTACGCGGTTGTGAGAGACCTTGTTTACAAACTGAAACGATACGCTCCCTGCCACTATGAGTAGATTCATCAAGGAGAATTATGAGTGAAAAACCCAAATCACTTCGCTTCCAATTTGTTTTGCATCATTTTTGTGGACAACTCGGCAATTTCGTGGGTTTGACAATAAAATTTGAAGAAAAACAAAAAAATTTACGATAACTTCAAAATTTTCAAACTCCTGTACGTTCACGTGTATCAGTTGTAATCAAGCCCGATTTGTTGTGCAGCGTATTTTTTAGGTAACCTAACAATACGATTAGCGAAGCCCAGGAATCTGTAAAAAAAAAAAGATTTTTCAAAAACCCTAACCTGTACTATTGTAGTAATAGGATTCTGCAAGAATACTGCAAAGGATGTAGCGACGAAAATCGACTATTATTTGACTTTTCAGGAAATATTCGAGCAGCCCGAGTCCGTGGTGAACACGATGCGCGGTCGCATTCTCTGGGACGAGAGGAAAGTCCAGCTGGGCGGCCTGGTCGACCACATCAAAGAGATTCAGCGTTGCAGAAGAATTATACTGATCGCGTGCGGCACAAGCTATCATTCCGCCCTGGCTGTAAGACGCATTTAGTCGCACTTAATTTTTAGGGAACTTTCAAAAAGGCAGTAAGAGCAGAAGTAGAAGTAACGGTGTTAATTTTATTCCATTACAAATAGAAGTAGTTAATCCTAAATAAGTTTAAAAAAATCGGCATTCTAGGCCAAGTTTTGTTTAAAAAACTGAAAACTGTCAAGTAGTGGTTTGAGTAATGTTGAAAATTTTCACTCCAGTAGCAATTTGAAAGAAACAACAAACAAGTATTCTAGTTTTGTCTAAAAACTGAAAATGTAACGTCATAAATTTTAACCCATACATATAGAACTAGAGATTCCCAAGAAAAAACTAACCAATCTCGGCCTAGTTTTGTTTAAAAAACTGACAACTGTTCAGTCAGTAACTGTTCAAATATATAACCTTTTTCAAATTATGCCGGCTACTTGGTAAAATTGTAAGGTTGCCTAAAAAAACGCGGCATACCAAT
Source organism: Botryllus schlosseri (assembly GCF_051294905.1). NCBI lineage: Eukaryota > Metazoa > Chordata > Ascidiacea > Stolidobranchia > Styelidae > Botryllus > Botryllus schlosseri. Next base: position 1,382,342 of record NC_137251.1, on the reverse strand, counting down.
TTTAGCTCAATTCCGACCTACAGAACCATTTCTATTTAAGAAAAAAAGCTTCGCTTGTATGGGTTGGAATTAAGCCCAAATTGGTGTGCTGCGTTTTTTAGGCAACCTATCAATTACTCAGTAAAATTTGAAAAAAATAATTATTTTTGAACATCCTATTGAGTAGGCAAACCATACTTGAGTACTCCGGAAAAGTACAAGTACTTAGTCACTGAGCGCCTTTGCTCTTTCAGACGCGGCAACTGCTGGAAGAACTCACGGAACTACCGGTGATGGTGGAGCTGGCCAGTGATTTTCTTGACCGGTCCACTCCCATATTCAGAGATGACGTTGGATTCTTTATCAGGTTGGGTCTCTATATGAGCAGAATAGTCATCGTCCGTATTCAGCAGGGTTTTGATCACTCGAGTCATTTTCTCAAAATACGGAAATGACTCGACTCGAGTCAATCTGCGTATTGACTTGACTTGTACTCGAGCCATTTCGCATGACTCGAACCAAGTCATAAGACTCGAGACTCGGACGGCCTTGTAATTTCGAAGAATAGTGAAGTAATCACACTATTGGGATTTCGTCTATTGGTACTGGTACTTGAAAATGCGACCAGAAACTGCTAAAAGTGAGGGAAATTAATGTATTTTAAATGTGAGCCATTCGTTATCACCAGACAGAGTTATAAAAGTGGGTTTAACAAGACTTTAACTGGAAACTGAGCAGTCAACACAATGACTCGGACTCGAGTCGTAATACCATGACTCGGACTCGACCCTTTGCTCGCGGACTTGGACTCGGACTTGACTCGAGTCAAAACTATGAAAGGGAGATTGACTCGTGACTCGGAGCCTTGTGACTTGGTTACAGCCCTGGTATTCAAGTCGTAGTAGAAGTATCAAATCAGTATCAAATTTTTTGAGCTGATACCGGAAACATTGATATCTAGCACTTTCACCTATAATATATTCAGCTGATAGGTTATTCGAAAGAAATGGCATATTTAGCTTATCGAGCATTTACAAAATTTTGAAGCATTTATTTGAAATGTTTTTTTCAAATTCTACTGGTTACGTCATGAAATTGTTTAATTGTCTCACAAAAACGATACATAACAAATCAGCTCAATTCCAACCCGTAGAAGCGATGATATCGGATACAAAATTTTGGATTTTGGGAAATTCTTCAATTCGAAAGTTTAGAACTGCTCGCCGCAAATACTATTATTTCAAATCCAAAATTTTCTACTCCAATAACTGAAATTGAGCCAAATTTTTTAGACAACTTCACAATTTCATGGCATAGCCAGTAAATTATGAAAAAAAACGTTATTTTTCGATAAATAATTAATATTTTAACAATAATAGCTTAGCTTTTAAAGGCTGGAGTTTAGCCAAAACTGGTGTGCAGTGTTTTTTTCAACAACCTCAATTTTTTCAAATAGACAGTAGAATTTGAAAATAAAGTTATTTCTTTAACAACCCAATTGTATGTACACGTCTGCAAGCCAACTGATTTCATTTATTTTTCATTTAATTTTATATTTTTGCAGTCAATCGGGAGAAACCGCGGACACTCTGATGGCCCTGCAGTACTGCAAGGAACGTGGCGCACTCACCGTCGGTATCACCAACACTGTAGGAAGCTCCATTTCCCGTATGACAGACTGCGGGGTTCACGTTAACGCGGGACCAGAGATCGGGGTCGCCAGCACCAAGGTTAGGGACTTGGGGTTGGTTTCTAAGGGGCACTATAACGGAACGAGTCATTTTATATTGCAGGCGTACACGAGTCAATTTGTGGCCCTCGTTATGTTTGGTATGATGATGTGCGAAGACAGACTGTCAAAAAGAGAACGTTATGATGAAATATTCGATGGCTTGAAAGTATTACCTGGTGAGGAAAAAAAAATTTGCAAAATTTCTGGAAAAGCTGAAAATTTTCTAGTTGTTCAGCTAGTGTCATGACTTGACTTGAAATAATTATTTTCATTTGACTTGACTTGAGTCAATTTGTGAACATGACTTGACTCGATGTTCGGAAACAGACTTGAGTCAAATTTGGCATGCAGCGGTTTTCAGCCTGTGCCATACACGATGAAATTTGAGGAAAAAAATTATTTATGAACAACCGACAATTTTTTTTTCAGACTTGATCAAGCAGGTGCTGACTCTCGACCAGGAAATAGCCGATCTGTCTGAAAAAATTCACAAGAACAAATCGTTGCTGGTGATGGGTCGCGGTTTTAATTTTGCGACTTGTCTCGAAGGGGCTTTGGTGAGTACTGGACTCCCAGGTTGTTGCTCCTCGTAGACGGCCAGCTACGAGCACCCCTACTTTTTTGGAGTACACGAGCACATTTTGAGTACTTGCTCTCTAATGTGGTCAGTAAAAATGTACTTCTACTTCTAGATTTTGCCTACTCGCAATACTCAAGTGGTTATGATTTTAGACTAATTCTACTTGACAGTTTTCAGTTTTCTGCCAAAACATTTTTACGAGGCGCGTAACCAGAGGGGGGTTTCGGGGGTCAAAACCCCATCCTTTTGAAATGACCATTCTGACGCTAATAAACGGTTGCAATTCAATAAGTCGTATTATCAGTGTTGCGCGAGGCCAATTAGCAAGATTCGTCTGTGCACAATGTAATGTGACGCGATCTTCCGCTGAGACGATTGCGAATTAGGTCATTGATTGCCGCGCACTTGGCAATCGTTGCTGGCCTGATTTATCGCATGTCCAACAAGCTTAGTTCCGCTGGCTTCAATAATAATCACATCTGCAATAGGCCCGGTGCGCCCGGTGCGATGGCCTGCACAATCGCATCTGCATTGGTCTGGTGTGCACGATTTAATCGCTGGCCTACACAACACATCTGCAATATAGGCCTAGTAAGAAAGATATCATCGCTGGCCTAGCATGCTTAGGCTCCTATCTCCCGATGGCCTGGAGACCATGCTGTTAAGTATATGCTGATTAGAAATTGTTATTAAAGAGTGACATCGCGAAACTGAATGATATCGTGATGCGTGCGTGCATGCGTAATTGATTTCCGCCAATGCTTGAACATAACCATCGGAAGATGTGTGTCAAGGCTTGAGTTATAAAAGAGGTAAGGTTTGAAGCACCTGAAATCAACGTCATTATAGCACATATTGCATAAAAACTCGTACATTTGACTTGCGCAAATTGTCGCTGAGGCTACGTATTCAATTGCGTATTTCATTGTTCACAACAGATCAGGGAGTCGCTAATTAACAGCACTTCGGACTAGTCGACAGGCTTATCATAGGCGTATAATCGTCAACACCAGGAGATTGTAGAATCGCCATTTACGCATGTACTTAACCCTAATGAATTGATGCTATATCAGTAAATTCGGAAAAAATCGAAACCCCTCTCTTTTATTCCAAAACCCCCTCCTCATTTTTTGGCTGGCTACGCGCTTACCTGAGCATTTGGATTTTGGAAAGTGGACAGTATTGTGTCACAGAAGAAAAAAATTTTCATTACAACCACGCAAAGTAGCTCCTGTATCGCGACAACTGAATATATTTTACACGTTAGGTTTTGAAAACTGGGAATTAGTGTCGTTTGTCGTTTTTATGGGTGAAGTTTTTATAGGGACCACATAAAATGGCCTGTTTATGCGAATCAACTTTTTCAAATGTACTTTTTGAAACTATCTACTTTTAAATTTGGCTTTTCGACATCCACTTTAATTATTTTTACACGTCTTTAAAATGGTTACTATTACTTGAGTATAATCGTGTGACGTTGCCTTCATTTTTACTCAAGTAGCAATGCCGATTATTTTGAGACTGTTGGCGCTTTTTTGACAGAACCAATTTTTTTCCAGAAAATCAAGGAAATCACGTACATGCACAGCGAGGGAATCATGGCGGGCGAACTGAAACACGGACCGCTTGCCCTCGTGGACCGGGACATGCCCATCCTTATGATTGTGGTCAAGGATCAAGTCTACCAGAAATGCCAGAACGCTTTGCAGCAAGTCGTAGCGAGACATGTTAGTAATATCCTCACTGTTTGCAGTGTTATTTCTAGGGCTGGGCACAAGCAGGATTGTAATGACTCGAGTCATGACTTGATTTTATAATTTACAGTTTTGCTTGAACTTGTGTAGCAAGCCTACTTTGACGATCTCTGTGCTTGATTCAGGGCCGGCCAATCGTGATTTGCACCGAGGACGATCAGGAGACGCCAAAGTTTGCGTCTCACGTCCTGCAGATTCCGCACACTGTCGACTGCCTGCAGGGAATACTCACCGTCATACCGCTGCAGTTATTGTCATTCCACGTGGCCGTACTCAAAGGCCTCGATGTGAGTTTTCGTATTAACGCTGGACTCTAGCTGATCAGATTAATGGGCAGAGCTGATTCATACTGAATTCCTGGATTAGAAAAGTCCAGATTGAGATGTTACTCGGCTACATTTAGATTTCTAAATCTCAAATGTTTACTTCAAGTTTGGGATTAAATCGAGAATTTGTTTAAAAAGCCACACCTACCGAAAAAACGAGTTTGTGTATATTCTAAAAGTAGTACATTAAGCTCAAGTCATCTGTTCACCCCGATTATTCGAATTTTGTGATACAATTATTGATATGCGATGTTCTTACCATTTCTCTACCAGTTGCTGGCGATTGCCCCTGGCAGCCAAAAATTCGGGTTTATTGCAATATGAATATATCGCTGCTCTGGAGTGACTTATGTCCATTTGTCACGTTTTGAGAAAATCAAGACTCGGTATTTTTTTTGGCCATAGTTATGATTGTCACATTGTTTCAAACTCTCTCCTTTCATCTTTTTCAGGTCGACTGCCCGCGTAATCTGGCCAAGTCCGTTACCGTCGAATAGTGATCTTCCGTAACGCCATCAAAACACCGTTTTTCCGCCTTTTATGTCGCAGACCTACATTTTTTAGAATCTCGTTTTTACCGCTGTCGCAAGATTAAGCTGATGACGAAACGTGTTGAAGCTTCAACTTTTGAATTGTAACTTAAATTAGTTTGAGTTAGTGTCGTGCAGCATTGTCGTAATAAGTCGCATTTCCAAAACTTTGAATATATATTGGAACTGCTTTACAGCCATTACTATCATTGGACATGAGATAACCCAGAAAGGCTGCATCTTGACATCTGCAAGCTACAAGAAATAGATTAATATTCCCAGTAGCGGATTCAAGTTTTCTGACTTCCTACTAACATGTTGTGACGTCACGAAAATTGTCGATAAATTTTTATCTCCAACCACTGATATCGCAAAAGCAATATTGACCACTGCAGTACCGTTCGAGGACCGAAACGTTTACTTTACTTGAGCATAATTGCTCGCGTTTGTCGCTCGACTCGAAGTCCGATCCACTTTTTGTTTACTGTTTCAGATACTTCATAAACATTAGTCAACTATACTATTTAGGGTAGAATTGTAATATCTTTCGTAACGATAATATATTCTATGATGCGTGATGCAGTCGTTGTATTTGGTTGGTTTGGTGTGATTTAGCGAAGTTTTTCTTTGGTCCGGGAGCTTTACGAAGGGTAGCGAGGAGAGGAGTTGGTTAATGCTCAAATTACAGATGTCTGACAGGGGTTCTGAGTTCAAATCTCGCCAGCAGTAGGTTGATGTGGGCTCCTCTCGCAGTAGCAGTGGGGTGATAAGAAAAAAGATATCAGCAAAAAAATTGTATTAATAGTATCAGTTTGTTAATATCTTCATCAGTTCAAAACACTCAGAGCAGTCTTTCAGATCAGACAGACCTTGACCTAGGCCAAGTAGAGAAGAGGCATGCACAATTGCACACGCATACTGAATGAAAAGTAAAGCAGAGAATATAAAAGGCAAGCGACAAAATGAGGTGCCGGAAGGCGAGATCGACCAATAATTGGGATTTTGCAGCGTTAACCCGAATGCTATTATATGGGACGGGACGTCCACTCATGCACTTTGGGCATTTGATCACGGGTGACGGCATTCAAGCTTGCGGTAGTAGATGCGTGAGATTGTCAGCGAACAGTGTGATATTCAATGACGAGGTTTCAAAGATATCATTGGCATACAAAGTAAAAAGAACCAGTCCAAAAACTGAGCCTTGCGGAACACCACAGGTAACAAGGTGGGGGAAGGACAAGGTATTGGATATCGAAACCATTTGATATCTCCCATTTAGGTAGTTTTCGTGAGCGCTAGTTGTGGACCCGGAACGAATGTTCCCCCTAATTTTTCAAGAGTTTGCGCGCATCACTCACCAACTCACTGCGCGGTCCTTTGGATAACAGTGCGTAACGAATAAAAACGGTCACCACTTCGGCTTTCTTGTGCGCCGCACAGATTCTTCTGCGCGCGGCGACTTTGTCAGCAACGCGCGGCCCAATTTTGCCGCTTGCCTTTTATATCTGCCTTACTTTTCATTCAGTGTGCATGCCTCTTCTCTACTTCGCCTGAAGGCCAAGGTGGGTGTCTGATCTCAAAGACTACTCCAAGTCGTTTCGACACCTTCCTATCTTTTCATTTTATCGCAGTTTTGGGGTGTTTTGAAATGATAAAAATATTAATAAACTGATATTGGTGATTCTACTATATTAAAATCGAAATCAACTTTCATTGAAATGCGCGTAGCACGAAGAAAATTTCAAAAATAATTCGAACCTCTCATTAATTGAGTAGTTAACTCGTGGATTCGATTTGCATTATTGACGGCCGCCAACACATCCTAATCAAAACAAATGTCGACGGCCGCATAATTTTTCTTCCACTTCCGCGGAATCGACTAAAGAATCGCTATTGGGGTTAGCTAGACACGGTAGGCTACTTGCTGGAAAACTATCTCCTCGTAAAGCACAGTCTCTTGGGGAGCCCGAAGTCGAGGGCCATTGCACGTCAGACCATCCATATCACGGTTCTTCCTCCATGAAATGATATTTCAATTGCCGAAGCCGTATCAGCTAGTGATATTGGGCACAGGAGAATAGCTTACTTTGAACAGCAACTACAAAATGTTTAAACTGAAAACAATTTCAGCATTTCAAAATGCTTTACTAAGCGTTCTTTTGAAATTTCAAATCAGGTAAAATGCCCTCGCGGACCGCGTGTTGGTGACCCATGCTGTAGAAGTTGCGGATGAATTGCTTTGAAATAGCTATGTCTCCCGCACTGTAGTAGTAGTTGAACCTTGTACGGATAATAGCGCTCTTTTGTGGATGGTAGTTACTACAAGGAGTGCATGAGGAATGAGCCTCCCGAAAATATATGCATATGTATCTGGACATTGTTAATGCTGCCTGTGCACAGATCTCCCATTTGCCAAATTGTAAAAAACGAGACAAATCATAAGTTGGATGCATGTATTGTAAGAAAAAAAGAGAACAATAAGCGAACTTGTCACAGTCTGAAATGTCAAAGGTACCGTGATACAATAAAATCCTGCGTATCTCAACTAGAAACCCATGATTAGCTGCATACCACGTAGCAGTTGCGTTGCCACCGGTACTAAACACTCCTTCCATCAACATAACATAAACTCACGGGCAGTGAAAATAATAAGATACCATCACATCATATATCTGATATTAAATACTTTCTATCATACCCTCGTAGGCCTACTATAGCTAGCATACACAAAAGTGCAACATCGATAGAGAAACGAAAACGGGCTTTCTCTCTTCATTGACAAGAGTCACGAATCGGCAGACATGACCAGCATGGACCGCGTAGCTTGGGATTAGAAGAGCTTGACCGCGACTTGAGGACTGTGGCAAGAAGCGATCGCCATCAGCAAAGGCAGATCGTTCGATTCTATCCTGTTGAAATCAAAACGAGAGAAATGAGTTTCACGCATACATAATTTGGAATGTTTCAAACAAAACACTGAGTAGACATTAAATAAGTGTGACAGCAACCAAGAACTTGATTAAACCTATTCCAGTAGTCCGTAAAAATGGATGCGTTTCCACGAACAAGACATTATTCGATCTTGCCAAACTTACCCCAAAATCGCCGATAATTGAGGCATTTTTAATCTCGTGCTCCCGCTGACGTAGTCCGCCAACATCTTACTTTTCATGACGAGCTCCCCGAGAGACAGTTCCAATTGTTGCATGCACTGAAAAGAATGAGAATGAAAAAACGCCCTGTCGCAATAAAATACTTAATGTAACTTTCATTATGTTAGCAATAAAATACTTAATGTAACTTTCATTATGTTATTTTAATTTAGTTTCTAAGCGATACAAAGCATATAAACTTACAAAACTGGCTGGAACGTTCATGTGATACATCATTTTGATTTTATCCAAGATTTCGTTCACTAGCTTCGAAGTTAAAGCCGGCAGGGCCAGCTTGTCGCTGTGCATACGATGGCTGCTCAACACCTTCACCGACCTAAGAAAGACATAACAGTTGGACATAATATACTCGGTTGTCATTATATTCCATTAGATTCTTTGTGCTCGCATAAAAGGTACATATTTGAACTTCAACATCTCGAACTCATGATGAATGGTACTCCGACTCACCATTTATCTGTGTCCGCGATGATGGTGACAGCCTCCGCAATCTGTTCGTCCAGAACTGGTATCGAAGTGGCCTGTTGTAGTTCGTGGGTGACAGATGTAATCAAGCTGGGTTGTTGCCGGGTCCCGTGTAACGCAAAACCCCACAGATATTCAGGCGAGTAGCTGCAAACAATCAGCGAATGTTTCAAATTTTATCGGAAGTACTTGAAATCTTTGCAACTCTAAAACTATCCCGTTGATATTCAAGTATAACTAACGCAATAACTATATACTCAAGTTCAAGTAGAAGTAGTAACTTTCAAGTAAGTGAAAGTAAGTATTCTTGGTGAAATTTGGAATAAAAGTCCACACGAGTTGTTCAAAAATAGCTTTTTTATCAAATTAGTGAGTCGGCTTAAAAAAACGCAGTAAAAACAAATTTAACTCCATTCCCAACCCGTAGAAGTGAATTTATCACAGCAGAAAGTTTTGGATTTGGAGAAATTTGGAAAAAATTTTTTTTCAACATCCTTATGTCCGCAAGGGTTGTTCAGATCAAACGTAACTTTCTTTACCAAATTTGACTGGCTAGTTCATAAAATTGTTGATTTGGCTAAAAAAATAATGTAAACCAAATTAGACTCAATTCCCTACCTGTAAAAGCGAAATGGTCGAGTAAAATTTTTGGATTCGAAGAAGTTTGGAAAATTTCTTTTATAAAATTAGACTAGTTGGATACCATAGTTGATAAAGTTGGTGGGCCGGCTAAAAAAAAAATTTAAAACAAATTTGACTATTTCCCAACCTGTACAAGAGAAGTATTCACAGCAGAAAATTTTGGATTTGGAGAAATTAGGAAAAAAAGTTGTTCTTTCAGACCGAATGTCCATCTTCATAACCAGATAACGTTATACAAACGCGAAAAAAAAAACAGAAGATATGTGACTCACTCTGCCATGAGATCTGAAAACATCAATTTCTTTTTCTTCCCAATTTCTTCCTTCGCATTCACAGTCCGAGTGTCCACATCACAAAGCGGGATTTCAGTTTTCAAAGACAAGCATTCAGAAGCGTTCGGCCTCCTCTCATCACCTCCTGTGTCGTCACAAGGCCCGCTAGACGCTATATCAGAAAGATCTGGGTAAAGCGAGCTGGCGGGTCCCGACAGTGGCAGGTCTGTGGGTCTTTGTGTGGGGCCTGTGTCCTCCGTGTCCAAATTCGGGTACAACCGTCCCTTGTGGACCGGGGGTCTCGAAGGCAAAGGGGGCGGGCATTTTTCCGGCATTGTTACAACCGCACTTTTATTTGAATGTTTCAAATTTTGCGTTTCCGACAAAATTTGACTCGTGGAGCGATTATGATTGACCGGTTTCACAGATTTTTCTTGTTCAGGATTTTCTCTTCCCACAAAGAACACAGCTTTGCTGTTTTCGTCCTCGCTGAAATACTGAGCAAACTCGTCGTGCTTGAGTGATATCGACGGAATTCGTTGTAAAGGCGGCAAATGGCTTTTTGAATTTTTTTCCTCGGAATTTTTTGACCCAAAACCTTTTTCTGCGAAATTTTGATCGTCAGAATTGGTTGTGGCAGAGTTTTTTTCTGAAGAAATATTTTTCACCAAATTTTTTTCTGGAGATTGCGCGTTTAAATTTCGTCTCCTGGTTGCGAGCTTTGGTTTTGCGTTTCTACCCCCCTCGGTCGAGACCGACCTCTGGTGACGGCGGTTTTCGTCAAAATGAAATTTGGGGGTGTCTGAAACAGTGGGGGCCGTTTTCGGTGAAACGTCATCATTCTCAAAGCAGTTTGTCGACTTTTGCGAATCGTTTTTTCTCGTTTTCAACCCAACAAACTCAATCTCATTCGTCTTAAACCCGGTTTTACAAAATCCCGATAAATGAGGAGACTGTGCTATTACTGGCTGCACCCGTTGCACGTGTGCCACACGCACCACCTTAGGTTCAATACTGCCGACAAAAGTCTCTTGACGCACTATTGGAAAATACGTCGATTTCGTTTTAACCATAGACTGGCTTACTGGCGTCTCGTGCGCGCTGCTAACTGTGAATGGTTCGCTCGAGACGCGTTTGTGAGTCCTCGGTTTCGGGCGCGGCGGGTCCTTGGGAATAGAGTTTGTGTCTTTTGGAGTCTCTGTGCTGTGATTCGGATTGGAAGACTTCAACTCGACTTCGTCTGGAATAGATTTGGTGGAATCCGCGATTTTTCTTGAAGTGCGTCTGCTTTGTACCGAACGTGGTTTCGCGAAAGTGTCGTTTGAGTTTGTTCGGACCCTGTAGCAAAAAATCAAAGATCATTATTAGCAACTACAAGCAGACATGTACAAACTAACTATCACGTTCGTTGACGGTCGACAAACTACTGGTTTTTTGGATAGTTTTAGTTGTAGTTTCAAGCCCTGAGTTTTGATGTAATTTGAAAAACGTGCAGCCATAATTCTCATTTTAATCCAGTTCGGAAAAGCTGAAAATTTTTCAGCCGTCCGTATCTGGGAACTACCACAATGAAGGTTTGAAAACGTAATATGCACACTCCCCCTCACCTTGGAGACAGATTTTCAAATTTCCCGCTACTCTGCTGACGCCGATATTTAAGCTGCGGCATCACGGAATTCACCGGGCTGCTCTTGCTCCGACATAATAGCGACGCGTTTAAATTTTGAATTTCGCTTTTCCCGACGTCTATCGGGTCTGATCGAGGAGTAGTCTTGCTGTAGGTGTCGCACAGTTTTGAGTCCTTATTCGGGGTAGCGTTTTTCGAAGGTTCAACACGGTTGAGCGGTTCTTTTACATCTTCTAATTCCACGAGAACGTACTCAGAGGCTTCGATATCACTCGGAACGTATGACATTTTCACAGAGCTCGAAAAAGCCTGCAAAATATCACAGATTTGACTAAAACCAGACAGATATCCAATTTTAAACAGACACCAATAAAATTGATAACTAGCACCTTCCCCTCTGCTATATTCGGTCTATATTCACAAGAATATGGTTGAAAAAACACCAAATCACCTTTAACTAACTGGAAACTACTGGAATATTCCTACTGCAGATAACAATGGCGTCACAAACCTGCGGTGAAAAATCGGCGGGAACGCAAAGCACGTCTTCCACTTTTGAACATCGAATGAAGTAGGAAAGAATTGAAATAATGGTCGATACAATTTCATGGATATCGCCGACAACCACCGTCTTTGCTACCTTGGTCGGAGTGCCGACGGCTCCGTACAGATCCCTGAAAGAGTACGCGGTTCATGAGAATGATGACGGGCAGACTACTGGATTTTCAAAATGCGCAGCTAGAACTTAAACGCGTTGCATTACAAAATCCGCATTACAAAATCCGCAACTATAACTAGGACTAGAATTACTCTTGACAACCCGTAACTAGAACTAGAACCAGAATTACTTAATTTTCAAAACACACAACTAGAACAAGAACTTGAATTACACGCTTTGAAAAATCAGCCAGTAGAAATAGAAATACTCAAAACCAGTAGTTACTCGAACACCAACTGACTTGATTGGTGGTTTGTACGAGTCTGCTATCGTAATAAAGAACCACGCACCCCAGTTGAGCCCATAGAGGATTGTAGTTGGTGGTCATGTTGTCCGGGCCGCAGTCGTCACTCGACATTGTCGCGTTCACCCAACCCAGATGGTTCGTGAGCACAGACGTTATCAGGCCTGTCATGAAGCTAAAACCAATAAAAATACGTCAGATGCTGTTTCATTCTTAAACTACGCATAATTCGTTTTATTATATTTTTTATGGGCACAACTATATATGGGCACAACAATATATTGCCATCTTGTCAAGAATTTTTTAGTTTTTATTGGTGTGACGAATAAAAACCTATTTATCATATCATATTTGATGATACGATTGTTGATATACAAATGCTCTTTCCTGACGAATACCCCTGACGAGTGTCAGCCGAATATATTCGGGTTCATTTCAATATCAATATACTATTCAATCGTATATTTGAAGTTGTGTACATCCAAGAAGCTCTGCAAATTTATCAACCGATGTATCTTCCTACGAAATTTTACTCACAAATTCTTTTGTTTTGTGTTATGCTGATGAACCATCCGAGCCAATTCCGATATGAAACATTCGATCGTTTTACTTTCTCCATGCCACGGCAGCCCGTCGTTGGTTTGTGACATGAGAGTGGGCCAGACCGGTCTCGGAAGTCGCGGGGTCGAATAGATCGACTGAATTCGGGCAGAAAAAATGTGCAAAGCCTGCAAAAAGATAAGGAAAAATGAAAAACGATTTTTATAGGAAATAAAATTTCACCGACATACCTCCATCATCGCTTCGATAAACTCGGATTTGCCTCCTTTTTTGAAATTGTTCAAAGCATTCTCGACGTGCTCCTTCAGAAACGTCACGTAACTTTCGACCAGCGGAAAATGTTCAAAGAAGAACGTTTGAAATTCACTGTAATGCGTCAAAATGAAATTGAGGGAAAAGTAGATTCGAAGAAACTCTTGGATGTACAGAACTTCAATATATAATTGAATATTATATTGATATTCAAATAAACCCAAATATTGTATCAATTATATTATTAATAATATACACTGTTCTTTAGAATTCTGTACTAGTTGCTGACGATTTCCTGTGACGAGTGTCAGCCGAAAATATTCCGGTTTATTTCAATATCAATATATTATTCAACAAGAAGATTGTTGGCGTGACACTTACCTTGAATCTGCAGGTTCTGGCTGAAAAATGACGCCAAAACCAATTTTGACCTTTGTTCTTCGCGTAACGATGCCAGAATGAGGCTGTGATGAGACAATACCGTTAAATTCAGATTGTTAAGATCTTTGAAATGGTTGTCAGACATTTCAGCAATGAAAAATTATACTTTATGACCCCGAAACTAGCCCTGAACACAACATTAACCCTGAAATTAACCCTTATATATATCTTAACCGCAATCCCAACCCTAAATCGTGCTTATGAGATATGATCTCTGATTTGATATGGACTGAATGCCTATCTATTTTATGACTTCAGAAATTTTAATTGTAATATAATTCTAATTCTAAATTTCAATTGCAATCTAATTTGGAAGAGCTGAGAACTTGATAGTTATCCAACACTAGCTACATTGTCACATGACTTAATGCCGCATACTCACTATGTCCGCGGACATTCAAAACATATCGACCCACCTCTTGCGTCAGAGTGAAGCTATCGCGTGAAGCTTGCCTCGCAGGCGGTAAACTGTGTGCCTTGTTTGCCGAGTACGAATGGGAAGTCGGACGCGATCCGAGAGAACCTGCGCAACGCACCGATTTAAAATCACCACAGGTACTTTCTCAGATCTAGGCCTGCGCAACTGGGTTGGCCTACCACTTCATGCACAGGAGTATAATTGTCTGCGTGAAACACTAAACAGCCCTTGTGTCGCGCTAACCCAATATATTTTTGAAGATACCATCACTAGTTATTTTGCGTTACTACCGAGGACGCATCTCTAATCAACTGCCAAAAGCATGCAAGCAAATCTACTGCTTTGGACTATTTCCCTTTTATCTACCAGTAAATATCATGTATAGGCCTACCTATATCAGTGACATCAGTCTTAAGGAATTGCTACTTTGAATTGTAATTAGGTAGAAATTTCAGTTGTTTGTACTTATAATCGTGCAGAAAATTTGCCCACAATTTTATAATGAATGAAAAACCAACCTGTAGTGCCTAGAGAAGCACCAAACAAAGCCATCAGCGACGAACTTGAATCCGACCTTGTGATTTTTGAGGTAAAAGAAGAAGCCAAGGATTGATACGGCGACAGCGGAGATGGTTGCGATACTTCTGGCGTTGGAACTGTGAAACGATGTTGTTAATATGTAACATACAAATGTACGGTAGTTTTGACTAGGGTTGGGCACAACGATTCCAGTATTAATTGTAAGGATTCGAGTCATGAGATATCTTTTCAAGTACTGAAAATACATGTTATTTGCCAACAAGAGTTGGAATTTATCAACCAAAATTTGCCGAACCTTGGCTGTGACATACCTGGCAGAGTGTTGGCTTTCCTACGACTCGACACAGACAGACGCTTGTCAGCCTCCAGACCGCGCTCCATACTAAAAAAAGGAAAACGTCAGAAACCAGATTCTAGAAACACAGAAATTTTACACTAACCTCCCGCTATCTTTCGCCGACTCCACACAAAACACACGGCTCAGCATCAATCGGTGGGGATCTCTGAAAATCAAGTTGCTAGGTATTCAGCAAAGACAGCACAGTTTTGAAGAAACTTACTTCATAATATGAATCTTAAGTGAAGAAGCCCGGCTCGCCATTCCCACCGTTCCGAATAACATTTCCGATAAAATGTCGCTGTCTTGCGGCCCGCGTACATAGACGTGCTGGGAAATACAATGTTGACATGAAAAGATCGTCAACAGCCCATAGTAATTCTAGTTCTTTAATCATACTAACTAAATGCCGGTAATCTAATTCTAGTGTGCTTTGTGAAATGTTTCTATGTCTTACTTAAATTGTAATCAAATTGCTAGGTTTCCTGAAAATGCTACAGGAAAACTGTAGTGCACAAACAAATCATGGTTAGTGCACGGACACTTTCAATTCTCGTGCTCATGAGAATCATCAACAAACCTGATTCTTCCGATGCACAGATGTATCGCAATGGGATGTTGCGTGCTGCGTAAAAAAAAAAAGTCTCCTACCATGCCCAAAAATGCCGAAAGCTACATAGCACCTATATCCTATCGAATAGTATATTGATATTGAAATAAATCCGAATGTTTTCGGCTGACACTCGTCAAGGGTAATCGTCAGCAACTAGTAGAGAATTGGATAGAACATTGTACATCGACAATTGTATCTATATCCGTTAAAATGGTGCTGATTCGCAAACAAACAAGTCAGGTGTTGCCGACATAACACAGGAAATAGTTTAGTTTCAGAGCAGTCATCGCGCAGACTATTAAGGAAGCATGTGACATATGATTCATGGAGTCACGTTGTGTGAAATCAACAAATGCTGTGATTGGTCAGCAGAACTGGCAAGCCTCATTGACTGCATTCATATTACATTGAATATTCATATTGAAATAAACTGCAATATATTTTTGAAACCCGTCAGGGGTAATCGTCAGCGACCACTACAGATTTCAAAAGAATGATGACATCATATTTGGATATATGCCTGTTGATATGCAAAGTTCTTTTCAATTCTCTACTAGTTGCTGACGATTACACCTGACGAGTGTCAGCCGAAAATATTCGGGTTTATTTCAATATGAATATATTATTCGTTGTATATTAAAGTTCTGTGCCTCCAAAGGTATATTCATCTTAATCAACAATGAAAAAATGAAAATATTCTGAACGGCTAAAATTTGTGAGCCACAATTATTTTTTACATTGTCGCCGTCACATGGCATTAATTGCAGGCGTCGCCTTGATCAATACCGGCAATTTAAATTCAATTCCATATATGCAGTTACGGCTCATGTCATTGCTTGGCTGATGATTACATAATCGTTCATTAACGCTTTTGTAACAAAGGTCAGCTTCAACAAGGGGTCAGATTAGTTTACGTTGCTACTCAAGTAGAATTGAAATGACATCGTAAAGAACGTAACTATTTTATGGGTCTGCCAGTTGAATTCGAAATAATTTTTTTTCAATAAATTCAAATTTTTTCACAGTTCATTGCATTACTCACATTTGATCCGTTTCTGGCGGTCTGCGTTTTCTCCGGCTCGAAACTTTTGGAATCAAACAGCAACCTTCTGTCGACGGCTTCCTCTTGGAAGAGCACGAGACGCAGGCAGGGAGGTAGCATGGATGCGATAAATACGGACGGCTCGTCGCGTTGCGCTTCATCTTTCATCGGCAATTCGATCACGGCGGCCGGGCTCGGCTGTGTCGGCTTGCGACTGCATTTGAAAAAAAGGGCTCAATATAGATAACAGTTTTCCAAATTAGATCATATTAGAATTAAAATGGCTGAATTCGTAAAAACTCTAAATTCTGAATTTGGATTTTAAATAATAGTATTTATGGTTATGGTGGGTAGATCTATACTAAGTAATTAAAAGACTCTACCAGCAGTAAAAACTATTTTTTCAAACCCAAAATTTTTTACTCCATTCACTTCGCTTTTGCGAGTTGGAATTGAGCAAAATTTGTTGTTCATCGCTTTTTCAGACAACCTAACAACTAAAATTATGGTGTGTAAATAGAGCAAGTTGGCAAAATCTGCGTGCCTACATTTCTAACCAACTGTGAATCAATAGAACACAATTGTTTGTATTGGCCAATTAGAATTAGAATTTGATAACACTTAATATGTAAGTGTATCGTAATGGATTTCAATAAGAGATAAGCGTCAACAAGAACTTTGAGGAGCCAACTCGAAATCTCCATCAACTTTCACAATCAACATAAACATTCATACTCAGAAAAAACATCACAAATAGGCTGCTAGCATTCTTTTATATAGCATTGAAAAACATTCTATTCGTTGCTATTTTCTCTCAGATCTGCCTCAAACTTGTCTAACTGCAATGTCAATGTAGCATTTTATGAAGGAAAATATTACATTCAAACAATTCACCTGCTGACATACTCATCCCGGAGTTTTTGAAATGTTCTCAGCAATTGTTGCAACGTGTCACACTCTTCCAGCATTATTGTTAAGTATAAAAGAAGTTCTAAGTGACAGCAACTACAAACTTATCGAACCTTCCACCTAGCAATCACTATCAACAATTTCAGTAGTCATATCTGAACACGAGATCTAAGATATCGCACTACAAAATTTATGTATAAACCCATATATTGGCCAGAAACCACAGCAGTAAACTTCCACAGGAAATAGTATTTTGGTCAAGTTTGACGCACTTATTATGAACAACTTACAGGACTTTTCAAAACTTCTAAATAAATTCACATGCATAGCCTTAACAGGCAGCCTATTGCTCTCAAAGATCTAGAACACTAAAAATGGTAGTTTAAGATATCTCAATCATAAAGGAAAAAGCTCATACTACTAAGTCACATGGGGCTGAGTCAGACATTGCAAGATTTTCTGATCCTGGTTCGTGGCGTGTTTGAGAACAGATACTATTCACTGACCATAGTAATGCATCGGCTGATTCATTTATCAGCAGACAATTACTTTGGTAATAAAAATATACAAACTGCTAGCGGGATTAAGCAGGTGTGAATTTGTATTTCAATATTCCTATGAAAGGTACAGAAAGAAAAGAAGCAGGTGCATAGTTTCCCTTGGCAATAACGTACTTCACGTCAATGAATGTCCTATAGTAACCCATCCGAGTAAACATTGGGTGTTTGAGAGAAATCCCACAGATCACATGCCAGTGTCTGAAGGCTAGTCATACCTTAACAAGTCATCAGACATAGCACAAGGCCTGATTTGATAGAAAGATATATTCAAAGGTTGTATATACCCAGCGCTGAAAAGTCAACCACTTCCATGAAAGGCAAGCACCACATTGTTTTGAACAAGATACTTTTGTTTATGTCCTCTGAGCGACATCTTATAAGAGAAAAAATTTCTCCCTCACAGCAATCTTAACTTCTTCTCTGTTATAGTCATATTATTTTGGTCGATTCTTTGTCTGGCTCGTGCTTTCTTTAAAAACGCTATTGGTGCTTCTTAATATTGCTACCGTAGCAGATATCTCAGAGATAAACAGACTAGGTAGTAACCATAAAAACCTAACAGGTTAAAGTGATTAAATATGCAATTCAATATATGGAAAATCCAGGTAGACCATCAAAATCTCTGATAATTGCTTTACCATTTCTTTCATAATCAACAAAAAAGATCCCAGCTACAAAACATCACTAATCAGTGAGGTTACTTGTGGAAAATGTCTACATTATTTGTCACAAGGCTTGAAGACACAACCAAACATGTTCAAGTTTCCTTACAAATTGTGACATTATGATTTGATGAAAGAAAAATTAATCTCAGTGGTCATGTGAGATAGAAACCATATGTCGCATACATTTTCCGTTTTGTTGAAACGACAAAATATTACAACACAACCAGATTACACCAATGGAAATCGTAATCATTTTCCTTTCTCGGAGCTATGAATTCCGATTCATAGAACTGTTTAATACTGGGCGTCAGGAAATGGTATCATGTTACGCACTTCCAAACCTAAATATGAATCACATTCATACAGCTAACACTTCCAACCAGAAATTAACCATTTTGCTAGAAAACTAGCAACCCTGTTGGATTTGGTGAGCTAGATCCAAATAGAACTTTCATGTGTACTGTGTAGTACCATAAATAAAATATTACATCCATATTTTGTACATTGAAATTAACAAACTCAACAAAATTAATTTGTCACTATCCTGTATGATGTAGTGAACTGCATCCGAGTGGAACTCTCCTGATAGCATACAATCATAAAGAATAAAATACTGCATCTCGCAAATATATTGTAAATTGAAACAACTATAAATATAAGTTGTCTCTAAATTAACTTGTCACTATCCTATTATAATTTATATATATATATTATAATACAGGACCTGTATAGCACGCTATCATGAGGAATACCATACTACGTCTAAAAACGATGTGGCAAATTGAACCAAATATAACTTGTCACTAATAATGAAGCTGTGTTCCTCTGTCTATGTTGATAACATACAAAAGGTGGAGCTTTTAGCTTTGTTCCTGGCCATTGGTATCTTGTGACAAGTAAAGGAGGTCAGCAACGCAAGCTGTCATGTGAGCAAGGAGAGAAAATTTCAGCGAGTCAGGAATTTGTACTTTCGGAAGCTACAAGACCTTGGAAAGGTGTAATTAATTTTGCAACCCGCATACATTGAGTTGCCATATGATACAAAGCCAACAAAATATATCACAATTCCACAAAGTATCCATCTTTTAATAGTACGAATCATTTTGCAATTGTATATCAAATGAGAAATGGAACTTGGTTGATTGGATCATGTAAGTCATCTACTCAATCTTTGACATTGAGATTTGATACTCTGTTGAAACTAAATGCAATAAAATACGCTTTCTAGTCTATATTTAGCCTCCACAATTACTACATCCTTGATCCAACTAAGTCTAACTATAAAATATACTTAAATAGTATATCCATATTGAAATAAACCCATATATTTTCGGCTGACACGCGTCAGGGTTAATCTGCAGCAACTGGTAGAGAATTGACAAGAGCATTGTATTAACGATCTTATCACCAAGCAAATAATCCAGATCGTCGAGGGAAACAGATAGCTTTATTTCAATATGAAAATACTATTCAACTGTATTTTGAAGATCTCTCTCCAAGTAGAAAATTTTTGAAAAATAACAACTTTTTCACCCTCAACAGCCTAATAGTAGGCCCTACTAAACATGACATTCAAGCATACCTAATAATAATTTCAATAACGGCGTAGAAATTTTGCAACTACCTAGTATCTTCCTATAATAATAGCAAGTAGAAAGCTTGAACATGTGACATTCACCACAAAGCAAACAACCATGGTTGATTGTATGGCATACACATGGCACCACGTGACCTGACAGATCATATGACAATGTTGTGAAATCGTTTCACTATAGGTACAGGGTACAGACTACAGTTGAATGTCACGGTATATGGCAACAAATGTAACATCATAACACTACCGCCACTGCATTTTGCATATCGGGAAACAAATCTATAATGTAGCCTTTATTGACAAATCATAATCGAATTATATCTGGATTATTCTAAAACTGAAGGATAAAATGGAACAATCCAATAGAAATAAGAATATATTAATCAATTGTATATTGAAGTTCTGTACCTTCAATATCAAATCCTAAGACTATTTCTTTGGCCGGTGGAATTTATAACAAAAAGTGACGAATTATGCAATCCAACAATTCAGTTATGCAGATAATCACATGAAGCTAGTTCTGCAGCAACTATGCAGAGATTTTTCATGGTCTGTTTGCTCATAATTACCTCACCTCAGACACAAATTTGTTACACATGAATGACTTGTCTGCAAATAAAAAATTTTTGAAGACCAATAACTTCGCTTCTACGCGTTGTAATTGAGTAAAATTTGCTATACGTCGTTGTTTTAGACAAATTAATAATTTTATGCGGTTCACAGAACAAATTGAGGAAAAAAGTTGTTTTTGAACAGCGCTCGTCATAATTTAATAAATAAGTAGACTTCGGTCATGACTAAGTCATCATAGGATTTTAGCAACATGATATGCATAGCCTCACAAATCATTAAAATTTCATTCATATATCAATCACAGCCAGGGTGAATCTCATTTTTAGAATATATTCTTGTTTGAACATATAGGAAATAATACCATATACGATAGCCTATCATGTAAATAAACTATAAACTCACTTGAACATCCCACATTTGCGGTGTTTCTTCTGAAAAAGTTTTTGTAACACGGACATGATTGGTTCGTTACCAAAATCTCTTGGTACTGAAGATGAGGCATTTACTGTGCTGTGATGTAATAATCCCACTGAGTAAGAGCTGCGGCATCCACTTAATTTAGGAGAACAGTCAGCAGACTTCAGTCACTAGCAAGTGGTGACGAACAAGTCAGGAACAACTCATATTTATGCTACAGAAAATGAAGAACAATGTATCTTGATCACTTGTCCATAACTGTAGACTAGGGCTGTTCAAAAATAACTTTTTTTCCTGAATCTTGCTGGTTACTTGATTAAATCGTTAGGTTGCCTTAAAAAACGACGCATACCAAATTTGAATTCATTCCGACAAATATTCGCGGGTTACGTAGAGTTTGAAAATTTTGGATTTGCCCAAAAACGCAAAAAAAAATTTTTCTCAAATTTTTTTGCCAACCCCATGAAATTGTTGGGCTGTCTTCAAAAACTATGCAAAACAAATTTGACTCAATTCCAAGCCGTAGAAGCGGAGTTATTCCAGTTTTTCGGTAATAATTCTTGGATTATCCACCAATCAAGGATAATCTCAGAATTATCGAATAAAAACTGAAATAACTCCGGTTCTACAGCTTGGAATTGAGTCAAATTTGTTTTGCATAGTTTTTGAAGACAGCCCAACAATTTCATGGGGTTGGCAAAAAAATTTGAGAAAAATTTTTTTTTGCGTTTTTGGGCAAATCCAAAATTTTCAAACTCTACGTAACCGGCGAATATTTGTCGGAATGAATTCAAATTTGGTATGCGTCGTTTTTTAAGGCAACCTAACGATTTAATCAAGTAACCAGCAAGATTCAGGAAAAAAAGTAATTTTTGAACAGCCCTACTGTAGACTGTGTAGAGCTTCTAGGAGGTAGAGGACTTCAATATAATAGGCTATAACAATTGAATAACATACCGATATTGAAATAGACCCAAATATTTTCAGCTGACACTTGTCAGGAGTAATCGTCAGCAATCTTTAGAGATTTCAAAAGAACTTTACAGTATATGAACACTTGTATCACCAAATATGACGTCGCCAACATAAAAAAATTTAAATATTCCAGAATTCAGTCGAAACCATCGCTCTGCCTCGATACATTCAAACTATAGTTGTTAACGATTACCAGTGACAAGTGGCAGCCGTAAATATTCGAGTATACTTCAATATGGTTATATTATTCAATTGCTTATTCCTAACTGAGAAAGTGAATCACTAGATTCCCCTCGCCTCTCTCAGAATCATAAAGTACAGCAGTGTGTATAGTTAACCAGAAAATTAGACATGGCATACAGGGGGAATTAATATCCGTCATTTTCAAAAATCTAACCTCATTCCACACCATATACTTTAGTTGGCACGCGAGATTGCCGGACTCTGACCTGAAATAGCAACCTCGCCTAGCCCGACACACGCCATCTCAATCTTACCGCTTGACCTTCCATGTTATCTTCTCTTACTTTTCATTCAGTGTGCATGCCTCTGCTTTACACCGCCTAGGCCCAGGTGGCATGTCTGATTACGAAGAAGACTACATTCCATTTCCAAGTCGTTGCAATCTTTTCATTGTAACGCAATCGTGTGATAACTTGATGTGGTGTAATAAAACTGACAGGCTACTACTGATCATAAGCGTAGGGCGATAGTATATACTTGCTATGGTATAGCACTCTCGTTTCAATAACTTCCAACCTATAGTCCGATTGGCCAACTTCCTGTTTTAATTATTCTACTTCGACATGAAAAGAAATAGTTCCCCGTTACATCCCACGCATTCGCAGAATATCCGAGACTTGTCTGGCTGGAAATACAATGAGTAACTACGGAACCCGTGACGCTCCGTCATGTGACAAAACAAACCGTGTGACGCATTTTGCGTAAACCAGTCATCGACGCGTCGTACGTGTTCTGTATGTGTGTACGACTGTGTAGTCTGTACGTGTGTGTGTTTGTTTGTATGTATGTGCGCACGTGTGCTATATGCGGACAACAGTTCAGTTTAGTTTATGAATTATTCCACTGTTTCAAAACACGGCGAGGTTGAAATACAATGAAAGGATAGTAAGGAATCGAAATGACTAGGAATTGTCTTTCAATCGAACACCTACCTGTTTTTCTATTCGTTCCTAATAGTTTTCATATAATTTTATTAGTTATCCAACTGTGATAATTTTAAGGTTACCATATTTTGGGAATCTGAATAGAGGACACTTTAAAAAAAATTAGACCGACAATAGAGGAGGTCGCATTTCCATAAAATAGTGCATATTTTGTTCGAGCAATTCGTTTTATCTTTTAAAAAAATTCCCTGTCGATTTTGTGCTTGATCGAGTG
This sequence comes from Botryllus schlosseri, assembly GCF_051294905.1. NCBI lineage: Eukaryota > Metazoa > Chordata > Ascidiacea > Stolidobranchia > Styelidae > Botryllus > Botryllus schlosseri. The sequence goes on along the minus strand of NC_137251.1, from coordinate 1,359,002 downwards.
AGCCTTCTGTGAAACTCGGTTCAACGCATTTCCTAAACGACATCAGGAAGCTGTCTTTCTCAAAATTACACTGAACGCAGAGAATTGTCATTGCAAACGTATAGCTCAGTTGAAGCATAGATAACTAACCAGCCTCCTATTTTACATCGCCTAGGTCAGGTATGTGTCTGATTTCGTAGACTACTCCAAGTCGTTTCGACACCCTCCTATCTTTCATTGTATCGCAGTCTTGTGGTGTATTGAAATGATGAATATTGTTGCAATCAATTTAAATTGCTTCTGATCGTGCCAAGCCACACACACTCTGTGAATAACCGCAGCTCAATACCAGGCCCACAAATGAAAATACTCCGCTTCGGTCAGGTCACCAGCATTGCGTGAAAGTTTAATTTATACCCGGGGTACATTTAAAAACGTGTCTGAGGTAACAGAGTGCTTGGTACGGGAAGAGTTGAAGTATCACACGCACTAGGATGAAAGTACAATGACTCAAGAGTTGGAACGCACAGTAGATAAGCCGCTCAACAAATGAAGTACAAGGCTACGCACGTCAGTGGAATCACATATCTGTGAGGTCGCGATTAAAACCCGCAGTATTTTCACTAAGAACAATGAAATGTGTAAGGTGAAAAATACCAATCATTTTCAATGTGATGTAAAACTGTCATTATATTCTTTGTGGCCGGGTAAAAGAAAGATATTAGAAACTTCCACCTTTTTTCTGTGTGTGAGTGATATTTGAAGTTTGATACAAGATTCAGAATCGAATCACCCAGCCCTAATCACAATCCGTAAGGAGATCTCTCAGGCAGACAAGTTTACATCTTTCCTGGCAACTTTTTGGGTCGAAACGCAAGGTAGTTGAGCGATAACCAATAGTGAAGTGAGGAAGATCGTTTCATATACGTGGAAATCCAAAATACAGTCGAAAGAAACAGAATCATTGCCGTCGCAAGCCAGTGCAGAGAACGCGCCGTTAAATAATGCGGATTAAATAGTTTTCTTAACAGGAATACCAGGAAACCGATACGCGAAGAATTAACGGTACAGAGAAAGAAAATAAAACAATCGATACACCATAAACGGGGGGGTTAAAGCTTTCGGAACGCGTCGTCGAGGAGTTTCTGTTGTTGGTGCATGTGAGACTTCTTGCTACCCGACGCTGGAGCGGACTCGGGGTGGCGGCCCGTGTAGCTGAAAAACATGAAGTAGAGAAAATAGACAAAAATTGAGACTTGGAGAGCTCCTTGGAGGCACGAAACTTCAAAATACCATTGAATAGTATATTCATTATTATATTCATCTTTTTTTTCCTGATTCTGGAGATTTACTGATTAAATTGTGAAGTTAGCTAAAAACCGTTGCACATCAAATTTGGCTCAATTCCAACTGGTAGATATGAACGCGTAAGAGTTGAAAATTTTGAATTTGATCAAAAAATGTTTAGAAAAGTTTCAAATATCACTGTCAACCCCATGGAATCGTCAAGATGTGTAAAACAACGATGCTAAAAAATTTTTGCCCAAGCTCTGCGCTAACTTGTTACTGGGTAAACTTTTACCTGTTCATTGTGACGTGGGTCATTTTCAAGTTGAATATGTGTTTGACCCACGTCATCTAATTTGATGTCATAATTTGACATTACTTGCACAAACTACCTATCTAGATAATTGGCGGTCAACAACTACTGGTTCTTCGGTAATTTGAAAATCCAGTAGTTTACAAGTCTTAGTTTGATCGGCCCTTTTACTCACTGGACGCGTCTGGTCCAGTTCGTTGTAGTTCTTATTCTGGGTTTACAAAAATCGTAGAATCCCATGTTCTTGTGTTCCTCCTGGGTCCAGTGGATGTCGGCGTACGGGTACTTCTCCACTTCTTTCTGGACCAGGTCGAACGGGAACGGGGCGATCTGCTCGATCCTCGTGATTGCTACGTCGTTAGTGAGTTCCCTCTCATCGCGCTCCTGTAATAACCGACAGTATCATCGGCCGATTTTATATGTTTTGTGATTCGTAGAGAGTGTCCCTTTTTCAGATATCAAAATATGGTAATCCTAGGTAATAGGGAGCCATGGTACTATAATCTGTGACTGACAGAATGGAAATATTGATATATTTCTTATAGCTGAACAGATTTTAACGGCTAGATAATTGCAGTTACCTGATTAAACTAATTAGAGCAAAATCACAGTAATCAAATTCTTATCAAAATGTAGTCTAATTTGTGAAATGTTTCTATGATCTCATTTCAATTCTGATCGAATTTGTGAATTGTTTCTACTTTGGAATAATCGTTAAATATATGATCAAAAATATACGAATTCAGTCTTACCTTCTTGATATCGTAATAAACTTTTCCCGAGCAGAAGATCAGGCGACGCGTCTGCTCCGGATTCTCACTGGCCGGACCGTTTTCGGGGATGATCCGTTGGAACTTTGTGCTCTCTAACATCTCGTCGAAGGAAGACCTCGCCTCGGGGTGACGCAGGAGACTTTTCGGGGAAAATATCACCAGCTGCAAAAATAGCGTGGAAATGACTCTCGGAGGCGCAGAACTTCAATATACAATTGAATAATACCGGTTTCCTGAAAGGCAGAGCGGTTTGTCTTCTAAGTGCATGGAAGTAGTTTGCGGGCGTGGTCAAGTTCATGATGATCCAGTTCGAGTCTTGAAGTTGTTTTACCTGAAAACCACAGAATCTCCAAATTTGCAAAATGGTCGATAACCTAATTTGTATATTTTTAAATTAGAGAAATCATGAGACAGCTTCGTTTCATAACTGCTATTAGCTTAGGGCTCACGTGAACAAAATATGCTACGGTGCAAACTCACTTCAATTGCAAAATTGTCAATAGCCTACTGATACAAACATATTGCTGTTCAGAGATGTTTTGGAAAAAATTCGTTCGCAAAAATCCATCTTCTACTGTGATACACTTAACCGCTATTCCAGAATAACTTCGAGACGAGCTGCTGGATAGAAATGACTAGGCTGAACGTTTTATGTTCATTAAAAATCAATTTTGGTGCCATATATGTTGCGATTATACCCAAAGGTGTCGTTGGAAACGTTGCACGTTATTATTACATTCGCCATCACCTATCTTTGAAGAAATGGCACTTGTATCAAATCGACGGTGCGAATTTTCAAGACATGACCGCATATTTCGAGAAATGCAGCTACAGAATTCACAATATCTACATAAATAGTACGATGTTATTTCCATGAAAACTCATTTTGTTTCTGTTTATCACTAACCTACAGTTCATATTTGCACAAGACCCATGTCGGTTGCAAAGGGGGTTCACAAAGAACCACTGGCTTAATTACAAATGAGCTCGTAAATATTGGAGATCAAATTTGCATTTCAGAAGGTGTGTACGCAAACGCAACCGTTAGTTGATACGTCAAAGCTCACCTCAAAATCATCACTGGGGTACGGCGGAAAACTGTCGGGGTCATCGTTCTGCATTTGCAAGAACCTTTCCGGGCGTGCCGAAGAATGTTCCGGGCCCATTCCCTCGTACCTGTCGCAATTTCAGGAAAATAATCTTAAAAAGCAGCGGTTACCACGAATCAAATCACACACCCGTGGGGCAGAAGCAAAACCAGCCCGGACATTCTCATCCACTTGGCCTGACCGCAGGAAATGAACTGGTCGATGATGCATTGCGCCGTGTTCATAAAGTCCCCGAATTGCGCCTCCCACAGAACCAGAGAGTGGGGGTTGGTCATGGAGTAACCCAATTCGAAACCTGAATAGCAGGACATCATCTAGTATTGACAATAAGAGATTCTTGGATAGACTTATGTATAAACTAACAATATAATTAGCAAACTAAATACTGTTACTGGATTTTTGAGTAGTTCTAGTTTTAGTTGCACATTTTCGAACGTAAGCAGTTCTAGTAGTAGTTCTGGATTTAGAAAACTGACTAGTTCTAGTTGCAGAATTTGAAGTGAGTAGTTCTAGTTCAGGTACTGAACTGTTTTGTGATACGATTGTTGATATACAATGTTCTATCCAATTCTCTACTAGTTGCTGACGATTACCCCTGACGAGTGACAGCCGAAAATATCCGGGTTCGTTTGAATATCAATACACTATTGAATTCTATATTACGATACATGAAATGTAAGGAATTTACCTAGGACTCCATATTCCGACAAGGAAGAGTTGCAGACAACGTATTTCGCTTGATTTTCGCTGACGTCATTCAGCGGCACGTACGTTTTCTTGTCTATCTTTTGGTCGTGTAGGACATGGTGACGATGGCTGAAATGGTCCGAGAACATATGAACATGTGACGTAATAGCATGGAACACTTGGGTTAAACGTCGGTTTGGGTTAGGATTAGGGTTTTGCTTAGTTAATGGGATATAAAGTGTGATGTGACAGCAGCAGATATGGAAGACATGGAAGTTCAAATATGTACCTTTTATGAAATCACAAAGAATATAATGGCAGTTCTACATCAAATTAAAGATAATTTGGTATTTTTTCGACCATACCTATATCATTGCACTTTCTGGCAATGCTGAGGGAGAGAGAGACATTTCTTCTCCGAAAACTTGGGTTATCATGACAAGTCATTAGCGAAAACAAGTACAATAATCACCTGAAAGTGCCACGCTCCACATCCTGCCCACTAAGCCTAACGTGAACCCCCTCCTTGAGCAAAGCTCCGAACGCCATCGCTTCACCAAGGGCCCAATCAACGGTGCGATTAGCTACCATCTCGGCACGGGATTTCAAAACCCTTTTCAGACCCGGATGAATGGTGACGTCTGAACATTGCGAAAAGACATTTCCGATATGGTTCAGTTCCTCTTCAGAACAGCCGGTGTCGGCCACTTTCATGTCGACCTTGCCGTATGGATCCTGAAAAATACAAGTCAAAGTATGCACGTGGAAGCACAAAATGAAAGGCTTAATAAGTGCTCAGGCTCAGGCCGTTTCAAAAGGTTGGTCTGGTCGAGAAATTGCATACTTTTTGTGGTTAATCGAAGACGGCTTCTTTCAAAATTGCAAGATTTTATACGTGGTTTCAACGACAATCTCTACTGTCCAAAATCTAAAAATCGTTCACTCAGCTTAAGCGCCCTCGTCGTCCCTGTTATTCGAAATTTCATGCTGGTGATGTCATATTTTGTGATACGATTGTTGATATACAATGTTCTTTCCAATTCTCTACTAGTTGCTGACGATTACCGCTGACGAGTGTCAGCCGAAAATATTCGGGTTCATTTCAATATGAAAATAAGCTTTCAAATATACTTCCTATTTTTTAAAACCCAAACCATGAAAAGCAGTTTTGCCAAAAGTCTGAGTAAAAGTAAAAATAGTGACCCAAAACGAGTACCTGAAAGAACCCTTTCCAAGGCGAGTCGAGCCAATGCCTGAATTGCAGGGCCGTCTCCGTTTTTGCCTTTTCCAGAGCGTTCTCGCATATCTTTTCATATTCGTCCAGTTTCGTCTTCACTGTCATGTCATCTACGAGACCCTGCGGCAATGAACAAAAAGTTTTGGAACTAGTACAAAAACGAATCTTTTTCAAGTTTTTCGGGCTACCCCATGAAGTTATTAGGTTGTCTAAAAAACGCTGCACATCAAATTTGGCTCAACCTGTAGAAGCTTAGCGTCAAGAGTAGATTTATTATAAAAAATGATGCATAACAAATTTGGCTCAATTCCAACCTGTAGAAGCATAGATGTAAAGGTTGATTTATTATTAGAAAATTTACAAATTTTGCCAAAATTGTTGAAAAAAAACGATGAAAAACAAATTTATCTCAATTCTAACCTCCAGAGTCAAAAAATTTGGGCAAAAAAAAGTATCAACGGTAGGATATTCTATCATAATAACGGAGCGGTTACCTTGGCTTTCAATTTATCCGTGTATTGCTTGAAGACGTTTGAGTGTTTTTTGATGCGCTGATACATGAGAGGTTGGGTGAACATGGGTTCGTCCATTTCGTTGTGTCCGAAACGTCGGTAGCAGACCAGGTCGATCACCACGTCTTTCTGATATTTCATTCTCCATTCGGCGGCGATCTGCGTTAAACACGAGGGTTAAAACCGTTTAAAAAATATTGATCAAATTTTATCGGCAATTACTGAAAGTGTCAAGTTCCCTTATGTGGTGCAGAAAGGCTAGCATGGCAAAATTTCGGATTGTACATTTTAAATTATAATATTTACTGTGTAAAATTCTATCATTTACCTACGTGAAAATTGTTGCAAAGTATGCGTAGGCCTAAATGAAAAGTAATTCATGTCTTAATCTTTACAATTACCCGAAATCAAGAGATATTGCCGTAAAACTGTAGCAAAAAACGGTCGTAAGCTGTGCCAAGTCTTGAAAAGTGTTACTAGACAAATACATAACAAGAAATTGCTGACTATCATGATATTTGTAAGCTTTTTAATAACTAGCAACATCTCACCTTGCAAACATACATCACCGCTTCAGGATCGTCGGCGTTCACATGAAAAATGGGGGCTTTGACCACCATCGCTACGTCTGTGCAGTAGGGGCTGGATCGGGAGTGACGCGGGTCAGTCGTGAAGCCGATCTGATTGTTCACAACAACGTGGATGGTCCCTGAAAAGAGGGGAAACCAACTACGTTTTGATCTGCACTCGGGCATGGGACTAGGGCTGAGTGATTTGATTTCAAATCGAGTATAAGGTATCTTTTGACCATACCTATTTCATTACACCTTGTGACAATGCTGTGGGTTGATCACGACTTCACAGATATGTCATTTGGTCAGTAACGCACGTAGCTAAATGTGCCTTACCATGTGTGGAGTAGGCAGGAAGATCGCTCAAGTGAAACGTTTCGTAGACCACACCCTGGCCTGAGAACGCCGCGTCACCGTGCATCAGAATGGACATGACCTGGCGGAAAGACAGATTGATTATAATTTACAATTCGGAAAGACAGCGATACCGAGCCCTCGCTTCATAGTTGACAGCTACAATATTTTCAGATTTTAGATTAGATTACAATTAGAACTAAATAAGCTTGCACAAACTAACATTCTTGTTAGTTGACATTCAACTAACTACTGGTTTTTTGAGTAGTTCTAGTTCTTGTTCTAGCTACGAGTTTTGGAAAGAGAATAGTTTTAGTTCTAGTTGCGAATTCTGAAAGATGAATAGCTCTAGTTCTTAAGTTTTAAAAATGAGTAATTCTACCTCGAGTTGCGAGTTTTCATAAATGAGCAGGCTACCGTATTTTGTACAAGTCCGACTAGAAAAATAGCTACACAGTTTTTCCAAATTAGGTTAGAATTATAACTAAGGAATTCGCAAAAACTACTAAGTGGAATCAAGTTCCCTTCGTATCAACCGAGAGTTGATCTCATACGCACGAGAATGGCAAATGTAAGTACAGTAAGCTTGGCTCGTTACTCCTGTAACATTTTCACGAAAGCCAAAATTAGATTATAATTAGATTACCAGTATTTTGCTCTAATTAGTTTAATAAAGCCCACGTACCTTCTCCCCGGAAGAATCTCCTCGGTAGAACTGCTCGGCCTTCGTCTTGCCCTGGACCACGGGGTCCACAGCTTCAAGGTGGGAGGGGTTAGCGCAAAGCGACAGCGTCACCTGTGCAACACAAATAAATTTTAGGTAAAGCAAACAAACTTGTAGAAATTACCAATCCAGTAGTTCTAGTTCTAGTTGCGCATTTCGAAAAGTGATTAGTTGTAGTTGTGATTTCGTTCTTGGGGATGATTTGAATCCGTAAAGAGCATTCAGGAAATAGTCATCGATGAATTTGGCTTGAAAATTTGTGCCAATATTTAGTTTCAAAAGTCCCGTAAACCCAAAGACTAAAAAACATCAACCATTTCCCACGAAATTTAATTCAATTCTATACTAAATTTTTGGATACCGGTACTTCATATTTTCGTGTTTATTTCAATATGAATATTTTATTCAATTGCATGCATACTAAAGATATGAGTTCCATTGATTTGCCAATAGAAGGTTTAGTGTCACTGCCATAGAGACCCACCATTCTGTTGGACACATGGTTGATACGCTGGTGGGACATCCCGAGATGATATTTCACGTCCCCGGACCCCTCGTCGTCCGGCTCCAGTTTGGGGTCAAACTGGCAGAAAATTTGGTCCAGATCTTTACGAATCACGTTCGCTAACACGTTCAATCGGCCCCTGGAATCAAAAACGTATCTTAACGAAATGCTCATAGCAACGTTGTAACCAAGTCAAAGTCGAGTCACGATCAATGTTCCCTCTAAGCTGCGCACGTGCGCAAATGCGCAGTGCTGACGTGGTCTCTGCGCACAGAAAATCCAAGTTGCGCACAAAAAATCCGAAGTGATGACCTTTTTTTAGTCGTTACGCACTGTTGTTCAAGGGTCTGCGCAGTAAATCGTCGAGTGTGCGCAGACTCTTCGAAAATTAGAGGGAACATTGGTCACGATTCAATCTTACTTTTATAGTTTTGACTCGAGTCAAGTCGAGTCATTTTCGATACACCACCGAGTCAATACACGAAATGACTCAAGTCAAGACCAGTGAATTTCCATTTTTAAGAAAATGACTCCAGCAAAGTCAACGAAATAATGCGACTCGAGCCGAGTCATTATTTGAGTTACCACAACTCCGACTCCTATTTTTCAGACTAGACAAGTAGGTTTTGCGTGCTTTCACTACGTAAGAGATGTCAGTGAGGTGGTTATAATTTTAGACTATTTTCACTTTTACTTAGGAGTTTTTTTTTTAAGCCAAAACTACTAACTTTTAAAACTTTAGGCTTAGAAAAGTGGAAAGTAGTCTGAGAGGTTTTCACACTGTCACAGTAAATTAAATTGCTCTTGGTTGCACTACTTACTAAATCGGTTGCGTTTTTAGACTACAACCACTTCTACATTTTGAGGGTGCATGGATTTTGCAAAGCAGGGAGCAATTTTCGTATACCTTTGCGACACTATTACAAGCGAAATGGCCATAACGACCTGACAAAATAGCTTTGTATCACGGCAGCCGAATATAGTTCCGCAAATATTGCAAGTGTCATTACTCATTCTGCAAGATACATCTAGCGATTTCAAAATATCATTCTTGTCTAATTTGAGAAATGTTTCTTTGCTCTAATTTTAGTTCTAATTCTAATAACTAGTTGCAATCTGATTTCTGGTTTCCCTGCACACTAATGAGAGAACTGTGTTGTACGAAACGAACCAGGCTTGCTGTACAGACATTTGCCATTCTCGTGCTTATGTGAATCAACTGTAGTTTGATATTAACGGAACTTGATTGATTGATTCGATGTCCAAGTTTTCATGAATTCAGTAATTCTAATTCTAATCTGATTTGGCAAAGCACTACAGTAATTTTAATTTTATTCTAATTTGGAAACAACTGTGTAGCTATAATTTTCATTCCAAACTAATTTGGCAAAGCTGAAAATTTTCTAGTTGTCCAAATCTAACCTGTGGGGCATTCCCATCACAATGCTGTCGACCCCCTTTTCGCTGGCGCTGTCTATGAGTGTCTTCAGCGCCGGGATCAACATTTCACAGCCTTCCAAACCGAACCGTTTCTCGCTGGTCCATTTCTTGGCGAGGAATTCTTCAAATCTGAAAAGATCATACCAGTAACATAATCACGTCCTTACAGTACGGCTCGATTCGAATTACAAGTTTTTGCGAATTCAGTAATTTCAAGTCTAGTATATTTTGCAAAAAATACTGCAGCCATAATTCTAATTCTAGTCTAATTTCGCAAATACTGTATAGGTATAATTATAATCCTAATCTTAATTTGAAAAAGATGAAAATTTGGGCAGACGTCCAAACGTAATACCTTGTGGCTCGTAGAAGCCTCTCCCAAGTGAGTCTCTGTTCCCATTCGGACAGCTCCATGATTTTGGGGGTCTCAAACTTCTCCCGGATCCAATCGCACTGTTCCCGATTGTTGATGAACATGTACTCCACTCCGATTTTGTCGCAGTACGTTTTCTGCGAGGAAAAATGCATAATTTCACATGATTGCATCAGATGGTTGACATTAGCGTTGAACAGCCCAAGTTGAAACGAGCCTGCAACATAATAGCATGCGACACTTGAGCATGTGGGTTAAATTTCTGGTTTGGGTTAGAGTTGGCTGGGGTTACATTGGAACGATGAGCGAAATATTGGTGTTTTCGCTCATCCAAAAGTCTTTTGAAATAGCCCGGCGGTTTTCAAGACAAGTGTCAATGCTTTTTTAAAAATGCGTTTTCAATTTACCTGGCACTGTAGCTTCCTTTGACAATTTCGCATGACAGATAAGGCAGTCTAGGTTACACCAAGTGACGTCCATGTTTAGATGACTGTCGCAATATAAATTGATAACTGATATAATTTGATATACTTTACTTCTCAATTCTTAAATTTGTCACCGGTAACATAATGTGGTGATGCAAGCCTAGCCTACATTTTAACGACAGTGCCAGCACGGTAACTTACAATCCCACTGTAGATGGCTATGTTTGTAATTCCTGATTCGAACTTGTAAACGTGAACATCACTTTCAAAGAAGTTCATTTCTTGCTGCTGATTAGGAAGATGACAAGGATTTGAATAGTGCATTGTCACACAGACGTCGCCATGTCTGCTTTTCTCTGCGATCAATCAACGTATTGTGCAGAACTAAATTGAGCCTTCAAAGCAAGCGATATGTCGCGTAAAGCGAATTCGCACGGGGAGGGGGGGGATATTGATTGCCGCAATTTATATTTGCCTAATGTGCAAACTTCACATCGAGCCCGATTTAGATTGATCGTTTGCTATATAGACTAGAATTATTTTGCGCATAATTTCAAAAATTCGAAGAAATCTCTCACGGCACCCTTGCGCGACGTAAATGGCACACCGGTTTAAAACCACCATGCTGCAGTGTTGCATGCGCAACCAATCGAATGGTAACATTTGCGAAAAAAATCCAAACCTCCAGCCGATTAATGATTTCCTTTAGTTTCAAAGTCTTTTCTTCGCCGCCGATCATGGTCGTGTGCGGCAGGATGAATTCCTGTTCCAAATCCTCTTCCGCTGGAAAATTTCATAAAACGTGCTCGATCCCTACCATAGTAATCACTTTTTTCTGTGATAATAAATCGGAGCTACTTCATGCGAGTCAGTGTCAGACAATCAGAGATCATTCTCGAGCAAGGTCCGACGACCGCAATTGAAAGCTGAACTCTTGAATATTAATGTGGCACATCCATATGCATAGCCTACGTAACCTGCCTCCAAGAAGCTCTTACGATTGCTCCTGATGAGTGTCAGCCGAAACTATTTTTCAACATGAAGATATTTCTATTTCTGAAACATGACTATTCTACATCGTCTTGAAGTCATTTTGAGGCTTGATCACTACATAGCAGAAATGCTGATTCACAAATATCCGTAGCCTTGTTCAACATCTTTTTTTATGCTTAGATACTGTTAACTGAGGTTTCAAAACTGAAACAGTGGAACTGAAGTACTGAAACTTTATTTTCTATATATTAAATATAACTTTTGGCCATAGAAACATAGGCCTACACCACACAAACATGAATAATAAACAAAATGTATACGCGTAAAAGAGCACAGAGCATACATGACAATCCAATTGAGAATTCCTCCCTCATTCAGACTCCACAGCGAAGGCAATTCCTGACACTGAAGCCTCATTTCGTAAGCTAGCCACAATAATCACAACTGAAAGTCACCACTAGCCAGCAACTAGCAAGATATTTAACGATGCTTGATGAAAATCTATACTACATGACTTGACTTGGTGCATTAGCTTACAAGATGAAAAACAATTAAAAGCAAGCCCATGCATGTTTTATGGGTTTCAACCAGACCTGTGCAAACTACTGGATTTTCAAAATCCACAAATAGAATCAAAGATCTTCAAAAATCTGCTACCAACCAACTAAAACACAACAAACTAATAACTGATAAAACGATAATGCAGTTTCTGAATGCAAATGAGCTAACATATATTAGAGATGGAATCGGCAATTCAATGGTAAGAGTTCCTTCACCCAAATTCCCTCCCAACGCTACACCGGTGTTAATAGTGATGACTAGGGCGATTTTTTTGACATGTCAAAAAAAGGTCAAAATTGTAGCGTTAGGTCAAAAAATGTCCAAATTGTTGGCAAGCTACTTAGTAAGGATGACACTTTCTACCCGAGAATATAGGAAAGTATCTTTTGTTTTACTACGAAAATTTTCAATAATTTTTACCATAATGCGTAATGTAATGTAATGTAACTATTGAAATTCTTCATAGGGGTCAGATTTTGTCAAAATGAAGTTTTTCCAAGTAAAAATTTGTCAGTTTTTGAGGCAAAGAAGTTTTTTTTTAAAGACAACTACTTGGTAAGGACAGACAGCTAATTTGCATACGTTAGGTAAAAATTAAGATTTTTAAGGCAAAAAAATGTCAAAATTTTCATTTTCAAGGTCATATTCCATTTTTTAGGTAAAAAAAATCGCCCTAGTGATGACTATGAGCTAGCAATTGCTGCGAGAACATCACACAACAGAAAACCGATATCACAAATTTTCTACATATTTTACAACCATATTTTGTTTAAAATGCTCAGTGCTCACCTTAGTACTAGAACTACTACTACTACTACTACTAGAACGTGTCCAAATCCGCGACAAGAACTGGTACTAAAATTACTCAAGAAACCAGTAGTTAGTTGACCATCGACGAGCTAGTTGGAGGTTTGTACAAGTCTGTTCAACTGCTACCCCACTACCATTAGTACTAAGCAGAACGCGAAACATAAAACAACATACTCATAAAATAAATTAAAGCCACAGAACAGTGATCAAATGTATTGCACAGACACAACTCAAAGCTAGGGCATGCAGGCATGCACCAACTGCAAACAGCAACCAAAACAATTCTATTTTCAAAAGAGTAACTCTAAGTTCCCATGTGACATTTGGCTTCAATTGAGATTGCGCTAACTTCAGACCATGTTGTGAAATCTACCAAGCAAGCCAAGAACAACACAGCAACAAGCCATACCAAACGGGAACTCTCTTCCATAAATGTAATCAATTCTGTTATCAATTCTCTCGAAATGAGTTGACGCTCCGATTGAAAGCGGGTCGAGTTGGCTCATATAATGTCCACGGATCTGCCACGAATTCAAAATTCTAGTTGTCACGGTAACACATCATACGCTCGAGTTGGAGAGAAAATGTGAGATTGAAGTCAAAAGAAACTAAGAAGCAAAAAAGTGACAAAAACTTCAAAAAAGTCGCTACAGATACACTATCAATACAAACTCAGGAGAATCAAGAGTTTAAAAATCCAATCCTGGACAACAGTAACATCCATCTGGATATTGCTAGGTATAGCTAGGTGCTTGAAATGCAGATGCACGCTCCAAAGGCTTCATTGGTATTGTAAAATAATGATGGTACATTTCGTACATACGTATTAGGGATGTTCAAAACTTTATTTCAAATTTTACAGGCTATTTGATCAAACTAAAAAAAAAACGCTTCACACCAAATTCGACTGATTTCCTACCAGTAGAAATGGAGCTATCAGAGTTGAATTTTTTCGATTATTTAAAATTTACTGCCCACCCCATGAGATTGTTCCGTCGTCTAAACAAACGTACAGGCAAATAAGAGTAGCCTAGCTAAATGACTGAATTTACCACTGCAGCCTACATATTTTTTTTTCTTTCAAATCCAAACTTTTTTAATCCAGTAACTTCACTTCAATGGGTTGGAATTAAGCCAAATTTTGTTATACATTGTTTTTGCAGGCAACATGTCAACTTCACAGGGGTAGCCAATAAAATTTGAAATAAAAAAGAAAATTATATTTTTTTAAAACAAATCCAGACTTTTTACTCTTATAGTTCTTCTCCTACAGGAGGCGACCCAACAATTTTATCAAATAGCCAGTAAAACTTGAAAAAAAAGGTTCTATTTTAACAACCCTAATGGACAGTTGTGAGGTTAGGTCTCCATTCCCACATTGCAGAAGTGTGGCAAGGTGTCTGAAATTGAAATGCATGGTCCATTGACATCATTGCTATCGGATAAAAAGAGTACTTACAGATGCGCTCTAGCGTTAACAGATCTATCCACGTTGAGCAAACTAACTGCTATGCTGTAATTGAAACCGCACTAATACTGGCTGGTTATTACTAAAAAGTCTCAACAAGAGTTTGTCATGTCTGCTCTGTGATCTTTTTGTTCCGTTGTATATTTACCCAATCCGTAGGTCTCTTTTTTAATCTCTGGCGGGCTTGTGTGGTCAAGATCAGCCGCGAGAATACCCAGCGGGTCAAGCTGGGCCGTGTTGTGACCGCGGGTCTATTAAAAACACACCAAGACGTGATACAAACGAATCAGGCAAGTTTGTATTTAGCAGGCAATCTCAAATCAAAATTTGCACTTTGTAACATTCGTAATGTGATCCTCTGTGTTGCTTGATACAAGATCAATTGACAACAAAAGTAGTATTGTTCGTACGACTCTTTTGAAGCTATGATGCAATCGACAAAAGCAATCGATAAAAACCCTTGGGTGTTTTGTGAAGTATTTTAGGAATAGGGAACATCTTAATTCATTACTTTAGCAGTGAAAGCTAAAACAACAATCCCAGCAACAATGGAATATAATGTGAATCACCCTACCCCACAAAGTTGTATTATTAGACATGCAAATCATTGAGGGGGTATTTCAGCATGGGCAATTGGACAACCTAAGTTCACAATAAATATCCACCATGGCCTCATGTTTGGGATCAGTGGTGTAACATCAATTCTCGACACTACCTTCAAAATTGGATGACACAATGAGCTTCTAATTGCGTTGAAAAAGATTGTAAACAGCTCCAACATGAATTTAGTGGGAGATAAAATTAATTATCCTATAGCATGGATTTCATGTTTGTTCTTTTAACAGATGACAACAAGACCACCGTGGTGCAGACTTGTACAGACCACCAATCTTATTAGTAGAAGGTCAACTAACCACTGTTTTTTTGGTAGTTCTAGTTTTAGTTGCGGATTTTGAAAAGTGAGTAGTTCAAGTTTTAGATGTTGTTGCAGAACAATTAGAAAACATGTCCTTTGGCGTGAATCGTGCGGCCATTAGTAGCTAGCAAGGGGGTAGGTTACGAGGGTAGAAACCCATTCCCATTTCAAATTTGTACTGATGTTCGTGTGTGAAGCCAATCCGTTTCCGATAAATTTAAGAATAGTAAGTTGATTCGGGATTGAAACTGGTTAGTTGGGTCTTAGTTAGTTAGTTGGGAATTTTTAAGGTTCGTTAGTTTACCTCTAGTTCTAGTTGCGAGTTTTGGTAATTGAGTAGTTGTATTAGCAGTAGTTCTAGTGCTCGCTTTGTTAATTTCCTTCCCATATCATAGAAGCATCAAATATATTTTATTCAGCAGCAATTACAAAGTAATGGCATGTATCTGCGCAAATTTAGGTGACTTGTTTTAGAAGTTAACAGGGAAGATGGAAAAGCCAGTAGTTTGTACAAGTCTGCCGGGGTGGAGCTGGAGACCACAATTTTTGATCAGTTTTGATCTCACGTCAGCGAGAACCCTTCAAAGTGGTTCTGAAACAGCATATCTGAACACAGGCTACAACCATTCAATGCATAATTCATACTACATATGGAGAGATTAGAACCAAGCACCTGGTAGCCTCTGATCAAAGCTTGAACAGAAAGATGTTTTCCGACTCCATCGACTAAATCTGACGGTCCAGTGGGTAGAGAAGGCATCGTCGACAAGCTGCCACCAAGTGATGGAGGTCGTTGGTACGCTTCACCAGGTCTGGCATCACGATTAACATTTCGGAAATATATATCCCAAGACTGTAAACATCAAAGTGTTTGACATGGTCAGGTCTGAGTTGATCTGATTTGCCAAATTAGATTGGAATTAGAATTATACTTACATTTTTACCAAATTAGACTACAATTAAAATTACTAAATTTGAAAAACTGGGAGATTCAATTAAATTTCGGATTCGACACTAAAACACTTGAACACTAAAAATCGAGTTCATAAGTCCAGTTCATATCAAATCATAATAGAGCTACAGTTTTTTCCAAATTATATAAGATTTAGAATTACTGAATTGAAACAAATTCAATCCATATCAAATCAGGGCTCATTTTAAAAAAGCAGGAAAAATCGCAAATGTCAGGACAGCAACCTTGGCTGAATTTGATTATAATTAGAGATGTTGAATTCCCAAATACTCGAAAATCGAATTCAATTCCGAATTTGAAAAAAAAACACAACAAAAATCAGGTTCTGTTCATATCATGTACACCAAGCCTTGCTCCTTTTGCACAAAATATGACTAGAATTAAGATGAGAGTATAGAAATATTTCAAAAATCAGATTAGAATATCGGTATTTCACTGTAATTAGTCTAATTAGTCAATTACAATTATTTAGTTGTCCAAGTGTGGTTTCAGGGAACGAAGAATCTACATTGTTACCTTATGCACGGAATTTGGGTCTTTCAGCCAATTCTCATACATCGATTCGACGTATACAGAGCTGGTTCCGCTCAGAAAAGGTTCAGCTTTTGCAGCCGCCGCTACCGCAGGTTGCGATGTTGTCGTCGATGCATTTCGTACGCTCCTGAAGCCAACGTCACAGGTTAAAACAATACACCGGTCATGTGATGGGTTGCAATACAAATATCCATTCTTTCGTACAGTACTTCACACTCCTCCATTATAGGCATAGTCACATTTTATGAAATGCTACTTGGAGGTATTCCAATACAGCCACAATTGGATAACATATTCACATTGAATTGAATATTGAAGTTCTGCACCGTCAAGAAGCTCTTCAAATTTAAAATCGGCTTAAAAATAGCCTTTTAATTTCAGCTTGATATTTTTCAAGCTATAACTTGAACACTACTGACGTATAACATACATGAAAAATAATTGGTTACTGGGATATAGGCCTATATATTCACAATGTTTCGAGCCAAATTTCAGCAAAATTTGAAACTTGATTGAGACCAAGTATATTTTTTATTGACATGAAATTAACCGGCACTGAACACACAAATAGAGATGGAATTACCCGTTTTTATCTTTCTGTTCTTTTTGCCGTTTAGCGCCTGTAGCGAACGTCCTCAGGTTTTGGAGCGAGGGACTTCGATTTGCGAAGTATCGAACCCGAAGCATGGACTTTCCAGCTTGAATCATTATTTCCAATTGGGTGTTAAAACAATTTGTCTAAGGTATTCATTAGAGACGATCTTCTGTAAAAGGTCGTGTAAGTTGTAATAAAGGTAATAGCATAGTTTCCTACTCCTGAAAATAATGAAAGAAAAATATCAATAACCTGCGCTTGCAAATAAATAAGGCTGGGCAATATGGAGTATCTGAGCTATTCGATTCTGAAAAGCGTGATTACTCATAATGATGTCACAATAGTAGGCCTACATGAAAGATATGTAAAGTTCAAAAGAACCTCTCATGCGACCACAAACAATATAATGCCAGTTCTACATTAGATGAAAGATGATTTTGCATTTTTTTGACCATACCCTATTTCATCGCACTTTGTAACAATACTGTCGGTAGATCATGACTTAGCCTAACAGATATGTCATTACCAGTAACGCGAGTAGCTTTGCGCTACATGTTTCGTATGACTGTGATACGACCAATTGACATTTCAAGGCTACCAAGGTAGTATCAAAACTATAATTTTCTTAGCAACAACAGACATATGATTTCAGTGCTCGAAAAATATCATCTCACCCTACTCGAATAATTATAATTAATACTCAAATCATTGTGCCCAACCCTAGAAATAAATACAATAGAATTTCCAGATTTCCTCAAATATTCCATCTAATGGCAATCCAGTTACATGCACAACACCATTGCTCATTGTTTTTCAGTTTTTTTACTCTCCAAACTCGCTTTCAAATTCTTCAGTAACTCTAATAATGTCGGCGAACGTCTGGCGCAAAGCAAAATATCATCGCTATTGACCCTTTTTCGCTTGCCATGATGAGCGAAATCTTCAATGTCGCTGGCAAATATTTGCGATTGTTGGTATACAAATTCCGTAATCAGCGCCACGGCGTGTTTTGAAAACACAATCTTGTCGTTGTTAAAATCAAAGTCCTCGCAAAATTTTCCGATAGTGTAGTTTATAACTTGTTTCAATCCGTCACCGTCCGCCTTTTCATCCATGCTGATAGACTAATGAGCTTCTTTATTGTTTGCTTGATGGAAGAGCCCATAGAGCACTGTAAGAAGTATGGAGAATGATGTCGTTCATCTATATATCACTGTCAACTTCCAAGACAAAGTCACTTAAATTTATGCAGATACATTTAAACACTTTGCAATTGCTGCTGCATATTTGATGCTTCTATATAATTATGGGAAAGGAATTCACATGGTGATCCTTGCGTTGCATTTTATCAATACTAGCCAGCCCTCAAGTTTACCGAACCACGACCTGACATTTCGATCTCGCCTTCCGACACATGCCACCTCTTTTTGTCACCTGTCCATTTAGATTATATTTTTTTACTTTTCATTTAGTGTGCATGCTTTCCATTTTTCATCGCCTAGGCCTGGTACGTGTCTGATTTCGAAGACCACTCCAAGTCATTTAGACAGCTTCCTATCTTTTCATTGTATCGAAGTCTTTTGATAATGTGATGTATTGAAATGATGAAAATGTAAATAAGATATTGACTTGAATTTAAATGAAATTGAATAAAGACAGTGGCACACACCTATATGAATGACATACATTGCATATCGTCGCTGTGGAAAATCAGTTTTTATAAGGTTTTTTTTTTACCATATCTTGGCCATAGTTATACGTCACTGTATTCTTTCAAAATGTTGGAAAGTGACACAATCTGCCCTTATCCCACAGCCACGATATGCATTAAATATAACAGCATAATAGGCTATCGCATGCGGCTACTCAACTGCAGCCAAGCTATAGGCCAATATATGATGCACGTCAATCATCAGGTCTAAAAAGATAGAACCCCTTGGGCAATACAGACATGTAAGAAAGAATCAAGTATCGAAAATCATTTTTCCTCTGCAAAGTTGTTATCTTGTCAGTTGTGACGTCGTATCTTTGAGAATGAAATTCCGAAATCAGTGCAAAGCAAGGATCCTGACGACGATTGAAATCCCTCAGAATCAAAATAATGCTTATACACCTGTATTAGTATCGGGAGCCTACAATGTGACACTGAGTAATACAAGTATTTCAAATATATATATAAGATATTCCGTAACACATATATGCAAACGAAGAACAGGAAACACGAGAGATACCGGTAATTTAATATCGTAAGTATATACTGTATATAGCCTATGCTGTATAACATATAATATGTCGCTGCCTTTGTGTAAGGTTCACGCATTGCTTAAAGATATGAAGCACTAATCGCAAACTATTACTATCTGGCCGTGCTGGCAAACAATCCACGCTAAAGTTAATCGAGATGACGCATATCCCGCCGAGAACAACAACCCCTGTCATTTTTCGGTTCCGTATGACGTCATGAAGGTCGTTGCGCCTCACTCGCTAAGTGATGGACTTTTCACGCCTCGAGTGACAAACGATCAAAGTGCGGCGCAATACTTGCGCCAAGTGCGAGTCTATGCGCTGTAAAATATTGACTAAACGGACAGATATATATCTTTATATATATTTGACATCAACCACAGTCGAATAAAATGCCACGGGCAAGAAGAAGAAGAAATAATAATGTATCAGAGAGCCAGACTGTTCAGAGTCAAGTGTACCTGTTTGATTATAGATAACTAACCTCCGTAGGTTAGTTATCTATAGTTTGATGCTGGTGTGATCAGACTAGATGACCTTCACGGTCTTATCGATCATTCCTATCTAATACCGAATACTGTGCAGTGCATGCATATTTTCTGTACCACCATCACTGCCGTGTGTTATGTATTTTGGTTGGATGGAAATAAAGACTATCTCTCTCTCTCCCTTTAAAACAGCAACAAGTTTACCGGATCACGATCAGAGATGGGCACAGTCCGGTTCAGGAGCCGGAGCAGGATTTCATTGATTTTTTACCTCGCCGGACTGGATCCGGATTTTGAATTTGCGCTGGCTGTCGGATTTTAGCCGGATTTTTTGCTGCATTACGATTAATTAGCATTGTTCTGGCAGGATTTTTTCGGATTCCGAACTGGACCTTCACTAGCCGGACTCGGAATCTCACATTGCCAGCCGGATCCGGATAGATTCGGATCCCGAAATTTGGGAATCCGCTCATCTCTGACCACGATGTGACATAACAACCCAGTGTACAGACGGTTGCCAGTAAACTCGCCCCAAAGTAAATTCGGCCCGTCGAATTCGGCCCTCGGTCACTTTGGCCGTCGGTGAATTCGGCCGTCGGTGAATTCGGCCCTCGGTAAATTCGGCCAGGGCCAGAGTAACAACAACAGTTACAATACCATTATCTAACCTGAACCCTAACCCTAACCTAACCCTAATCCTAATCTAACCCAAATCCTAACCTAACCCTAATCCTAACCTAACCCTAATCCTAACCCTAATCCTAACCTAACCTAACCTAACCCTAATCCTAACCTAACCTAACTCTACCCCTAATCCTAACCTAACCCTAATCCTAACCTAACCCTAATCCTAACCTAACCCTAATCCTAACCTAACCTAATCCTAATCCTAACCCTAACGCTAATCCTAACCCTAAACCTAACCCCTAACCTCCAAATCACTTGATAATATTATAATTATGTAATATAATACACATTATTAGTTCGTTATACAATTTCACACAATGTTCTCTGAGGGCCGAATATACCGATTGAATTCGGCTGTCGGTAAATTCGGCCCCGTAAACATCGGCATATATATATACATATATATATTTATACGCATACCCTGTTCTCCAAATCACTTGATAATAATATAATTATGAAATTAATTCACATTAATAGTTGGTAATACATTTTTATAAAAAATTCTCCGAGGGCAGTATTGACCGAGTAACCAGTGATTTGACCGGTGAATTCGGCCGTCGGTAAATTCGGTCCCCGTGAATATCCGCGCTATCTCCCGTGATTACGCGATCTACGCATACCCTGACATCCAAATCACTTAATAATAGTATAATTATGTAATTAATTCATGTTAACGGTTGGTAATACATTAAAATACAATATTCTCGGTGGGCCATATTTACTGATGTAATGGCCGAATTTGCCTGGGCCGAATTTACTTTGGGGCGAGTTTACTGGCAACCGTACAGACACAGGCCAGTACATTGTCATCGCATTTCCTTTAATGCTATCTCCTGTCGCTTTTCATTCCGTGTTCAATGTGCATGTCTCTTACCAAGGTGGGTGGATTAAAAGACTTTGCGTGTTTGATGAGGGTGTGATCAGACTAGTTCACCTCCAAGGTCGTATTGATGGTCGCTATTTGATACCGAATACTGTGCAATGTGCATGCGTAGTTTCGGTACCGCCATCATTGATGTCTGTTTGTTATCTATTTCGGTTCGACGAAAAATAAATACTCTCTTTCTCTCTCTCTCTCTCTCTCTTTGCCAGAGCATTTCGCTCGGTCCGATATTGATCATGCACTGATCCACCTAGAATCTGTCCTCCAAGTCTGAAATATCGGCATTGTTCAGAACAATCGGATAACCGCAACACAATGGCCATCACAATGACCCATCGTGACTCTCCAATTGTTCGAACAATGCCGATATTTCAGACTTGGAGGACGGATTCTAGGTGGACCAGTGCCTGATCAATATTTTAATTTATATTTTCGGAATCGATGCAACAATAGCTTTCGATCAAGACCAGATTCAGTAATTTTTGCATTCGGGAAGATAGCTTTTGGATTGCCAGAAATCCTACAGTCGCGCTTACGCAAAACAATTCTCCACTCCAGCCTCGGCGAAGCGGAACGAAGCTGCAAAATCGGTCGTTGCCGTTCCATGTTTAATTTCTATACTAGCATTGTCAGCAGAGGCAGTCTCATCATTTTCCCCTTCTGACAACGCTGTACTGCGAGCGTATGAGTTCTTAGTTATTGCTACACCCCTTGTGACTGATTTAATGTCATTGCTAGAGAAATCATAGGACCCTATTTCTTCACTAGTTGTTTGAGAATCCTTATGCGTTGAACTGCATTTTGCCAAAATGCACCGATGCCAATGTTTGGCTCAAGTTATCGATAACCTGCTTACAGATGCAGTGGACAAGTTGAATCGAACACTTAGGTCTTTCACATTGTGGAAATCAAAGAAGCGCCCAGGCATTTTTTTGCGAAAAATGGTACATGGAGGCTACACTCGAATTAATTAACTTAAATTATGTGTGTAATAAATTTCTTGCACGCATAATTCGAAAACCTAATGAAAGTGTCGTGAATTCAATAACGTTTGAAGATGAAAGGGTGGAGGTTTATCTGGGCTCCTCTTCCCCTGTCGTTGCCGTTCTTACGGCGACAAAAAAGCCCAGAAAAAGACCCGACACGAAAAGAAAGCACTCACAATGAATGGAAAAGAACTAGTAGAAAGGGCCGTGGCTTCAAAGAGATCAACATCGAAAAAGAACTGTGACATCGGGCACTCTAGGCCGAGGTGGAAGTTAGAGTAAAGGATCGCTACTGATGCGTGTCGTTCTACATCCTCCTATCTGTTCATGACACCGCATTGTGTCTTATCGCATTGTACATTGTGTGTGACTTGTTCAGATAAAAATATAACCCAACCATGTTATGTTAATATCTGGTGAAAATGAAAAATCTGAGTTTTTGATTGTTATGGAGATTGGCATTGGGACGCAACAATGCTGTCTGGCGAAACGAGAGACTAGCTCAAGAGAAAAAGAGCCGGACAGCATTGTTCAGCATTGTTGCTTCTCAATGCAAATCTCCATAACAATCAAAAATTCAAGGCTGATTGTGGGAGTTCCAGGGCTACGAGCGAAATAAATTTTCTATTTTCGTAATCAGTGCAGAGTCAGCCTTCGATTGATACCCGTTTTACCAAATTTAATGCTCGGCAAGCCGGTCAAAAATGACCGTCAAATTGCCTGTAGCCAAACTGTAATTGTGACGTGATGCTATTTTACTGAGGCGTGAGATTTACCTGTGTCGACACCATATTGGACATAGCGATACATTCGTACCGGTCTGACTTGCACGCTCAAAAGGTGCCAGTCAGAGAGCGTGTTGATTATTGTAGTTGTTTTGATTCATCATCATTGGTTAATTAGCAATTTTATCAGTTCAATACACCACAAAAAATGCGATACAATGAGAAGAAAGGAAGATGTCGAAGCGACTTGGAGTTGTCTATGGAATCAGACACCCACCTTGGCCTAGGCGATGTAAAGAGGAGGCATGCATGCACACTTGCACACTGCACAATGCACACTGAATGAAAGTAAATATAGTATAGAAAAAGTAAGCGACAAGAAATAGGCGTCATGTCATGGGAAGCGAGATCGATAGGTCAGTTGTGGTCCGGTAATCTTGAGGATGAACTGTATTTCGCTTCTACCGGTTGGAAGTCATGGGGTTGACAGTAAAATTTGAATATTTTTTCAGTTTTTATAATAAATACAAAAATTTCAATTGGCTCTGCGTCGGCTTCTACTGGTTGGAATTGAGCCAAATTTGGTGTGCAGCGTTTTTTTTTAGGCGACCTAATAATTTGGTCAGTGAATCCCTGGAATCGGGATAAAAAGTAATTTTTGAACGACCCGAATATACAAATATATTTTTCACTTCTTCCAGACTTCCACTAGTTGCTGACGATTACACTGACAAGTGTTAGCTGAAAATATTCGAGTTTTTATAATATGAAACAATTCGCAATTCGCATGAAACATTCAATTGTATAGAACACTGTAGCGTGGTGTATCGAATCAACCTATCAGAACGATGGCAACTGTTGCTGAGCAGCTCAGATGCACTGAAAAGGGTCAACTGACGTACCATACCAAGTGGAGCCCCAGAGATGTAATCGACACTAGCCGACCAACCGCAAAAGTGGTCCGGAACATCGATCTTGTGTTCGAAATAAAGTCAATAAAAGCCGCTTTGGAAGCGATTGATGATGACGCGCAGACATTTTACAAGAATATGGAAGAGGAAAACGCTCGAGAATCACGGAAGGAAAAAGAGAAGATTTCATCTGTTAACGTTGCTGTTGAAAACAGTTGAGTTATAATTTCAAGTATTTTTGTTGTCATTCTCACACGTTAGGCCTACCTGATATTGCTATTTGTGATAAAACTTTCTAGGGTTTTAATCATTTTATATTTGGGGCGTTAAACTAGAGTTGGCTACCTAGAAAATTATTGTCTTAATAAAATAAGATTAGAATTATGGCTACACGGTTTTCCAGATTAGAGTAGAATTTATAATAATTAATTAATAGTTAATTATCACAAGCAAGATAATTGCAAATGTCTGTACACTAAGCTTGACTAGTTTGGCACGATACAGTTCTCCTGTAACATTTTCAGTAAAACCAGAAATTACCTTAAAATTACATTTAGAGCATAGAGACATTTTACAAATTAGATTAGAATTGCAATGTGTGAATTCGCAAAAATGTGGCAATTGATTAAAATATCAAATTGGACAGAAATACAATAAAAATAAATTCCAGCTCATATCATCAATTGGAGCATAGAGATATTTTGCTGAGTATAGTATAGTTGAATTACAGGTATTTCACTCTACTTAATCTAATCAGAATTATCTAGTTATCAAAGTCAGTGAACTGTGAAATCTTCGGATGCAGTACGCTAAACCTCTATTTTTTCACCATCAATATACACTTCAAATTCGCTGATATTTCCTGACACTATCTGTACTATTCAGGTCCCTTCAATTTTGAGATCATAATGCAAGACTGCGATCATTTGGTGTACGAGGAGAAACGATTGACGGATCAGAAAATAATGGAAAATCGTCAAAAATTTTACGACGACATTGTCAGAAAAACTCACGAGGCTGCGATCCTGCGAAGGGAACAGAATATGAGAGAGAGGCGCGAGAAAGAAGAGAAGGTGATATCGCAATGGATATTGTTGGAATCCATGTCTTTGTACAGTAGAGCTGTTGTTTTTTCAAATTTTTCTGGCTAATTGATAAAATTGTTAGGTAGTCTAAAAGTGCTGTGCATTGAATTTAGTTCCCTTTCAAACTAAGTGTGAAAACTAAAAAAAATTGATATTTTCAAAATGAATTTTTTTATTATATTTTAGATTTTATTGGCTACCACATGAAATTGTCACGTCTACGAACATGGTGCATAAAAGATTTGGCTGGACTTCAATCCATTGAAGTGAAGTTAAAGGATTAGAAAATTTTGAATCAAAAAATGTTGTATTTACGGTGGCAAATTATATCACGTACCCAGGCCACTTTGATAACTTCACTTCTTGGGGTTGGAATTAAGCGAATTTTTTTCTTAGACAACCTAACAATTTCATGGGATCGGCAGTAAAGTTTGAAAAAAATTGATTTTGTTGAATAAATTAAACATTATTTACTCTATTAGCTCCCCTCCTACTGGTCGGGAATGAGTCTAATTCGGTGTATATATCGTTTATTTTAGGCAACCTAACAATTTATCAAATAGCCTATAGAATTTGAGTGAAGTTATTTTTGAACAACCCTATATAACTTACATGGGTTACAAGTCTGGTTCATGCAAACAGTTCGGACCTTTACTTTTTCAAGTGATCACAAACATATGCAAAAATGTCATTTATTAAAAACACGTATTCAATCTACATGGCAAAATAGTCGAAAGTGCTCGGATTGACCCAAAATTTGTTCGTTACTGACCAGTGACCACCTCCTATCATTTGTCAGGAGCGTATATTCTACGAGGAGCTTGAAGAAAGCAGCTTGAGAATTCGTGCGGATTTACAAAAAGAGCACGAAAACATAATGAGAACTCGCCAACAACAAGACGAAGAGAGAAGAAAAAAATTGCAACTTTTGGAACGTCAGCGGCAAAAAGAGATTCAAGATAAATTCACAAAAATCTGCACAAATATCAGGAATACATACAACAGTATTTTGACCGAGATACAGAGCTTCGAACCGAAGAATTGTCCCGAAATCGCACACAGTAAAATTCCGGTTTTATTGCAAAGTTCGAACGCCGTCTTTAAACAAACCGACTTAGCACAAAAAGAACTGAAGCATTTATCAGACGAACATGTCCTACGAACCCAAAACGATTTTGAAGTTTTAAAATCAAATCAAGCCTGCGTCACTGAGGAATTAGCAGCTGTTTCTGAATTGGTTCGAAAGAATCATTTAGAACAACAAGAACTGCTGAAACAGCAAAGATTAGCTGCAGAGGCAGAAAAAGCGCAGAAGGCAAAATTAGAAAAATTTCCGGCAGTGCCGAAACAGACCGCGCGTGCCTGTGATCAAAAATATGAGACTTTGAAAGCTAAAATGGCAGAATATGAATCCTCAGGTGCAAAACTGACCGGTTCTGGTAGTCCGGAATTGAAAAAATTGGTCATGCATTTGAGCAAATCGATCAGTGTCCCGATAGGTTCGATTACAGGCCGGTCCGGATCTGATATTAAGAGAGTATCTCGCATTCTCACTAACATTGTGAAAGGCGATCAGGTTACCGTGGGTAACAAGACAATGTCGACGAAAGGGAATTCGATCGCGATAAAATTTGCGGAAAATCTAATCGCTAAAAAGTTGGTTTCGCAAGCTATCACGCAAGTGTCTTCGAATTTTTCGTCTGCATTCAGTATTGCGCTAATTGTGATTGCAGTATGGGCGGAATCGGCTGATTTCGGAGATTTATTTTTGGCACACTTGCAGACAAGGTGTATCTACGCGGTTCCAAAATATCACAAATTGTCAAAATCTGGCGGGGATGATGATTTGAAAAAAATGGGGTATGAAATTGGGGACGACGGTCAAATCGAAGGGCAGGATATATTTTTGGGTCGTATGTCTGGATTAATACGTTTGTACGCTGCTATCATACAATCACCCGCGCCTCCTGGTGTTAGGAATCATCCGCACGGACTTGCTAATGGATGGCTGTGGTTTGCCGAGTTTTTAAACATGGAGCCAATACCGGACATTTCAACGACAGTGTTATTTGATTTTTTAGAGGTCTCCGGGCATATGTTGATGAAGTCGTATAAGTCTCAATTCGAGAAACTTTTGTACGCGATATGCTACGATTTTTACCCGAAATTAGAGTCCGTTTCTGATGACAAGGCGTCGTTGGCGCGTTTGAAGATGTTCCTCGAGAAATGCATGAAAGAAAAGAAAGTTCCTGTCCCGGAAGGGCGTTTGGACAAAAATTTCTGGAACACATATCATTCTGGTCAGGTGGTTGGCGAATAAAACCTCAAATATTTTCAGGGTTGTAACCAAGTCACATGGCTCTGAGTCGCAAGTCAATCTCACTTTTAAAGTTTTGACTCGAGTTGTGTTAAATTCACCACCGAAATAAGTATGCATCCCTGTCGACGAGCAGAGGGTCGAGCCCTTGTTATGCAGGGTTGTAATGACTCGAGTCCGAGTCACGATTTTTTGATGACTCGACTTGGACTCGAGTAATTGCGCATGACTGGAGATTCAGACGGCCGAGACCGACATTTCATTGTAATTTTGAAGAATAGTAAAGTAACCACACTACTGGGATTTCGTCTATTGGTACTGGTACTTGAAAATGTGACCAGAAACTGCTAAAAATGAGGAAAATTAGTATATCATAAATGCGAACCATTCGATATCACCAAACAGAGTTATGAGAAGGGGGTTTAACAAGACTTTAACTGGAAACTGAGCAGTCAAGACGATGCCTTGGACTCGAGTCACAACACCATGACTCGGACTCGATCCTCTTCTCGCTGGCTTGGACTTGACTCGTTGGTGGATTGAAAATGACTCTAGTCAAAACTAAAAAAGTGAGAGTGACTTGTGACTCGGAGCCTCGTGACTCGGTTACAACCCTGGTGTTATGACTAGAGGTCCAGGTCAAATCATTTCGTTGACTGTTCAGTTTCGAGTTAAAAACTTGTTGAACCTACTTTTTACAACAATGCTTGCAATAATAATATAGGCCTACTAACTTTCCTCACTTTTACCAGTTTCTGTTTTCAAGTACCATTACTAATTAACGAAATAATAATAGTGTGGTAACATTGCTCTTCTCCGAAATTATAATAAAATGTCGGGTTTGGTCGATGAGTCTCGAGTCATGCGCAATGATGCGAGTACAAGACGAGCCAATACACAGATTGATTCGGGTCGAGACATTTTCCGTACTTAGAGAAAATAACTCGAGTCACCAAAAAATCGCGACTTGAGTAGAGTCATTACAACCCTGTACATATCACATTGTTTGTCTGTTACCGCATTCTACGCAGGAAATCAAGACTTTTAAAACCATCCTATATTTCGTTCACTTCCTGAGTAGACTCTTGGGAGGCACACAACAGACTAATATATTCAGGTTTGTAACCGAGTCACAAGTAGATCCTGCTTGTATAGTTTTGACTCGAGTCAAATCGGGTAGAAGAGAGTGAGTCCCAAGTGATAGTGTGAAGACTAACTTTTTTACAACGCTGTTCAGGTGATATCGAATAGAATGCCTTGCAATCATAGTGTAAGAATTTTCTTCACTGTAAACAGACTCTGGCCCCATTTTTCAACTACCAGTACTGATAGACGAAATACCAATAATGTGGTAACTCAACTTTTCTTAGCTGTTAACAATGGTCGGTCTGGCCCGTCGTAGCCGCGAGCCTAGTCATTACAACCCAGAATATATTCATATAGAAATACACCCTAGTATTTTTGGCTGAATTTCGTCAGGGGTAATCGTTAACAACTAGTAGAAATTTCAAAAGTACTTTGTATATGAACAGTTGAAGACTCATGCCAGGGATCGATTTTTGATGCACCAAGTTCTTTTGAAATCTCTGTACTGGTTGCGGATTTATATTTCAAATATGAATATATTATCCAAATTCCTGCATAGTAGATGTACT
The DNA here is from genome assembly GCF_051294905.1 of Botryllus schlosseri. Classification (NCBI taxonomy): domain Eukaryota; kingdom Metazoa; phylum Chordata; class Ascidiacea; order Stolidobranchia; family Styelidae; genus Botryllus; species Botryllus schlosseri. The sequence continues at coordinate 1,329,881 of NC_137251.1, read as the reverse complement.
TGCCGCACTGCGATATTATTGAAACTGAAATCACGAGCCAAATGAACCATCAAGTTTTAGATGTATGCAATAGCATTTTCGTCCTGTCTTTTCTATGTCGTTAATAAACTCACAACTTTTCAAAGGTACTTTTGTATTTCGACACGCTGCATTGAATTCGGCAGAAGTTTGATATTCTTACGTCATATTGTGTTGCATAAAAGAGAGTTTAAGCAATCACCATTTGATAACTGGTTGTGGGTAGCGTAATGGAACATCAAAATAGTGTATAGATGGTGCATGCAATCACAGGGATCGTCGAAATTCAAATCTGTGGCAAATAAAATAAAGTGTCTGATATGTTAATACCAAGCTGGGAGTTGATTTCCGATGGTCGACTAGAAACAATATGTAGATCAGGTAACAGGTTATATTTTGTATTCAGAGTAGTCATCCTTGATGCACATTAGGGTTGTTCAAAAATAACTTTCTTCAGATTTGCGGATTAAATGCTTGGGTTTCTCAAAAAACGTCGCACACCAACTATGGATCCATTTCAACAGCCAAATTTTTTTCTGAATCCATCATTTTCAACTGCAATAACTTCTACCGGCTGTAAGTGAGCAACTATTGTTTGACATCATTCTTTTAGTTTAGACAACTTTACACTTTCACGAGGCTGACAGTAAAAAGTTGTTATAGTCATAATATACCTATTCAAAATTCTCAAATTGGCTGACAAAAAATTACTAATGAGACTGTTAATAGGTCCACTATTTGAAATAATATTCGGTTCTTATCACATAGCAGCTACTTTGTTCAGTTGTGATGAAAATCTCAGTTGTAAAAGTGATACATTCCTATCCCACAATTACAAAATACATAGCGTATGAAAGTAGTTTCGCTCCAAAAACCTCGGTAGTCTAAAAGAAATCCACTTGACTAGCGCTAATGGGTAAAGACCAGTTCAGATTTCCAAAAAGAGTATCAGTACTTGGTTTCCGACTAAACATGTACATTCCATCCTAACCAGCACAGTGATGGACGTGAACCATGTGGATAATCTCGTGAAATGGATAAAAAGAACAGTTTCCTGTATGCAGCAACAGCGCCGTCTTAAAACTGATTGTGACTAGGCAATGGTTGATTGTCGCAGTAGTTATCAGATCATAGTTCATAGTAAGGCCATCAAAATCTTCATGCATAATAGATCATCTGCAGCACAAAGGTAACTAATATAAACGTGATAAGGTGTGTAATGCTGTGTAGAGATAAGAATCAATACAATGCAGACATAGCTACTGTACAAATCTTCCATTAACATGTTCGGCACGTTCCGATTTCTCACAATAGGTACATTTGTAATAATACTTGTGTAGTAATAAAAAAAAAACTTCGGAACGGACTATGAAACGGTGAGGACAGATTTGATGTCTTCAATCGCTCTCACTAGCTCCTCTCCGAACCTTTTAGAATCTGTGTCGGCGCACGTCTTGAATGAGGTGATGTGGATTGTCACTGAAACAAAATTTCGTGCAATGTTAAGTTTGATACGCATTACGCATGCATCTACTAAGATGGAGTCTAGTTAACTGAATTCAAAAACCTCATATACCCATCCACAATAGAGTAATGTCTCTAGTTCTAGTTGGCGTGAATCATTGTACCTGTGTTCTGTTGTGTGATGTTTTTAAAGCCATTGCTAGCTTAGAGTCATCACTACTAACAGTGGCCTAACCAGGGGTGGGTTTTTGGGATCGAAACCCCTCCCATTTCAAACTTGTACATGTGGAAAGCTAATTTAAATAACAAGTTACAAAAAGACTCACTTGCGTTATCTGCCAAGAAGAGATAATAAACTCCGTATCCGTCCTGTCTCTGAGGTCCAAACGCGCCTCCCGTCGGGTACAGCGCGTTTTTCTTTGATATTTTCATGTCAAATGCGTACGGAGATTGTGACGTTGACAGTTGATCAGGAGCGAGGAGGACCTGTTGGATGGAAAAAGAGATCTCAATCATTAGAATTAATACTCAATTGAGATTGGAGTACTCGAATCATTGCGCTCAGCCCGAGCCGCAAGAAGACCAAGTCAAAAATACCTTGTTTTTGAAAATTTTCGGCTCCAGTCCCTTCATTTTTGATGCGATGTAGAGTCCAAAAATATGTCTGTCGCACGCGTCGCCGTTCATTGCATCGAGTTTGTACTTGTTTTGATGGGCGATAGCGCTTTTGCATAGTTTTGCTTTTTCCGAGTTACTGGTTGCCGGGTCGTCCATAGCCTGAATAAAATAAGCTTAAAATGCAGACCCCAAGCTTACGGCCAGGATCAAAGGGCGGCCGGTCATTAATGAAGTATTTTTACGTTTTTAAAGTACTCAATCAGGTTTTGGAACGTGTGCTACTTACTCAAGTGGTCGTGATTTAAACTACTTTTACTTCTACTCGACAGTTTTTTTGACGCGAAACTACTAACATTTTACACTTTCGATTTGAAAAGCAGAAAGACGTTTTGGAATAAGTTTGCATGGCTTTATTAGTCAAATCGTCATAAGAACCGACATAACTAGCCCCTGGATCCCGGTGACTGAAAATTAGGGTTGTTCCAAAAATATCTTTTTTTTCCTCCAGATTCAGGGGAGTTACTGATTAGATTGTTAGGTCGTCGAAGAATAGTGAAGCCACCGCATGATTGCTATTTCGTCTGTCAGCCCTGATGTTAAGAAATGCCAGAAAATGCTAGGACTGAGGAAAATCACGGCATTATGAATGCAAGCCATTCTATATCACTCGAGCAGAGTTGAAAAATTGGGTTGAACCGGATAGAACTAAAAACTGAGCAGTGAACATAATGAATTGGACTCGACCCTCTACTAGCTGACTTGAAATCGGACTTGACTCGGTGGTGAATTGAAAATGACTCGACTTGACTCGAGTCAAAACTATAAAAGTGAGATTAACTTGTGACTCGGAACCTTGTGACTTGGTTACAGCCCTGACGTCAACACTCACCTTTGTAAATGCCACAGAGGCTTTTGTGACTGGACGTATTGTTTCAGTTCTGCCATACTTGAAAAATCTGACAACATGAAAACATCCTGATTACAATGCTAAGGAAGCGATGGTAGTTTGAGGTAGTCTAAAAACCTTGTGGATGCACTTTCGTAAGTTTTGGGAGTAGTTTTATGCATCCTGTAGAAAGTAAGCTGCAAAGCCATTTGTACTAAACCATCCGGGCTGACGCGACACTTTTTCATCTCTCCTTTCCCTTTACGGAGTGTGAGCACATTGATATCGACGCTGTCGCACTGTTGCAAAAGAAACAGACTAGTCAGACTTGGTAATATTGAGTATTCAGTATTCAGTCGAGTGTTTGAGTATTACTCATCATGGCGTCACAACAGTATGATGTGGAAAGATTAGAAATGTTCTTTTTATGCTACCACAAAGAATACAATCCCAGCTCTATGTCAGTACTCAAAAAATACCATCTTTCATTACTCGCCGACAAGATAGCGTAATAGTGAAGCGTCCGGCTTCTTGATCGGTAGGTCGTGGGTTCGATCCCCGGCCGGGTCTGACCAAAGACCTGATTAGTAACACTGGTATCCATGACTTCCCTGCTTGGCGCTCATGCATTACTGGTATAGCATGGAGGGGTGGTGCATGACTTAGACAGCCGTAAAGGCTATATCTGCACTTCCTTGTCCAGCGGCATGTGCACATCATGCACTCATGGTATGCATATGCACAGATCGTGTGTATGTGTATCATGAGTCGGTGTATATGCCGCAAAAAAAAACATCAAGGACAAAAATAAACTACGTCCTTTCCTTTCATCGACTCAAATTATTAGAATTAATACTCAATTCAGATTCGAGTGCTCTGAGCGGCTGATTTGTCAAATCGCATTTTACTCACAAGGTCGTGTACGTTTTTCAAATAATTCGGTATCTCAGAGTCGAATTCTGTCAAGTCCCACTCCAATTTCTGTGGGGGGTTGATGCGTCGCGGCATAATGATGGGATCATCGCCCCCACTGACTGCGTTACCACGGCTGTCAAACTTTGCATAGTCCCACACGAATTCCAGCATCCGGCCGTACAGCTGAAAAAGAATTACACTGTCATATTTAGGTTTATCAGTATAAAGATCCCCCCCCCCCCGATATTTGTTATCTAGTGGTTTGCAATGCATGGATCGCTTGTGTTCAGTCATATTGCAGCTTGGGCGAAAAAATAACAATAAATACAATTTAAAATGTGGAGATACATACACCATGAGATGACCCATATACATGAAACATTACTCAGTGTCCAAGCTCGTTTTACGTCCAAATTGAGTATCCATCGCCTTAAAAACGTGTTTGGAACCAGTGATATAGAGAACCTTATCAAATAATTATAATCAACATAGCTACACCGCTGGTAAAATATGTGTATATTATTGGAGTATCTCGCAAAAAAATCACACTCACGGTCGCATCCGCCGTTGCATGCTCAAAATGCATTCCACAGCGACTGTTCTCAAATATTTTCAATGTAATGGATTTATCGCACCACAGATTATATCCCGTGCTACACAACGTGACGCGAGCCTCTTCTGTAAGGGTCTGAAAGAAACACACAAACTAAAGCAAGAATTTTAGAAATAGGAAGAGAGGAATACTTTTGGTGATTCTTCCTCCATAACGAGATGCAAAATGGCGCTTTCCGCTTCTTCCAAACTGACAGAGTTCAACTTGTGGCTCATGAGTCGTTCACGGTCCTGTAAAAAAACATGATGGTGTTCAATCGGGATGTTAAAATATAGCTCTTTATCCTGATTCCGGGGATTCTCTGATTAAATGGTTAGTTTGCCTAAAAAAATGCTACACACCAAATTTGGCTCGATTCCAACAGGTAGATTTGAAGGCGTACTAGTTTCAAAATTTCTTTATGCAATTGAATATTCATATTGAAACGAACCCGAATATATTCGGTTGACACTCGTTAGGGGGTAATCGTCAGCAACTAGTAGAGAATTGGAAAGAACATTGTATATCAACAATCGTATCTCGAAATATGACGTTACCAGCATGAAATTTTGTTTAAGAGAGCGTTCAATGTATTATTTTAGATGGTACACGAACTCCTTTTGTTCACACAGTCTTAGCTGGTGTATTTTGATAAAAGTCGACTTCAAGGCACACAAATGAAAGTGTGAACGGCCCATTCCAATGACGCAAAATCTGTCGCCTCGATAATTTTTCGTCCAAGCGGGATTATCCAACATATGTTTGCCAATGGCAGAGTTTATGGCCTTTCATTGCTCAGCATCAAGCTTGAGGTGATGAGTCAAGGGTGAGCTTTACACCGAGCGAAAAAGGATAAGGACAAATCCTCTTTAAAAGATGACATACAGTATCCCTAGTGCATGCGAGAAAAATCACTGATACTCACCGCTGCCCATTGAGTTCGGTTCTGTGCAGTAAAGAGAGCCGGGTTTTGGGCCGACTCCTTCAATTCGCTGGTTTCTGCCAGAATACTCTCTATCTGCCTCTGTATTTCTTCTGCAGGCAAAATATGATTTTCCCCCGACAGCAGGGTGAAGATGACGTCGACTCGGTACATCACCCCCTTTCTGTAACGAAAAATGGGGAATAAACCTTGCAGTGCTAGAAGGTAGTGTTGAACAACTAGAAAATTAGAATAGAATGATATCTAGATCAGGGGTCACCAAATCAAAACGGGTCGCGGGCCACTTTTCAAAATTCGTCGAGGCCGCGGGCCGCATGACTTCAATATCAAGATAGAAATAGGCAACGGAGTTTAACAGCCACGTTTTTATAACTCAACGTCAGTACAGCGCTGTTCTCTCTAACATGGGAGACGGGCATAGTTACCACAAAGGAAATAATATTTTATTGAAGAAATACAACAACAAAGAATCATGATCATCACTTTCATTCTATTTTCTACCATGAGCTGCACACGGTACCTGACAACACTCTTCAGTAATTAAAGAAGATGTGAATATGTGGCCAACCTTTTTGCTATTCACGGCCGCATTTCGATTAGCCTACTTATGTTGGCTACGGCTGAATTTCAGTGCATAGTCGTAAAGAACTAATTGCAGGCCGAATCCCCACGTTAAACTATCAATGTCCATTGCCGATGAACTCCAGACCAATATATCTATTGGTTTACTCTACGCACCGACATCGTGAGCACTCCTAGTTGGTCGCGCAAAGTGCGAAAATTTTTTCACATTCTCGAGTGAACTTCGTTAGTTTCACATATTACTATCATATATTTATCCTTTCTCAGCCCATGTGATCAAGTTTGCCGATAGTTGATGCAGAAGGTGTCTACGAAAATTTAGGGAGGCCATTAATGCTGTGCTGCATCTTTGGGCGGTCCAATTGGTGTTAGACCCCTCTGTTGCATGCTGTTATTTCTTGACATCCCATCAGGATTGTCAATATAATGGAAAGATGTTGGATTTGTTCAAATGTAGGCCTACCAGAAACAAATTTCATTCATGATGAGGAGAACACGATTAAAAATTGGTATTCGTTTATGGGGAGCATCATTTTCCTGTGCTGTTCGCATCTGTACTGTGGGGCTCAGATTACAAAATACATTACTAAATTAAAATCTAAAATCAACTCGCATGGAACCGCGCATGGCGCGAAGAAAATTTCAAGAATACTTCAAACCTGTTATTAATTAGGGTGTCTATTCGTATATTCAATTCGCGTATTGATGGCCGCCAACACATCCTAATCGAAATAAGTGTTGACGGTAACATAATTTTCTTTCTACTGCCGCAGATTTGGCCACCCCTGAACTAAAGAATCGATATTGGGGTTAGCTGGTAAAGCTTGATCTTTTGCAGAGCCTGAAGTCATTTTCTAAGCGTCTCGGTCGTGGCATTATTGGGCCATTGCACGTCAGGGAGGTATGCCCATTCATATCAGCAAATCCTTCATCCGTGGAATGATATTACCATCGCCTTAGCCGCATCAGCGAGTGAGGAATAGTGATATTGAGCACAGGAGAATACCATACTTTGAACAACAACAACATTGTATTTATACTGAAATCAATCTCAGCATTTCGAAATGCTTTACCAAGTGATCTTCCGAAATTTCAAATCAGGTCGCGGGCCGCAAAATATGACCTCGCGGGCCGCATGGTGACCCCTGATCTAGATGGTTCTTTTTCCAAATTAGATTTAAATTAGACATATGGAATTCGATAAGACTTGGAAATTGGATTAAATTTCAAATTGGTAAGGAATACAACAAAAATGAAATACAGTTCATATCTAGTCAGAGTAGATTCTCATAAGCACAAGAATGAAAAATGTTTGTGCACTAAGCTTGGCTCGTTTTGCACGACATAGTACTCATGTAGAATTTTCAGTAAAACCAGGAATTAGAATTAAAATGAGAGTATGGAAACATTTCACAAATTAGATTAGAATCTAGATTAATTGCATTTCGCTCTAATTAGCCTAATTCGACAACTTGACTTATCTAATTGTCGAAGTCTGGTCGATAATGGGGCATGGGGCACTAACCTGATGACGATAATGTGACGAGATTCTTCATACAGTTTGAGATGGTCAAATTGAGCCCCGGGTATTCTCGTGCATCCCATCAAATACTGATATCTGTCTGCACAGATTGGGACGAGGTCCATAACCATGATGGAATGAAGCTGAAATGGTATTTTCATTGTTTTACATCCGTCTTACGTATTGGATAGCAAGCGTACAATAGGCTATGTCATTATTTTATTCAAAAGTATGACGTGAAGAGTGGTCGATCAAAGGATAATGCTGATGAAGCAAATAACTCTAATATTGGGAACAGTGAAACAGTGAAGACATATGTGGTCACAAAATAGTCATCGTTGATACAAAAATAGTCATCGTTGATACAAAGACTCTTGGGCGCAACAGAACTTCAATATACAATTGAATTTCAATCAAATGAACCAATCGCATCTGATCAATTGATGTCGTTTTGCTGCATTTCAAGAACGGGATATTGAACTGAATAATAGGCGATATTCTTATTGAAATAAACACAAATATTTTTGACTGAAACTGGTCAGGGGTAATCGCCACCAACTAGTAGAGAATTGAAGAGTACATTGGATATCAACAAATGAGTTTGGTGATACAATTGTAGATACTGTATACAATATTTTTTCCCAACTCCCGAGTAGTTGCTCACGATCAACCCCCCTGACAAGTATTTTGTGATACGACTCTTGATATACGATGCTGTTTTCAATTCTACTATAGTTGCTGGCGATTACCCCTGACCAGTCTCAGCTGAAAATATTCGGTATTTCAATATGAATATAATATCGAAGTAGAAATACAGGCAACATCGTAAATTCATATTCGAGTACATGTAGCCAGTTTCAAGTATGTAAAGTGAGCATAAAAAAAATTGAAACTGAAAACTTTAGAAGTAGAGTAGTCTATCATCATAGACATTAGAGTAAATAGTGCAAATCAGCATAGCTGACTGCACACTCTGAAGAAGCAGTAGCACTTAATTAGCGAGCACCTTTGTTTATGGGATAGGCATCATCTTGAGAAGTAGCTAATCAATGAATAACGCTGATGAAGCAAACTACCCAACAGTACAGATTGGTCAACTGTTTACAGCAGTAGTTTTCTGTCAATTTGACATACACAGTTGACTCCGCCTAATTCGGACACTGTGCTTCCTCTCACTTTTGGCAGAACGAACCAGGAGAAACAGCTTTGTGTTAATTAAGTGGGAAATCAATTGTTTGTTTCATAGTCGTGGGTAACCTTTTATGCAGCGACAGAGAATATAATGTCAGTGCAACATCACATTAAACGATCATTTGGTATTTTTTTGATCAAATCTATTTCATTTCATTTTGTGATAATGCTGTGGGTTGGTCGCAGATGTGTTATTTCCCATTAACGTACGCAGTTTTATACGAGTTTCATATGCTGCGACAGAACCAATCGAGATTTACAGGCTTCCAGCAGTGGGAAACTATAATTTTCGATGATTAAATTTACTCTTCGTGACAAGGGCGTATAATTTCAGTACTCGAAAAACCATCTCTCACTACTCTACTCAATATCTACTCAACCATTAGAATCAATACCAATTCAGATTCAAGTAATCGAATCATTGTGCCCATTAATTAAGCGGATAATTGTACGATTTAACAGGAGTTTAAGCCGTTATCCGGTGTCCCGCGTTGAGCGGATTCGCCCATCTATGCAAAAACTCACTCACTGTGTTGTTTTTCACTTTCTCCCAGAACGTGAGATAGGCGTACGCCAAACTTGCGGCTCTCGCAGCCGGTTTAACCCCTTCCACACTTTCCAGCTTGCCGGTGTTCATGGCGCTTTGCGTCCCGATGCTCGTGTTCACTAATATCGGCGTGCGTTGAGAAAAATACGCAAATTTGTCCCACAAGTCTGACACCCAGTTTTCCTCCGTCACGTAACTGCGCGAATGCATGAAATCATATCTTCTGTCAATGAAGTAATTTGGAGAAAAATCACCGTCTTTCCAATATCTTGTGAAGTTCGGGGCCTTCATTCTTCTCAAATTCATCCAAATCTTTTTTAAATTCTTCAAATTCTTCACTGCTCATCAGTGGTTCAAACACTTCCAGAGTCCTGATATGATAAGAATTTGCATTGGATGTCACAACAGTGGAAAGGAATAGTAATCATAAAACAGTAAACAAACAAGCAAACTTAATGAACTAATAATTTAAACCATGCCAAGTATTTGTACCATAGATCAGTGGTCCTAAACTTTTTTGACCTATGCGGACAGGTCAAGCTTTAAAATAAATATTGCGGCCCGGTGAACCTTCATTAATCAAAATTAACCCAAATTACAATTGCGTGATTAGTGCATCGTAGTGTACAGTAATCCAATGCAGACCATAACCTCAATAGTACGACACCATGCAGAAAGATGCGTTTAAAATTTTGAAATCAATTTTAAATTAGATGTTTCATAGAAACGTCCAACTTCTTGCATTTTGGAATTGGGATAAAAAGTTTAATCATATTAGGAAGACCGGTAGTTGAGAACCACTGCCATAGATAACCCTACCGATAATTACTAGCATGAGAACAACCCGAACACTTGATAGAGCAAAGTAAATGTGTGACTTTGAGCAAGTTACCTTTTGCAAGTGTCTGACAGTTTAGGGAGTGGGTATTTCGGGAGGACATGTTGGAACGAAGTGAGGTCCCTCTTGCTCGGCATCAGAACTTTCAGACTCAAAGCCCATAACTGCAAATAGTAAAGAATGATTTAACACACAGTCTCCTTTCGTTGAAGCCTCAGAATACCGCTACATTGCTACCTACCTTAGTCTTGTAGGACTTGGGATGTTTAAGCCAGTCTCTGTAAATAGAAATGAATAAGGATTGTCAATTCTCTGCTAGTTGCAGACGATTACCCCTGATGAGTGTCCTACAAACATAGTATGGCTTATTTCAATATCAATATATTATTCAATCAATAATATATCCAAATCATATCCACTGTATGACTTCACGAGATGATCTATAGATCAGTGAAGTCAACCATAGGCTTGTGCAAGTGCATATGGCTTAGTCGTGTCATAATATTATGCTTGTTAAAATGAATATCAGGGGGTTGCCACCAGAGCAGCATACAAACTAGTATACTTGAAGTAGTTCAAGTGGATGCAGAAAATGAAAGTGTGTAAATTACTCAAGTAAGTAGCTTCAATTAATTTTCTAAGTTAATCAGAGGTGACTTCGATCAAAATTGCAGTGTGCATTTTTGTAACACACACAATGAATTATGACACTACAGATAAGAACAATCTTCGAAATATATTCAGTTCGTGACGTATTTGTGACAATTCCACTCACGAGTGATGCAAAACTACTTTCTACTTTGGAAAATCTGAACTGTAAAAAGTACACAGTTTAGCCTGAAAATTTGTTAAACAGAAGTGGAAGTAGTCTAGAGTTAGTATTGCAAGAACGCAAAAAAAAACGTCGCTTCAATGTACTTTTTCAAGCTACCTGAGTAATTTTCTCACCTTTTATTTTCTACTCGAGCTTCAAGTAGTTTTAACAAGTCTTGAATACCACGGCATCTACCACTAATTTTACTTGAGTAGCCTATCAACAATAACTACTTCTACATCCTATGCGAGCAGAGGTGGTCAAAGTTTTCATCGCTGGTAATCAAAGAGAAGTAGAAGTAGAAGTAATGTCACAAATTTCTACTCAAGTAGCCTGAAAGTGGTGATTTCAAGTAAGTAAAAACGTAAAAGTAAGTTTTCTAGACCTAGTTTTGCCTAACATACAGGGTTGTGACCAAGTAACAAGGTTCTGAGTCACAGGTCAATCTCACTTTGATAGTTTTCACTCGACTCAAGTCAATTCACCACCGAGTCCGAGTCCAATTCGGCGAGCAGAGGGTCGAGTCCGAGTCACGATTTTTGGATGACTTGACTTGAGTCATTTTTTCAAATGCTTAAAATGACTCGACTCGAGTAAATTTGTTCATTGACTTGACTTGTACTAGAGTCATTGTGCATGATTCTAATCAAGTCATACGACTCGAGACTAGTACGGCCTCCTTATTGGTATTTCCTCTATCATTCCTGATACTTGGAAAACAGGGTACTGCCAGAAAACGTTCGGACTGAGGAAAATTACGATATTATGAATACGAGCCATTCTATATCACTCGAGCAGAGTGTACAAAGTGTGTTGAACCGGATTGGACTCAAAACTGAACAGTGAACTGAATTGTACTCGGACTCGAGTCACAACACTCTATTCACTGACTTAGACTCGGACTTGAGTCGGTGCTGAATTGAAAATGACTCGACTTGACTCGAGGCAAAACTATAAAAGTGAGATTGACTTGTGACTCGGCACCTTGTGACTTGTTACAACCCTGATGTTCAGTTTCAAGTTAAAGTCTTGTTAGGCTCACATTTTACAACTCTGCTTGTGTTATTGAATACGTCGCATTCATAAAATACTATTTTTCTTCACTTTTACCAGTTTCTGATCGCAAACGAAATACCAATCAAGAGTGTGGTAAGCTTACTATTCTTCGAAATTACGAAGAAATGCCGGTCTTGGCAGTCGGAGTCTCGAGTCATATGACTTGGTCCGAGTCATGCGCATGACTAGAGTACAAAAGCTGAGTTTCCTTCAATTCGGTCGAAATACAGTTTTCTAGTCTATCATGACGTTTTTTAGTTGTCTTCGCACAATGCACAGTCGGCTAATTCTCAAAGCTATAAAGAGAGGCCATTTGCGCGGCCTTGGAAGACATTTTACATTTATAGAAAACAGAGGCCGAATCCTCACAAAAGAGGAGATACGGTATCCCTAACTTACATTCAATATCAAATCCCATTTCTCACCTGTACGTTAGAAGCCTCCGGACCAAACCCCATCGCATCACTCCGACCAGAGTCCAACACAATATGCCGAGACAGAAGCCTGCCACAGCCGACGCAAATTTGGCAGCTGACGGTCGAGTGTGAGCGGCGAACGGATACGATGTACCTGCGAAAATACGCATTGTTTTTAAGTATGTTACGTGTGACGCTCGGCGACGCATTGAAAATCAATATCATGTACATTTTGTACGTTGTACAATGGATTAAAATAAGCTTTCCTTAAGCTTAGACGACTGTAGATCGCAAATTCAGTGCGGCGTTATAACAGTACCGATGATTTGGAAATTTGAAATACAATTGAATGGTAAATTCATACTGAAATAAGCCCTAAATGTTTTCGGGTGACACTCGCCAGAGGTAATCGCTCGCAACTAGTGGAAAGAACATGGTATCGCTGAACAATCGTACTACTGCTGCTACTAAGAAAATGATGAAAGTTACCGCAATAATGATAATTCGATGTTTTTATATCGTGTACCTATTTCATTGCGTTGGTGAGAATGTTTCGGATCGATCACCGCTTTACGGTTGTGTATTTTCCATTGACGCTCGTTGCTTTGCACTGCGTGTCTTGGACGCTGAGTTGCGACCGATCTCACACGATTTCCCAGGAGGGAACACATTAGTGAAGCTATAATACTCGTTCGTGATCAAACTCACAGCCAAGTGCCGTACAACTACAGTAGTCGAAAAACTGGTCTTTAACTATAGTCACTACACGACTCGAATCATTACACTTAATATAATCGATTCGAATTGGAGTAATCAGATGATTGTTCCCCAGTCATAACAGATATTCTGTGTTGTAGTAGTAACTCGCACCAACCTTCCGGGGCTAAATTAGTCAATGTTCTTTCAACATCATCGTGCAAGCGGGTTGCGAAGATGGCCGCCATAACCATCCCCACGAGCGTCGTGTAGAGCAGCTCGCCTTCGTCTTTCATCGCCATGGAAGGCATTTGAGGTATCCTGGTTGTGCTCATGACCGACTGTACTATTACCCCCGATCTAAGTCCCGTAAGAAACTAGCCTAGAGTAGAGAACAACGAAATGGATTAGCTTACAGCAGAATGCGATGATATTACAAGTTTGTCGCTGTAATCAGGCCTACAGGTCGCAATTCTTCTACTTGTACGTTCGTACAAACTACTGGAACTGGAACTACTTCAAAATGCACAACTACAACTAGAACTACTCGCTTTTCAAAATCCAAAACTAGAGCTAGCAGTAGTCAGTTGAACGCCAACTAACTAGAATTTGTAGTTTACGCATAATGTACAAGTGTGATCCCAGCCATGCTTGGCCTAAATCCCATTCCGTATTAGGGCAATTGCTTCGTACCAAACGGATGGTAACACATCTTGGTATTCCGATTGCTCAATCGTCTACATGTTATTGATAAAATGACAGCGAACTTTGAAACAGGATCCAGTGAATCCTTACAAGCGGTTAACCACATGACGCATAAGTCGACAGCTTCCGGTAGGACGAACATGTGAATTGTAACCCGCAGTGCATATCTGTTCAGTAGCGCAAGTGGCTTACGCCCTTACGGTCGTTAGTCAGCCAAGTCTCATGATTTGTAGAATCACCCCTCGTGCCGATGATCCGCCAATAATTCAACAGGTTCAAGTTATTTATTTACATCTCCCATAACTGAATAATATATTGATATTGAAATAAACCCGAATATTCTCTATCAGTTGCTGACGATTGCAATTGTATATTGAAGTTATCTCCCAGAACGCGGAACCAGGGAATTGCAATAACGCCACATCTCACTTCTCACGTATGTATTTGTATATTGTATAGTTACAACAAGTGATTGCTCCGGCTTGGAAGGCAAAATGATATATTCACGTTCACAGCCTACAAGATAACGATTGTAAATTCCATAATTAGGGCGAAAACTGAACTTTATGACGCGACTTTGTATGTATGAACTGTCTCGCACAAAAAAAACTTGCAGCTGGTCTAAATATAAATTTAAAAACACCACCACTGCACCAACCAAAAATTGCACGTCCTAATATATTTGGTCTTGAAATCCATATCAATCAATCATCGGCGTTAGTATTTTTATCTGAACAAGACGTCATAGCGTGCAATGCGATATAAAACTAGTCTGCGTCAGATTATTACCCGCGGCGATCTGACATATCGACGCATGCCTTTTTATTTTCATCGGTTGTCCTACGTTATGTTCAGTTGGATGCAAAATTCAGCGTACATGTGCATTGTGCACTGCGCAATGTACTGTACATATCCTGCAGCTATAAGCATGTCTCTTGTTTGCAGGCTCTAGCTAAGCAACGGCGGGGGCCAAGTCTTTTCGACCCCGCCCATCTTTTCATTCATCTAAATCTTGTGGTGCCTTGAAAAAACTTCAATGAAACTTAACTGAACCAGGCACAGTCGAATTATATTTGTGCCCGTTACGATGTTATTTGCTCTGACTCGATACACGGAACACAATCGAACTGTTTGTACCCGTTACGATGGTATTTGCTCTAACGAGGTCGGCTCACATGTCCCATACACAGGAAGAATGATCTGACAATTTCAAGCCATTCATTGCTCTAGGCAATTTTAGGCAATTTTAGATCATTTCGATTTTATAGCAGTCGAGTAGGTATGCGTGCATGAGCTCTCTCCGACACGGCTATTGACGAATGACTGCAGCAACGACACACGATAATTTCGACTACTCTTTCCTAATCCATCTGTGTTATGTTAGCTTCCGTCACTTTTCATTCAATTTGCAATCAGCCAGACTGTTCAGACTTCAGAGTCAAGTGTACCTGTTTGATGCTGGTGTGATCAGACTAGATGAGCTTCACGGTCTTATCGATCATTCCTATCTAATACCGAATACTGTTCAGTGTGCACTCGGCGGTGCACGCATATTTTCTGTACCACCATCACTGCCGTTTGTTATGTATTTTGGTTCGATGAAAAAAAAGACTCTCTCTCTCTCTCTCTCTAGGTGGGTGTCTGATTTCGAATTCTACCCCAGGTCTTTTCGACACCTTTCTATCTTTTCGTTATATCTTGCGGTGTATTGATCTGCTAAAATTGTAAATGATAAACTGAACTGAACTCGTCTTCTTAAACGTGACATATAGATCTATCTTATAGCTTATCGTTAATGTTTCATCAGTCATTTAATCAGCTATTACTGCTGCTCTTTTCGAGCTGTAAAACGTCATCGAACGATTAAATATACTGGCCCAAACAGCAATTTATTCGGAGCTGTCCTTGATTTTCATAACATACGGACAACTTCAGCCCTTTACTCGCTTCACGTGGCGCTACACACCACACTACACTACACTGATATCGTATTTCAGACAGGCAATACCTGTGTACGATGCAACTTTCTATAAACAGCGTAGAGGAACTGAAGCTCACGACAGTAAACAGTAGACATAGTGACACAGATACCGTCGAAAATCACAGCACCGAGCAATAGTTAGATATTCGGGAGGTCATTTGCAGACTAGAAAGTCATGAGGAGCGGTTAAATCAGCGGTTTGGTGATCTCAGATTCTGATTGACATTCGCGGATTGCGTTGTGATCTCAGCTTCTGATTGACATTCGCGGATTGCGTTGTGGTCTTCATTGCCAATAATAAGATGTGAAGTTGACTGGTGCTGTGGAGATATGTTAATTGTTGAGGTTACAACAGCATGTATCTCAATAGTTCTTGACGCATGCATATCTTTTTGTTCAATACGCATTACGCAGTGTCGCAAACTGAATCCTGCTTAATTTTTGTCAAAGTCAAGTCATATAGTAACCGTTGATAGCAAAGGGAGGCGAACCGCATCCTCATTCTCAGAAGACGTTCATTAGCCTACTTCGAAACTATGGTCACATCGCATCGATACGAGTCGAACATTCCTCGCATTGACATCTCTAGACTACAGGCCCTCCTGCCAATTAACGCAATCTTGTGGCGTTACGTAATCTATTTATAAACAAAAGAACGAAGGTTTAGCATCTGCCGAGTAGTCTTTACAAGACAGTCTAATAAAACATTTGTGCTGTTTGTTAGAAACAGCCCATATTACTACCCTGCAAGCGTGAGGACACGCGCTCCTTTCACGACTTCCAGGCACGACCTCGTAATTCTCTGTGGAAATTCAACACTCGGCGAGTTAACCGCTTCATCGATGACTTACCAAGCGTAGACCAAACAGACACGCCTAGAAATACCTTCTTAAGAAACCATGTTCCCCGAGTAGGGTTATGGATAAAATCGACATGATTCCACCGCATTTTATCCTTTACTGTTCGTAAAACTCAAACCTCATGAACCTTCACGTAAGATAGCTAAATAAATTGCGTATATGGCTGAAATGAAGCGTTTCCATATTACGCATAACACGGGGAACTTCTTACGTTCAAAGTCCACCCTATTCAATAGACCCGCTAACGAGTCACTACGCAACGCATTTCTCTCGTGTACTGTACGTGCGAGAGAACTTTATCGTCAGCTGATCATGTCATTGATTCTTGTCACCACCTTTATGGGAGAAAGAGGAAGCTATAATAATGAATTGGAAATTGTTGTTGTTATCATGTGGTGAACTGCCTCGGGAGCGTAAGATGGTTATGAATATCTGCGTAATTACAAATTCAAGTAACGATTTCAAAGAGATTATAACAGACACTTCAAGTAAAAGTAGAAAACGGGAGGTTTAAAAGTACTGAAGTTGGTAGTTTGACAAAGTTGGTTGAGGTGATGAGACAACATCCCATCGTCGCTATAGTTTAATCCGCAAAGATCTCGACTATATGGCCGCACAGTAAATCACAATAACGGATTTACAGAGCGGCGACGTCGCTTTCTGTTCACTTCTGTTTATTAAGTAGGCCTACTTCATCAGCTAGATCAGACACCACAGGACTGTGATTCAATGAAAAGTTAGGAAGGAGGTGAAACGGCTAGGTGAAATTACAAATATGTACTAATTTACCAAAGGTAATGCTTAGTTAATGGTGAAATTCCCCAATTTTCAACAATGCCTCCCTTTTTACATCGCTTCAGTTCAGTTCAGTTCGGTTTATTAGGTTAGCTGGGTGTCTGATTACGAAGACTACTCCAAGTCGTTTCGACACCTTCCTATCTTTCATTGTATCGGACTCTTGTGGTGCGTATTAAAATGATGAAATTGAATAATTCAATTTATCTCAACCATCGCGATCTTATGATCTTTTGCAATCTTGTCTTTTGAACTGACGGAAATATTAGTAAAACGAACCAGAACTAGTGTAATTCTGGAATCGGGAAAGGAGGACACTTTTTCAAAATTTTCAAACTTAGAATACCGGTGCAATACGGAGATGTTGTTTTGGATGCGGTGTAAACCATTTCTTCGATTAGTAAACGTTAATAAAAAATATGGTTGACCGTAAAAATGCTATATTGTGTAGCTTTATTTCTGGAAACTGAAGGCATTACTACACTTGTTTTTATACTTCAAGATGTACGTTATCCAGACAAAAGAACTGATATTAATTAGAAATCAAAATACAGGGTACTGGGAATTGAAAGTGAAATATAAATCTAAAAACAGAACATGTATTTAATGTCTTTAGTCCAGAAAGTTTCGAAGGTTGGTATGCTAAAACAGCTCTAAAACTGAAAAAAAGTCAGAGTCGATCCACTTTTCCAGATTAGGACCAGAGGTGGTCAAAGTAGTCACCGTCGCTACTCAAGTAGAAGTAGAAGTAACGCCGAAATTTCTACTCAAGTAGAAGTAGGAGTGGTGGTTCACAAGTAAGTAAGTAAGTAGGTAGGTATTCTACGCTTATTTTTGCCTGCAAAACTGAAAACTGTCAAGTAGAGGTAGAAGTAGTCTACAATCATAACTACTTAAAAAGTAGTGTGAGTTGGCAAAATCTACTTCAAGTACTTCAAAAAGTAGAAGTACTTCGTTACTGACCCCCTCTGATTAGGACACACCATGGACAGCTAGATTACGGTATGATAAATAAATGCTAGATTGCGAAACATCAGTTTCAAACGTTAGGATAAGCCATATATACTGTGATGAAATATTTGATATGGTGAAGGGCGACAATGCGGTGTGAACGGAACCACGCCAACCCACTACCTAAATTATATTCACCGATACTTTTGTGAAATAATACTGGATACTCCACATTCACTGCGTGCGAAGCGCGACGAAAATTCTGGGCTTAACTCAACTTTTATGAAAATTATGGCCCGTATTCAGAGACACGTCTCTATCTCAAACTCAAGGCGTGCTCGACGGAGCAAAGGCCGAGTCAAGCTCGAGTCGAGAGATCGTTTGGTATTCGGGTAGGATTTCGAGCGTTGCTCGGTTTCGAGTCTTTACTCGATAGATTAGACAGCTTGATGACTGCTTGCAGACGTCTGCGGTTTTGTTAATTGCTCGCGATCTGGCAATCCGCGGGTTTGGATGTGATGTTGGTTGCCTAATATTGCCTTAAATCACGTCAACACATTATATTAGAATTATACGCTGGATGTATAGACGAAATAACACCACTCAATAACATGACTATTTGACATACTGTAGTAGTCAAAGCAAATATTTTCAAATAATGAAACACCAGACTTCATCCTGAAATTTTCAGGCATAGGCACAAGCTATTTATTGGATTACTGATGATGGGTATTGGTACCGCGTTGTTGATATTTTCGCCATACACAGGGACGGACGGTTTTATCAACTGCATTGCGATGATCTAACATTGCGTACATTCATGAAGCGCCAGGTCATCTACCATCGTGTACTGCATTTGTACGCATCGCCGAGGATTCGGTTCTTGCTAGGATTGGAGGATCGCTATTGTAGACAGCAACTTGTGTGTGGCTTTTCAGTAACATTCATCCTCCATTCGTTTCTACATATCCTGATGCTACGTTTTATATTAAGTGAAAAAACAGAGCGTTGTGAGAAATTGACCGATTTTGCGAATCCATCGGAAACCTTTCTGATGAAAATGTCCGCCGATTTGGGAATAGACTACGCAGCCAACGATGAAGCCATACGGCGCTAGAACATGATTTCCTTCTTATAACGGTGCTATAAATTACAGTTGAAATTGTGAATGCAGGCACCAAACATGCTCACAGCGCAATTTCCGCAATATATTCAGGGACAAACCGTAAAAGGGCAATGAGTAAGGCCTTGAGTCTGCCCACGGCTTGACTCGGAAACGCTTGCTCAAACGCCGCATTTCGAGATCGACTCCAACCTCAGATCGTCATTGAATACCATAACCACAAAAGGTGAACTCGAAAGAGCGCCAAGTTCGACTTCAGTCGAACTCAAACTCGTTCTCTCGCTTCGCTTTCTGAATACCGATTCTTACGCAATGTTGACGCAAAATGAGTTTGAGCACTGAGAAAGGTTTCTTGAATACGGGCCTAAATGTCGATACTCCGTGAAAACAGCCCCGAAATTTCTCAGGCTTTCTTCCTGATTGGAGGATTAAACTACTTCTACTTGACAAACTGAAAATAGCGAAAAGTAAGTAAGTAGATCACAAAATATTATGAAGTAAAAGTAGAAGTAGTAAAATTCAGATCTACTTGAGTAAGTACCAGAAGTAGAGGAAAACTACTTGAGTACTTCGAAAAAGTAGAAGTACTTCGTTACTGACCACCTCTGAGACTACAGTCTCTATAGTAATATCATGATATTCATGCCATTATCGAATGTAAATGTTTATATTCGATACTGCCATATTCAGTTGCTCCGTGTCGCGATCAAGACTTTGCATTGACGCTGTTCAAGATGATGATACGTCGCGAAGGCCTGTTCAGACCGTGGTGCGATAGAAATTCACAACATAATTACGTGCAGATAGTTGCAAGTGCTAGTGCTATCTTGTATGGATGCGAGTATTGCGGTGATAAATTTCAAAAACAATTACGACAGTAACGACATATAGTGAAATATGCCTACACTGAGTTCGGCGATCTATTAACGCCCTACTTGACTTACAAATGGAAATAGAAAAAAATCTCAAGATGCATTCACATCGAGACATATATAAGGAAATGAAATATAAGTGAAATCCATACGTGAATCACATGACAAGCATACTTCGATACTTGTGAAAGTTGGAATAAAATCGATTGGACTGTGACCGGCCAGCCACGCCGATGCATCATGTTACGGAGTTTCGTCTTCGCCTGCCTAGCCCAAGAACACATTTTATCAGCTTCTTTGTGTTGCTACTATTTGGTTCATTCGTTTCAAAAGATGATTAGTAGTCATTTGAATGTTTGGAAAGAAATTCGAATAGCAGGAGGTCCGGGTTTGCCCATAAGATTACCCTTTATTTACTTTGTTGTTATTGCGCAACGTCATCAGGCTATTGTGTGTTTTGTTGGCTACTGGTTCGTAAGTGAGGCAGAGTTGTTGTTTGGGTGTTCATGTATTTTTTCCACTACTACTGGTACTACGGTCATTTACAACAGGCCCATGGTTTCCTTTATACCTTATTCTGCTTCCTGACTTGTAGCACGGTCCACTATTCGTTCTAGACTTTTGTAACACCCCGCACAAGGCAAGGAGAAGCCTATAGTATAGACAAACCTCTCAACTCTTACCGGACTTAGTCGTTTTACTCGTTTCTACATATCCCATATGTTCAGTACATGGTAGCATCGCATTATATATATTTCACGTCTTAATCGGATAAAAAGATCGAACCGCCGCTCATGATGATTATTGAGATTTCAGTCATATTATAATCAGTCAAATCTTGTTTAAGCAGATGCCTAGCTGATACGGTACCGGTACTAACTTTACCTGACTATGCAAATGGAGCTAACTGGCGATGCCGCGACCTGGACCAAAACCCAAGTTGGAATATGGCTTAAAAGTGTCGGATTTGAAAGTTTTACCCAGCTCCTTTGCGGCGAACATGAAATTGATGGCAAAGCTCTACTAGCACTAACGGAAAATGTAAGTTATCACATAATATAGATGCACTCCTGTTCGTAGTACCGGTAATTTTTTGCTTTCACTATGTGGAGGTATAATTATTTCAGGCCTGTACTGCACTGGTTTTGATGACGAGTGGAGACAAATTCAACAATTTAGATCAGACATCAATTGTCAGTTCATAGTGAAATGCTTTTTCAATTGGAAGCATAATTAGGCCTATACAATTGAATGATTGGATATATTCATATTGAAATGAACCCGAATATTTTCGGTTGACTCGTAAGGGGTTATGGTCAGCAGCTTGAAAATAACATTGTACAGTACGTCCTGTATGGAATCGCTGTCCCGTGCTCACACAATTCTATATTTTTTTATTCGTTTTTATTAAATTTCTTTAACTTGGAGAATCATCGCTGCTCACCTGTTATATTAAGCAAAATGTACCGAGATTTTTCAAGTGGGGCCGAACGTATATTGGTGATTATTGATGAATATACATTATACAATGTTCTTTTGAATTCTCCACTAGTTGCTGACGATTGCACCTCCAGTTCTGTACCCCCAAGAATCTCTTCAATTATAATTATGATCTACCATTCTAAAATCATGAATATATTTGTAGGATCTCCGTTCTCCACCGCTGGAACTTAAGAAACTGGGACACATCAAGAAACTGAACTTATGCCTTCAAGATCTTCACTCGAGACAAGCAAATCACTGTGGTAACGGTATGGGTTTGATATAGTTATAGATTACTAACATAAGGATGGATACGCAACAACGGTTGTCACACTTTACTGCTGTGCTGGGCAAAATCCGTTTAATTGCTAATTCTACACCTGGCGAACCGAGCACTCAAATTTGTTACAACTGCTTTTAATCGAAAGCTACCGACACACTGATTCCAAAAATATACATTAATATCTGGTCAAGGCAATGGAACCATTCCAAAATAGCTCTCAAAGTCTGAGAGTCGGCATATTTCTGAACAATCACAGCAACATTGTCATGGTCATTGCGTTGTGAAGCTTTAATTGTTCAGAACAATGTCGATTTTCTGACTTTTGAGAGCTATTTCTAGATGGCCTACAATCGATGTAAGATTAGTTGTATGTGATGGACTTTTAGGTGATATGTGTGTATTGCATCATCTCCATTTGTTTCAACTTTCTGGGGTTTTGTATTCTATCCTCAATTTGGTGATAATAGTAGACTGAGACTATACAGTAGATGTACTTGAAATGCGCAACAACTCCATGCGACTTATGACTCTAAGGTAATGACTTGCTATGACGTTGTTTTTCAGGTCCCATTCGTACAAATGGATATTTAGTGCCTCCGCCCCGAACTAGAAGGCGCCTGCGAAATGTTAGACAACAGCAATACACTGACGATTCATGCATGAGTGATTCCAGCGACGCAAGTGACCGTGCGGACGGACGCTTGAGGCAAGATCGAGTCTTCAATCCAGAGTATAAGAAAATGCTGGTAAGTATGATCACGGTACTCAACTGTTCTCTACGGGCACAATGATTTGAGAATAATTCTATTGATTCGAGTCAGGAAGTTTAGTTGTGCACTCATTGCCAGTAAGATTGGATTTATCAACGAGAATTATAGTTTCAATACTATTCCCCACTGTGGGAAGCTGTAAACCTCAATCACAAAGTGCAATGAAATATAGTAAGGTCAAAAAATACAAAATTATCTTTAATGTGATATGTAACTGGCATTATATTCTTTGTGGTCGCATAAAAGGTACATGTCTGAACTCTCCCCATCATTCATGTTGTTGTGACTTGATAATGAGTGATGCTGGAACACTCGGCTCGAACCATGGTACTCGATTTTGCCCAACCCTACTTACATCACTTTTAAATTTTTCAATTGATTTTCAGATCAGCTTCCTGTATTCCATCGTAGCTGCTTTCGCGACATCATTCACGATGGTCCTCGTGCACGATCGGGTCCCCGACAAAACCAGGCACCCGCCCTTACCTGATATATTTTTGGATAATATACCTCTGATACCGTATGCCTTCAAGTTTTCCGAGTACTGTGGCGTTTCTCTCATGGCTATTTGGATTTGTATACTCATGCTACACAAACACAGGTGAATACAGACAGTAACTAACTGCTTCTACGTTTTTGGAGTACTTGGAGTATTTTATTTGGCGTACTTGAGCTACCTTTCCAAGTAATCATGGTTTTTACTACTTCTACTTTTAATAAACATTTCTTAGCAAAACTACTTGCTTTGTACACGTTGTATTTTGTGAAGTAGAAAGTAGCCTACTTTTGGGATGTGATTTGATCCTAGTTTCGAGTGAAATAGCACCAGTATCACTATTAACCCCATGAAATTGTTAAGTTGTCTACAAAAATGACACAAAACAAATTTGACGTGATTCCAACCCGTAGAAGCGAAGTTATTTGAGTTTTTCATTCATACTTCTGGTATTACCCAACGTCCAGGCTATGTTTGCGAATCCAAAATTTTCAACTGCAATAACTTCAGTTCTACCGGTAGGCATCGTTCTTTTAGACCAGTGGTTCCCAACCTGTGGTACGCGTACCACTAGTGGTACGCGAAGGTCTCCCAGGTGGTACGCTAGTAGATGGTGTTTTTTTCGACCGAAGGGAGTTATTAGTTCTGGTGGCGTTGATTTTGAGTTTTTTGTAGCATCGCCTCCTCGTATTCGACGCTAGCTTGTCACGCTATTCCCCGCGGTTAATTTCCCTTCTACGTGGGAGTGCGAGCAAGGATTTTCATTCCTGCTGACTATCAAGTCAAAGAAACGCAACCGACTTGTTGCGGCCATGCATGATTTTTGATGCGCTGTGAGCAATCGTATGCCACGCATCGCCCGGCTAGTGCAGGGGTGGCCAACCCGTGGCCTGCGGGTCAAATGTTTCCCGGAATTACTTATAATATCAAATAACAAATTAGGTAATTTACTACTCAGGTAATTTACTGTGAACTTCCAAGACCAACCAAAAACTTGATTAGTTTGACCCCGAAATTTGGGATGTTGATTACTTAAATACCAGTTCCGACGCAATGGTGTAGCCAGGAGTCAGCAACATTTTTCGTAGATCTCGCAATATGACCATAAAGTAGAATATTTCGTTGTAGATTTATTTGGCTTGATATTTTTCTTAGCATTTCGCGCGATTTATTGTCACTCAATTTCTTGCTTTTTGTAGCCCTTCCTGAATATAAAAATACATCCAATCTACTTAATTGACTATATTGGCAATTATGAGAGAACCTGTCGTCCAACATCCGACTACGCGTCTGCACTTGCAGAGATCGGCGATGAAACTTTGGCACAAAATGACAGACGCATGTTCAAGTTCACCGAAATCGTCGATATTAATATGTCCGAACAATCCTGTGTTTACCAAGTGAGTCCAGTGGTATACAGAGGTGACCCGCAATATATGCAAGTGACATTAGTATTGGCCGAACTCATTCACTAACTTTGAAAAATTTCCGCGCTTTACGCTGTTACTTCATGAGAGCATTATGCACATTGCTCACTCACTTTTCATGGCACAATTGTTATCGATTTTGAGGCGTGGTAACACAAGTCTTGTTTTCATCAATACCCAATCCAGTTCGCTCCTATCGGGTGGCTAAAAAAAGCTAGATCATAAACATTCTAGTGGTCTGACAATGGTTCGCAGATCTCATGTAGCGCTTTGGTCGAAAAGGTTGGTAGCCCCTGAGCTAGTGGAAAATAGACAGCCATCGCATTGAATAAAATGACTTTAGTTGTTCGTTGGTAATTCATTATGTTCTTCTTCTTGTGACTGCTGGTGAAAAAACAATTCCATGCATCCCATCAGCCCTGACTGATGATGCCTAGTTTAAAATAATTTGTTATTACACCTCGCATAGGCCAAATACGTGCTTATGACGTCATAAATCGTGGAAACATTTTTGATCACCTTCAGCGCGCGAAACTTGTAGGTGGTACGCGAGCACTGCATAAAACCTCGAAATGGTACGTGGGTGGAAAAAGGTTGGGAACCACTGTTTTAGACAATATAACAATTTCATGGGCTTGACAATAAAATTTAAAATTACAAAAATTACAAGCTATTTTTAACTGCAATAACTTCGTTTTTACCTGTTGGAAGTGAGCAAAAATTGGTAAGCTCATTTCAAGTAACAATTTCAATGGGTTGACAGTAATATTTGAATTTTTTTTTCAAATTTTTTTTAAAATAAATTCGAAAATTTCAAACCCCTGTGCATTCACATCATCTACCTGTTGAAATCGAGCCAAATTTGGTGTGCAGCATTTTTTTAGGCAAACTAACAATCTAATGCAGTCAACGCTAAATTCAGTTCAACTTGAGTGACCACTTTGACCATCTCCACTTCTCATACAGGTTCATTTTACTACGTCGCATGTACAGTATTATTAGCTCTGTATTTCTTCTTCGTTGTGTTACCATGTTTGTGACGTCACTGTCAGTGCCTGGCGACCATCTGCAATGCCAATCGGGTGAGTCGGTTTGAGTCGTAGTATCATATTCCCTTTGTTTATTTTCAATATTTGAGTTTCCTATTCCAGCACGGTATGTAACAGCCGAGGCTCGTTTACGGAGAGCATTTGAAATATTTTCGGGAGGCGGAATGACTCTGACAGGGCTTAAGACTTGCGGGGATTACATGTTCAGCGGGCACACCATCGTTTTGACATTGCTCAACCATCTCATTACGGAATGTGAGTGGAATTGTGTGTCAATAAAAGTGAACTTTACCTTTGACCAGACTTGTGCAAACTACAAATCTAGTAGCAGTTCTAGGTCCTAATGTTGAAACGTGAATAGTCCTAGCGCTAGTTGTGCATTTTGAAAATCTGTAGTGCAAGTCTCCTTGACACCATCACGTGTGGTTTGGTAACAAAATTATCAAATTTGCAGATACTCCATCGCGGTGGCATTATCTCCACATCATAACATGGATGTTCAACTTGTTTGGTATTTTCTTCATTCTTGCTGCCCATGAACATTACTCCATCGACGTGTAAGCACTTTTCGTCATCATATTTAAGTCGCTTTGTTATTTTTGTGAGACGCATTTCATCACATCGATTGGACTGATCTTTTGGTCACTACGAGTGATTGCAGTCAAACTAGCAAACATCGATTATATGTAGGCCAAGATTGGTGTCTTTCTCGTGTTTATGAGGATCAGCTATGACTTGACATGAAGTGAACTTTTTCTTTCGTATTTCTTTCCAATTAGGAATTGAATTCAATTACCAAGTATTTGTGAATTCTGATTCTAATCTAATTTCGAAATGCTGTATATATGGACTAGACGTGACCTTTCCTTACAACATAGTAAAGGCAGGATAATGGTCTAAGAATCCCCCGGATCTAACCCTTGCTAATGTGGAATTTAATTCAATTTCCAAGTTCTTACGAATTCAGTAATTCTAACTTTAATCTAATTCTGAAAATCCCTAAACACCAGTTTAAATCTACTTGAAATCTAAAATGGTTCCAATTCTACAGAGTCATCGCATTTTACATCACGTCGCGAGTCTTCCTTTACTACCATATGCTGGCCAATACACGCAGTTATAAACACAGCAAGAGGATCAAGGTAAGCAAATTTCAATATATAACTCGGTGAGCTTTTAGCCAGTGGTAGTTAAGCTATTTGTGATACTTACAATGAAAAGTTGGACGTAGTTGCCCGCCCCTGCATTATAACCAGGGTTGTCATACCGTCCTTATTTCTAAGATTTGTCCTTATTTTGTATTATTATCAGTTTATATATCAGTTTCGGCTGTATCAAGCTAGCGTCGTCATTTCAGCAGTAAACGGCGGCACCCGGTTTCTGCTGTTTAGTCTGCAGCAGAATAATCTGTGGCAAGGCAGCATTTATTGCGTAGTGAAAATGGGATCAGTGTATGCAGTCGACACTTGAGTTAAAAAGTAGTAAAGCTATAAAGCATAGATAAATTTATCTAAATTATTAAATAGACATTAAGTTTTAGCTACTGGTACGGCTAAATTAAATTAGTTGGAATGAGCAAGCGTAAAACGTTTTCGTGACGATTATGAGAGAATTCAAAGGTATCAAACGAAGCTTGAAGGGCGAGTATTTCGCACATTGCAACATCTGCAATTGTGGCATTGACCTGGTAACCATAGGAAAGACCGCTATTTCAAGTCACACAGAGTATGTACAAAAATGTTTTTTTATTGCAAATCTAATTTTTCGACTGTCCTTATTTTGGGGTCTATGTCGATGGCAACCCTGGTTATAACATAGTGAACGCAGATGACATCACAATGTCAAAGTCAAAAAGCGATTTAGACGTAGCAATTTATAAGCGAGTATTCTACGCTTATTGTTGTCTAAAAAAGCTGAAAAGAGTCAATTAAAAGTAGTCTAAATCATGGTTGTAAAGTCTCGAGTTGCCATTATTTGTGACTCGACTTGAGTCGTTTTCTAAAATTTGGAATATTGCTTGTCTCCACTTCCGGCATTTGTTGTATTGACTCGACTTGTACTCAAGTCATTTCGTATGACTCACATCATAGTTATTTGGTCAATGAGTACTGGTGTTTGCAATATAGGGTAGGATTGTTAAAAAAAACTTCTTTTTCCAAATCTCACTTGCTTAGTGACTAAATTATCAGGTTGTCTAAGAAAACGATGCACACCAAATTTGGCTCAATTCCAACCAGTAAAGGCCGTGCAATCTTGAATTTTTAATTTATTGGGAAAAATTTCTGTCAACCCCGTAAAATTGTTGGGTTGTCTTCAAATACGATGCAAAACAAATTTGACTCAATTGCAACTAGTAGAAGCGGAGTGATTTGAGTTTTTCGTTGATAATTCTCGGCCAGAAACTGTGCAAAGTGAGGAAAATGACTACATTGTGAATGCCAGGCATTTAATATCACCCAAACAGAGTGGGTAAAAAGTCAGTTTAACAAGATCAACAAGATCAAACTCAGAAACTCAATGACTCGGACTCTCAAAACTATGATTCAGACTCGGCCCTTCGCTCACCGACTTGAACTCGGACTTGACTCGGTGGTGAACAGAAAACGACTCGACTTGTTAAAATGATAAAAGTGGAATCGACTTGTTACTCGCGGCCTTGTGACTCGGTACAACCATGCGTAAATGATACCCACTTGAGGAAGACGTGCTGGAAGGCAAAATCTACTTGAAGTACTTTGAAAAGTAGAGGTAAAGTAGAAGTACTTTGTTACTGACTTGTTTCTTTTTCAAATCTTGCTTGCTGGGCGATTACATTAAATCGCCTGGTTACCTACCTAGAAAAATGACGGACATGAAATTTGAATCCATTCCAACTTGGTAATACTCCTGACTAGAGCCTGACCGATATCTAATTTTTGATCCGATACCCAGTGACTTATCCAATCACCCCGATATATTCGGCCGATATTCGAAAGATACAGCATATAGCTTATGGCTCATTTCCCAAAGTTCAGAGCATTCATTCGAACAGCTTCACAACGCTTACTATGATGGGACGTGAAATAAACTAGAGAAGGCAGCGTCTGTCGGGCTGTATCCTCAACCGTTAATTTTTTTTTTGAACAGATTTGGTTTCCGATGTTCTGTTACTTTGAGTGCAACGTTCCGGGAAAGGTACCAAACGAATACGAGTGGCCTTTCAAATTTCAAACATTGAGGGCGTTCTTCGAGCGGAAACCAATACTTCGGACTCCTGCGGGGATCGACACACGTGCAAAAAATAAATGAATTTTTATTTTGTCTGTGATTTGCTTATTTCCTATTCTCTGTCATGAGTAGTAATGAATGATGAAATGTTTTTCATATTAATTTTTAGAGCAAATTTGACCACTAGTAGCTCCTACTACTTGATGAATACCAGCAGACTTATAGAGATTTCCGTACCTATTTTTCTTGTACTAAAATCTGTAGCGTGCCTTTTCGTCGCCTTCCCAACTTATTGAACATTGTGCAGTTTTTTCTCGTTGAGTGGACATTGTGACTGAAATGCGAACAAAAATTGAACTCCGACGCACCGAATGCAAGGGTTGGCAAAAAATACGACCCGACGGGGATTTCGGGAGCATGATTGGAAAAATGATTATTTTTTAATCAACACAACAGTATTACTCGAAAAAATTTGCAAATCATCCGTTTTCTCCTGCGGGATTATAGCTTTCAAAATTTTAGAGAATTGCCATCTATCGCATCTCAAAATATGGTAACCCTAACTTAGCTCGATCACTCTTTTTAGTGCATTTGTTGGTCAAGGTGGTAGTTTGATTGCCTGCGCCTCATTTTCCTATCTCTTCGTTGTATCGCAGTCTTTTTCTGCATGATGAATCTGTGAATACACTGATGTGAAATCCAATGGTGACTTGTGCTTACGAGAAATCGGTTCGTTCGGGTTGAACTGAACACGCCTCCCGCACCTCGGCTGCTGAATGGATGACGCTGAACCAGTTGTTAAAAGGACTTTGAAGGTTTACTTATTATTATAAATCATACTATAAACCTCACGCATCTGCCGGGTACTGTACAGGTGTACACATGCATCTGAAAGTATTCGACTGGATTATTCAGGTGTACCAGGAAGTTGTCGTAATGCGACATAGCAGTAGGTATGCGTTTGCCGTGGGCAACTGAGCTGCAGATTTGCGGTATTGGATAAACTGCTACTGTTGACTACCAGCTAATGTGGTTAGTGATCCTGCTGATGTTACATAGTTCCAACGATCGATTGCAACTTGAGAGTTCAGATACGCGTGAACGTTGGACAGACTTAGCTGCTGGCTGACACACTATTGGTTGTTTACTGTGAAATCGGAACTTTCCTATGACACACAAGAGTTTGCGAGGCCAGCTGTATCACAGCCCGAAATCCACTCACTTCAAGCGCTGCTTTGCTTCAGTTACATACCATCCAGAAGATTTATTTCATTGAGGGTTCAAATTGCAACAATGCGATATACGAAGGGAATATGCGGAGCAAAGTACACAATATATGCTTCATAAGCATTTCATTCATTCTCGAAATGCTGGTTGAAGAGAAATTCGCCGACACCCTCGCCAACTCTCTTCAAGTTGGTAATGTATCCTTTCAGCTTGTGGATCGCATCGACTTGCTCATGCAAGAAATGGGCTTCGATGAAATCTTGGAACTGAAGTCAAGATAGAACCATTAGTCTGAATCAAATCCGCATAAAAATCCAAGATCTCAGGCAGTACCTCTGGATCTTTATCAGCGATATCATGCAGCTTCAGCAGGTTCTTGTACACGGTCTCCTCAAGCTCCAAAGCTGCCTGCATTGCCTTGAGGATGCTGCAGTTGGTCATGTTCAACGGCTGAGGAGCCTAGAAAAACGACAGATTGTTACATACTGGGGATATGTGCTCAGTAGGGCTGGGCACAATGATTCCGAATAAAAAGCCATTCTAACAATTCTAATCAAGCAGGATGAAACCATTCCTTGAAATACTGAAATCATGTACTCCTAACTAATAGCTAATTTGCTAGCAATATCTAGTTTCTATAGTATTTTTCACTGCGTAAGGCTCACAGCTTCAATTAACGGTATCAGCAGCAGACATGTAGCACAAAGCTATGCACATCACTGTAAATAACATACAAATCTGTGATGAACCAAAAGCACTGTCAAAGCGCAATGAAATAGTCATGTTGGACAAATGATACAAAATTTTCAATGTGATGTAGAACTATAGCATGATATTGTCCGAGGTAGCATGAAACAGGTAGATATTTGAACTCTCCACATCTTTTGCATAGCGTGCAAACATGGACGTACCCTGATTTCACTGAAAAGCGTGGTTCCGCCTCGTTTGTTGTGATACTCCATCATCATCTCGGCGTGTTTGCGCTCCTCCTTGGACTCGTTCTTGAAATATTCCGCGATATGATGGAAGGCAACGTCGTTGCGGTCGAAAAAATTCGCCTGAAATCGAGTTACAAATTGTTTTTGGGCGCATGCCACGTCATATCTGGAAATGTTCAATGTGATTGCCAGCATCTGTCCATATTCAAAGAGACGGTCGTAGGCGCAGGACTTTAACAATCAATCTTACAGATATTGCGCATCATATTCCAAGCAGCACACTTGCCAGTAAAAGTACCGACTTTCCTTTTGATAATGACCTATTTGGCAACGCATCTTACCATGGTCATGTAGACGTAGGAGGCGTAGAGCTCCAGCTGTATTTGTCCGCAGAGAGCCGCTTCGCATTCATCGCTCCACAAATGAGTCGATCCGGTTTGCTGTCAACAAAACGAATACGAGATATTCTAACTCCGCAAGCGGCAACGTTGCAGTAACCGAATATTTTCAACAGGCAGAACACTGGCAGCGTCTTTCGCTACTATTGTGCTAAGAAAGCGACGCATCAGTTCTGAGAAGACGAAAGGTTCAAACCTGATCCATGTCTTTAGCTTGAGTCGTAGAAATGTTGTATAAACGTAGCGAGTCGTTCTTCCCGTTCGTTCACTGACGAAGCGCGGTCAACCAACTCTGAGAAATTTCGAGATTGTGAACGTGCTCGGATGCTGGCCTTATATATATAGCCGAGCGGGCTCCCCGTGATCACTTTATCATCGCATCAGCGCTAACGTCTGGCATCTCGCGAGTGATCGAAGGGATCATGACTAGTCATCAGATCTTGTGATGCTGACGCTGTTGCGAAAACAAATTTCACTCCCGCCTGATTCGCGAGTCTCTCTGCTCCAGGGATAAACAGAGTTTTAGACCAGCAAGTTCGCGACGAGTAAAACTGCGATCGGTTTGTGCGATCAATGCCAACGATTTGTCGGAGATGTCGTTCGATGGCTGTGTGTAACAACGAACGGCGAATATAACGCGCGAAATTGTAGTCTGCGACAAAAATGTGCAAAGTCATTTTGTTACATAATCGAAGCCCAGGATCGCGTGATCGTGACGCAGCAATCTCTCCGAAACGCTGAGTAAGCGCTAGCGGCAAAGTACAAAGTTTCGGTGACTTGTTGCAATAACAAACCTATGACCTGTGCTACAATGTAATCCATTATTATCATCCCATAATAAAGTATTCGAAGACTTTGGACTCAGTTGACCCGCGACGAAATTTGCGTACAACGACCCTGATTTGGTCTCCCGGATTGTACCAGGCCGTAGCCAAGGGGTATCGAATTCCCTTACAAAATGCTTGCCTGCGCTTCATGGATCTTACATCGGTTTCGCCGACACGAGCCGCTTCGTTTTCAATTGCTTCCTGTTTTATCCGTGGGAAAACCTGTAGCCTGCATGTGCTTCACATTTTTAATGTCCTTATATATTGCTATGATCTGTTGGGCCAGGTGGGTGTTCGATTGATTGAAAGATGATTCAAACTCAAGGACTCCTTGCTAACTCTTCAATGGATCACAACCATGTGGTGTTTTTAACGGGCCGAGGACAGACATATGAATAATTGAGCATGCGACATAATGACATGGGGCACTTCAGCACGTGGGTAAAATTTGGGATCAGGTCGCATTACATTCTGTGACTGTCTTGGGCAGATGAGAATAAAATCTGACGATTATTGATGGGTTACGATGTACGTCAAAGTTGATTTCGGAGCTAGCGTAAGTTTTGGGGATAGTCAAACCACATGCAAAACTACCCAAGCTCAAGCTCGTGTACTATGTCGGGCAAACCGTTTTGAATAGGTTAAAATATTAATAAACTAATGATATCTATACACGCAAACGTTTATTGCGGCATAGAATACTGAGTAACACGAGGAATCGTTCTAAGGCAATTTTCATTCCTTTTTTATATCGCCAGGTTGGTGTCTGATTTCGAAAACTACAGCAAGTCGGTTCGAAACCTTCCAATCTTTCATTGTATCGCAATCTTGTGGTGTATTGAAATGATGAAATTACTAGCAACAAATTGAACTGAATTGAATCCCCCAAATATCATCATTAGCCTAACGATCAGGGGCTCAGTTCTAACTAAAACAGCACTGTGTACGTGCTGAGCTGACGCGTGGACAAATGAACATTGTCTTGGAGCGATGTAACACGATTGGGCAGCGTGTAGTACCTCGAATTGTAGAGGTAAAATAATGATATGTGACTGATAAATCGAAACCCAAAAGATTTGGTGTTCTAAACATAGAGAGAGAGAGAGTCTTTATTTTCATCCAACCAAAGAAGATAGAAGAAGAAGATAGAAGATATAAGGAAGCTAGAAATTGCCAAGTTTATGTATCCAAGGTGGGTATTTGATCTTAATAATAATCGTTGACTTCTATTTTTCATCTGAACAAGTCAGACACAATGTGCAATGCGATGTCATGAACAGATAGGAGGATGTCGAACGACATGCATCAGTAGCGATCCTTTTAATCTTAAATCCACCTCGGCCCAGAGTACCCGATGTCACAGTTCTCTTCGATGTTGATCTTTGTGGATGTGGAAGTTGTTTCGACACCTTCCTGTATTTTCATTGTATCGAAGTTTTGTGGTGTTTTGAAACGACGACTTTCAAAGTACACAAATGCCTTCATCTGGGAGTCACGCATGAGTGGAATTTTCAAGAACTCATGATCGGCTGATCGCGGTATTGTTTACATCCGCTGAGCGCTGTTGTTCGGTTGGGTGTAGGGAGCGAGCGGTGCTTCTAACTAACATTGCAGATAATAGCCGAGAATACCTTAGAGAAAATTCGCAAATAAGTTGAGGATACCAAATTTCGGACTTGATCAAAAATCCGTTCCGACGATGACCGACGAAAACAGACACCGAATGTGAATATATGCAATTTTATTCGAGCGAGCACAGAATATAATTGTGATTATGTGAGACCCCACATTTTTGTCAACACAAGTCGAATGCGGAGTATGGATTCAGGGCACTTTTTGTGAACTTGGCAGAATCAATCTGTGGTCTGTACAAATTTACCACCATTTCAAAACACCTAAGAATGTGATACAATCTCTGGATAGATAAGATTTAGTCCGAGTCGTCTTAGTAATTTTACTAATCCACCTTGACCAACAGATAGAAATCAAGAAAAGATGAGTTTCTGTAGAGAGCAGAAAACTGAAGTTTTTACAGGTTTTCGGCTCATAATTTTGCAAGGTTTGCGAGTTTGATTATGTGATCATGACATCGCAGTTTCAAGAGTCACTGATCCGATTATTCCAAGTCATATTTCGTTAATATATAGTTCAATAGGATCTGATTCCAGACTCAGTCTACAATTTTCCATATAATTTGTCATTTGACAATAACCAGTGATGTGGCATTTGCTTTGTGACAGCTGATCTTGTCTTGGGAGTTTTGAATGGGCTTGTGATGAGTGTGACATCACATAATGGAGAATGAATAATTATTAAATTGCTACTTGAGACATGAGTTGGCTTTATTGCAAACAAACGATTGAAGCCAAAAAATATGTTTTGTACCGGCCAGTTATTTAAATAGAACATTGCTCCACAATAGTTTCTTTGCAAGTCATACAGTCTCGTGCAGTAGGCTAATTTCTAGCCACCTGGATACTGGTTCTGACATATGTTACAATGTCACTGATGGCTATGATGATTATTTATTGATACCTACAATACCTTAGCAGAAATGACTGGCAACAAATATCATGTGATAATTGGTCTCCTTTCAAGCCATTTGCAGACAACTTCACATAATCCGGACGGTTCTGACTGCAGGCGTCTCTGTCCAAGGCACTTTTGATCCAAAAATTGCAATTTCTGATCAAGGCATTCAATATCACCCGATCATATTTGTAAAAAGATGGGCTATATGACTTGAGCTCGAAACTGAACAGTGAGCACGATGACTTGGACTCGAGTCTCAACACTGTGACCCGGACTCGACCCTCTGCTCCTCTACTCGGTAGTGCATTGAAAATGACTCGACTTTACTCGAGTCAAAACTATAAAAATGAGATTGACTTGTGACTTGGAACCTTGTGACCTGGTTGTAACGCTGATTCATACCAAAGTTTTCTGCCTATGACATACACCGACATGAAACTTCAACCAAATCATAGTATGGATGCTGACTGCCAGGACCGCGGAGCCCAGTTGTAATCAAGTCACTAGGTTTTACTTAATAGTTTGACTCGAGTCATTTTCAATTTACCACCAAGTCAAATCCGAGTCCAAGTCAGTGTGCAGAAGGTCGAGTCTAAGTCATAGTGTTGAGACTCGAGTCCAAGTCATTTTCAACTCGCTTTGTTACAAGTCTGCTGGTGCGATATCAAATGCTTCGCATTCCTAATTCTCTTGGCATGTTTATTCAAATGTATAAAAGACAGGTGCTGGCCCTATTTTGATAGAAGTCTCAACAACACCGAAAGACTATTCATCGAAGATTCAAAGAAATACCTGTGTTGGTCGTCTGAGTCTATAATCTTGTCACTTGGCCGAGTCATGCTCGATAACCTGAGTACAAGTCGAGTCAACGCACAAATTGACTCAAGACAAGTCGAGTCATGTCTACAAAAAATGGCAACTCGAATCAACGATTCATTAAAACCCTATGTGAAGCTTACTTTCAATGTATAGTGACCACTAAAGGAAATGACCAATACAGGAAAAAAACAGTGACACCATTGGTGCATTTTATGCATTGCATACAACGCATTGCAAACACTCTAAGAATCAAGTCATCGAAAATGTGACTGTTTAGAACAGTGGTTCCCTACCTTTTTCGACCAATCGCCCCCTTTTCAAGTTCAACACCGATCATCGCCCCCAAATTTTGTGAACCGAAAAATGGGCATACAAACTGTAATCACGGTATGTTGACTAAAAAAAAAAAAAACTTTTCGGCTCAATGTCGAATTTTACACTTTTGCAACCAATTTTTCGTGGGTTGACTAATAAAAAAAAAGGTCATTTCTCCGACTTGACTCCAATATAGCCGTTTTAACGCGTCATCGCCCCCATATCGCTCCCTTCGCTATTTTCGCCCCCTTTGTCCATTTTCGCCCCCTAATCGCCCCCTTCGTCATTTTCGCCCCCCTAGACCGCCAAATCGCCCCCTTGTTGGGGGGGGGGGCGATATCGCCCACATTGGGAACCACTGGTTTAGAAGATGACTCGGATTCATCCGAACACCGGTCACAACCAGTATCATATCATTTGGTGGCCCTCCAAACAGAAGCATTTCATTCTGTCCACTTTACTAGAACAGGTGTCAATCATCTACCTTGTAACTGTGACTAAGTGTAATGTGATCACAACAGAAATCTGGAGCATTCTCGCGACACGGTGGTAGAATATAGTAATAGCTGACTAATTAAGGCACTGTTTATACTTTCGAGAGTGCAAGGTACGACTCATGAATTCAAACAGGTGCTCTGAAATCGAAGTCGGCCAGTCGGAGTTGGAACTAGTTCATTTCAGTTGTTTAGTCGACTAATTAGAGCAAATGCCAGTAGTCTTATTGTAATTTCATTTGTGAATTGTTTCTATGCTCTCATCTCCATCCTGATCAAATTCCTGGTCTTCCTGAAAATGCTACAGGAGAAGCGTATAGAACGAAACGAGCCGAGCTTGCTGTACAGGCATTTGGCGTTCTCATGCTTGCAGGAATGAACTTTGATTGAACTGAACTTGATTTTTGTTGTATATTTTATCTAATTCAGAATTGAATTTCCAAGTTTTTGCAAATTCAGTAACGCTAATCTAATGTGGGAAAAACTGTAGCTATCATTCTACTTCTCGTCTGATTTTGGAAAGCTGAACATTTCTAGTTTTCCTACTCTACAGTCATAAAGTTGAAAATGGTCCAAAATCGCTCGAATTTCTTTGAAAGGCTTCAGGCTTCAGGCTCTCGATGCCTGCCTGTCACGTGATCTGCTCAGTGCCCGGGTCCATCTCTGAGTCTCCGAGAATAGCACCGTCTAGTCCGAGTCTATGTTTTGCAGCTAGAACTAGAATTGAATTTCTGCTCGCGGAGTTCAACGATAGGAAGCGTCATGGGGAAAACAGACGACGATAAAGTGAGTTTTTTATTCCAATCTTGTGCGTTACGAAATAGCGTCATAGTCGGCTTGCACCTGATAAATATATCAACACGGGGACTTGAGGATTGTTTTTAAGGACCGCGGATCTGCTAACGACGTGGCTAACGTCGAGAACATAATCTCTGCATATCGGGCGGACACCAATGTAGTTCGAGTATCCTTGGTGACAAAACCCCCGCCCTTTTCACCCGAAAGATTGTTCCATCGTAACTATATCGTTGAAATTCGTGTCCCATGATATGTGGTCGATCATCTGCTCACTTTAAGGCTCTTGCGAAAATACCAACTCGACAACAAATGATAATGCAATGATTGTATCCGCGAATGAATGTACAATTTTTTGTTGTAGTCATGGAACAACGACAACAGCTCTATGCAAAAGTTGGTAAAAAATGCTTAGATCCTTGAAACCAACGCAAATTATCAGCCCTGGGAGCTGGTTTACGTTCGCGAAAATTTACACTTTGTATCAACAAATATTGACAGACACACGTGCTAAGACGAGAGCCTGAAAAAAATATAACCAAACAAGAAATGAAAATAGAAATGAGTGCATTCGCTTACTGCATGAGAGTAAAAATTTACATTTACTACTGTAGTAATGAAGCGGAAGCGGGAACCAGCTGCTCTAGGCAAAGAGTTGAGTTGATAAAAAAAATGCATAGATTGTTAAAGTTAAGGTAAATTTTCAGCGTCGGTAGCGGCTTAACGTTCGATTTGCGCGCATGAAGCGCTATACAGTTTGAAAATAATTGAAACCGAACATGAAATACGATAGAAATCATCGTATTCACGTAAAAATGCGAGTGGAAATGACTGAAGTGGATGTACAAGTTTTGTTTGAGATTTTGTGATGCAGAACTAAAACAAGGGCAGGCAGCGATTTGTAATATAAAAATGCATATATCGTTAAAGTGAACGGACATTTTCTGCTAAAATGTAAACTGTGCAACAAGAAATATTGTTAGACATACGCTCAAAAGCGGTAGCTTGAAAAACTGTATCCTAAAAACTAATGGAAATAGTAATGAGTGTGTTCGCGTAGTGAATTAGTGCGCAAATTTTTGGTTATAGATTTGAAACACCAGTGAGAACCAGCAGTATGGGCAACGAGTTGTTAAAAAATGCATAGTTCAGCAAAGAGATGGAAAGTTTTCAGCTCTGGGTTTGCGTTCAGCGAAAATGACCAGTTTGTATCAGGAAATATATACAGGTACACGATGCATAGCTCAGAAAATTTAACCTAGTAAGAAATAAAACTGAAATGAGTGTAATCGCGTATAAGAGCGACTGGGAATGCATGAAATTGCAAGTTGTGCTTCAGAACTTATGTTGTAGCAATAAAACACCAGTGGGAAAGTACCTGTAGGCAACGAGTTCTTAAATGCATAGATCGTTAAAGTGAGTGCATAAAATCAGCCGTGAGTGAAAGAGTGAACCCATGTACGTTGGATGTAGGTCGCTAACCAAACATCATCCGTGTGATCTGCAACGACAGCCTTGTCTTCCATGGCGGGAGGCATGACAACGTATTTCCCTTTTTCTTTCCCGCTTTCAACCTTCAACACGCAATAGCTACTCTTCCGCAAGCAGAGAACGCAGTATTTTGTAGCCGTGACGGGTCCCGCTAGAGTGGAAGCACAGCCCTCGATATTGTCAGTCTGGTGGAAATATCTCTCGTGTCTCGGGCTTACATAGCGCGCCCATAATCCGATGTTGTCCTCGTAAATGAGACGCCAGTCGTATTTGATTGTGAGTCTGACCCGCTCTATCTTAGTGGCTTGAATCGCTGCTGCCAGGAGTATGAATGCGCCGACTGATTTCATCGCTGGACTCAATTAAACAGGCTTAATCACGATACTGAAAGGCACAGATGCTATAAGAAAATGGATAAATTAGAATACCGGTCAGCCCGCAAGATTACAATACCATGATTTGATATATCGACCTCGCCTACCGACGCATGCTACATTCATTTTCTGCTATCTTGTATTTATTTTCATCCATTGTGCATGCCACTTATTAACATGCTCTACGCCAAGATAGGTGCTTATTTAAAGACTATCACAAGCCGCCGCCCCCCCCCCCTCCGTTCAGAGAAACGGGAAACTACGCCAAAAAGACTGTCTTTTCTTCCAAATTAGTGATTGGGGTCGCCTATGATCAAAACCTTGCCTTCTCACGACAATCTACCTGACGTGGTCAAACTAGAGGTCGACCGATTATCGACCTGGCCGATTATCGAGGCCGATATTTGGAACTTTCCCAATTATCGATATCGATGTATTAAGGCCGATATCCCTAAAAAATATTGGAAATTCAATGCTCCATGTTCTCCGTCTCAAGAAACCGACGAAGCAAAGGGCGATACGTGACATATTTGCGCTTGCAGGACAAGTTTAACTGAGCTTCCTGCATTACAATCTACCTCTACTGGACTGATCTGCAATTCTGTATCACGTTTTGCGTTTCGTGTTAGCCTAAATTTCAGTGAATGTGCACGAGTCAGCAATAACTCTTTTAATTTCAGTTAGCCCGTTTTTTTGTTCAGCTTTCTGTGGCATGTACACGTGGCATCTTGCCTGCTACATAATATTTTTTTGGGAAAAGGTTTTCTGCTTCTTCCATATCAATATCGGCCTATGTTATCGGTTTTCGGCCTTGTGAGTGTGTCGATATAATCGGTATCGGTCTGCAAAAATCAATATCGGTCGACCTCTAGGTCAAAGTAGTCAGCGCTGCTACTCAAGTAGTACAGTTAGACTCGATTACAAGTGGAAGTAACAATTATTACTTATACTTTTCGTGGAATTAGAAATGAAAGGTATGAAAATTACACAAATGAGTAGTGTTGAAAAGGGAATTTGGTAGGAGGCGGGCTATACCGTCGAAATTTGAAGATTAATCATCGAGACTAACTCCAAATGACTATAATGACACTGCGGATGGGACGATTATAAAAAATATATTCAGTCGGGCAGGGCATGGTATGGTATGGAATGGTAATTTTCCATACTCCATACCCGCCCCAGTCGCTCCATACCATACTTAACAATTTTCCATACCTTAGCAGTATTCTTCCACACCATATTTGATACTTTTTCAAGTGATATTCAATTTTTGATGTGTGGAAATGTTCCGGCGTTTATATTCTAATTATTTTGGATGAAATTGTGATCCATTTAAACAGCCCTGATGCACCAATGATATCCCCAGTTTCTCTATATCATATGTCGTCAGCGATGTGGGTTGCCTATTATAACAACCTCTATGCGGGAGATCGCGTGCCGCTGTTCACTCCATTCTTGCTAATAGGAGGCACTGATAATATGAATTGCTGAATTGCAAATGAGCTAAGAAATATTAGAGATACGATTGGCATTTCATGCAGACGTTTATTAAACGAGGTTAATAATGAATAGAATTTTTTTTACAAGTGAGTCTATTCCCAATTAGAAACCCCCAAATTCCCCACCGGTTTGAAGCCACTGCATTAGAATATATCTTAGAATATCATTTTACATCGTTGCAATCATTTTGCGACAATGGATCAAATGTCCATTTCCCCGCCAATCTGTAGCTCACTCTCATTAGCTTCATTAACCAACATCAGGGTCCATTCTTTTATCAGAGATAACCAGATTTCATGAAGTTACAATGCGTGTTGGAGGCAGGCATATCGTAACGTTGCTCCAAGACAAGCTACATATATTTTTGAATTACAATGATAGTTACGTCTAATAGATATTGCGTGAGGATCATCTTATCAAAGCACAGCAAATTATTTCCAAGTTCAATGAATTCATTGAAATATTCATGCAACTTCTACATTCTCAGAGTCCACGATTTTAAAAAGCTATTGGTAGTTTGCGGACTGGCACTTACGATAAGCGAAATGCAAGTTGTAACGTGACAGCGGTTGAATATCATTCGTTTTTATGATATTAGATTGGAATAATTACCATTAATATTATTTTCCTTCATATGTGCAGTTGAGCAACTTTGTCGTCTTCAAATAGATGTCGACCGGGGTGGGTGAGTCATGAATCGCAATTTGAGATATGAACATAGACAGGGAGTTACAGTAGTTCTGACAAAACTGTCAAAGTATGGAAAAAGTGTGGAAGTATGGAAAAAACGTTCCATACCATACTTAGCAAAGTTCCATACCATACTTGCACATTTCCATATTCCATACCGAAATTTCGTTCCATACCATACCATACCATACCATACTTCCATATCATACCATACCATGCCCTGGCTACGGGGCTATAGTTCACCAAGTCGTTATGACCGTTTCACTCAAACAAGCGATTCAACCTCGTCCAGAACTATTTTTCATTTCTCAAAATCCAAATCGTTTAAAGTTTGTAGTTTTGCCTGCAATTCTTCAAGTAGAAGTGTAAGTAGTCTAAAAATAACTACTCGAGTGAGCAGTGCAAGTACATGAAACCTACTTGAGTACCATGAAAAAGTAGTACATCATAACTGACCACGTCTACGATCCCTGGAACGTTATGAGCATAGGTATTGCAAGAAACATCATGAATAGGTGGAGACCAAATTCAATTCCCACTCAAAGCTACCAAACTGAAGCGTATCGCTGAACTCTCGCCCCAATCTCGTGAATGTGGATATGGGGGGCAGGAAGAGCCATTTTATATCGTTTGCGATAAGCTTGAGTCGGCATATGCTCTCAGATTTGCGATGACTTGCAAGGCACGAGGCCCAGGCTGTCAGCACTAGGCGTCGATTCGCAGGCCCCAGACGCTGAATCGCAGTTGAGAAAGTAATTGGAGACTCCGCGACGGATCACGGCACACAAAAGCATCTAAATTCATATTCCTTGCATACATCTGAACCATCGGTTTGAAACATCGGAAAATTAAATACAACCCATCCTAATGTACCGGAACAGCGACGCCCGAAAACAACGAGGGTTCAAAAGTTCTTTATTATTGGTGATACGATGGCTGACATAGAATGTTCTTTACAACCCATGGCGGGAGTGAGCCGAAAATATTCCTTTTATTTCAATATGGTTATACTATTCAATTGTATACTGAAGCTCTCTACCCCCAAGAAGCTGTGACTTTGTGCGTAGATCTCATAATCATAATGAGCGGTTCAATTATTTTCGCACGCTCAAGACAGACAGTGTACATTGTACAATGCAGATGAACAGAGAGGCCAGTGGTTCTCAACCATTTACGTCTCGCAAAATTATGCGCAAAATAATTCGAGTCCATAGCAAA
Organism: Botryllus schlosseri; assembly: GCF_051294905.1. NCBI lineage: Eukaryota > Metazoa > Chordata > Ascidiacea > Stolidobranchia > Styelidae > Botryllus > Botryllus schlosseri. The sequence goes on along the minus strand of NC_137251.1, from coordinate 1,287,164 downwards.
CAATCAATAATTCTGAATCGGGCTCGATGTGAAGTTTTTGCATTTGACAAATTCAAATTGATGTCGTGCCTGCAGTCAATACCCTTCCCATTCACCAACGCGAATTCGCTTTACTCGACATGCCGCGTGGCTTGAAGGCTGAATTCGGTTTTGCACTATACGTTGAATGATCGCAAAGAAGAGCGGACATGCCGGCGCCTGTGTGACAATGCAGTTTTCGAATCCTCATTGTCTTCCTAATCACATGCGAGAAATAAACTCCTTCAGAAGTCATGTTCATGTTAACGTTTACAAATTCGAATTACAAACATAGTCATCCACATTGCGATTGCTACATTGCTCGCAGGCATCTGCCGACTGCCGGGGTGCAACGTTATGTTACAGACGGCGAAGTTTAGAATTCAGATTGAATTATATCAGTTAAGAAATATCCCCATCGCTGAGGATATTATCCCGTTTTTTTAGAACTATAATTGAACTGTGGGTGGCTGCCAGTAGAACTATTGAGGTATTGCTATCCGCAGTCGTGCTACACGATCTTCGTGGAAATGCGTTTGCCATAGAGAGAGAGAGAGAGCTGGTTTTTATTGAGCAAAAAATTACATTCAAAAATAAAATACATGGTGCAGCGATACGGTCCTTAGGGACCATCTAGTCAGCTGCATCGATGGAGTACAAAATCGTCTTTTAATAAAGTCTCGCGTCAAGAATAAATTAAAAACAGGTAGAACAGTGGTAAGTTGGAACAACAACAGAGTAACAGGCAACAATAATAAAGAAGAATAAAATGCTATGAAAACAAAAAATAAATAGAAGATCGATAAATGTACAGAGTTGTCAGTTCAAATTCAAGAAAAATAAAACAATTTGGCAAGGTAAGATTATCAAATCCAATATACCGCAATTACAATGCAAATCTAACTTCAATATGACAAGAGTAAATGAGATTTAAATTCGCGACAGAAGGCTGAAAAAGACATTTCCTTCATGGCTAAAGGAATGTCATTCCATATTTTTGGTCCATGATATATGATTGATCTGCGGCACTTACTATTCGTGACACGAGATACAAATAATTTTTTTTTAAGTCGAAGACCGAGTACGGTGCATACCGAGTACATACTGGTATTGTATACGCCTCAATGCGTCTGTATTCGTTGGTGACGATTGTGCTTGGCCTCTTAGATGCGATGATAAATTACATCGACAATGCGGTAGTGGGCAGAGTTTATTTATCTAACAAGACTTATGAAATACTATCTATAAGCGCAGCCCGAAACTTCAACGTGATCGCTGCAGGCCAGCAGTTAGAGGAGGTAGTGGCTAAAAATTCAACACCTCACACGGAAGCGTAGAAAGTTATTATTCCACTAGAATTGTGAAAAAATGGTATGACCAAAGCTGCGGAAAAATTGAAATCGATTCCCATGTCAAATGATACCATATTCGTAGACGTATTTGTGACATGTCCGCAGATATAGAAGATACCGTAATTTCTTCTTTGAAGCAGACCATAATCTACTTGAATCCTTCGAAAAGGTAGAAGTACTTCGTCAGAGAACACCTTTGTACGACTGCGGTGGTTGCTGCTAAGTATTCTGGTAGTCTGCAGTTGCCGTAAGCCAAAAAAGTTGAGAACCATTGTGTTAGTGTGCCGCGAACTATTTTTCATTTTCAAAGGGTGCCGCGAGGTCAATAAGGTTGAGAACCACTTGGGATAGGAGGATGCTGAAACGATCAAGTACTTTTCTCAATCGAGCATCCTCACGTAGTTGGCTCTTCATCTTTCGTCTGTCTTTCTTTTTATAGAGCAGTGACTCTTACGTTACTGACCTGAGGAACCCTTTATGCTCGTATGCAAGCCTTCCGGGAACCACAAATTTTCGCCCAGTCACTAAAACAAAAATAATGATCGATGGACGTTTCTATCTTCTGTAGAAGTGTTCGGCGTGGAATGTATCTAATACAGGGGTGGACAATTATTTCTATCCCGAGGGCGAAATGAAAGTAGAAAATATATTGGCGGGCCGAGTCAAAATTTATAACTATATTCTGCGGCGTAATAATTGTATTCCTAATTGAAAGCAGTGAACGATCAGTGGATGTATTGATATTAGGCGATGAGAGAGTGACGGTTAATTAACAAAAATAGTATTTATTCGCCGTCATAATTCGAAACAATGGCAGACATGATACATTTTAAACTCTTTTCAACCCACATACAAAGCTATTAGGATACTACAAAGCTTGTATTGGTCACTTTTTTTGGCATGCCCGTCCATCGTTGCATTACGAGCACTGATGGACATGTTTTGCGAGTTTGGGATTTGCAAAAGCATCACGTAGCAATTTGAAGCATGTGACACTGACAACAAACAAACAAACGAAACTATATGGAAACAGTGACTTTTTTTCACTTCAATTGCAACGGCACACTTTGCTATATTGGCTTTATTTTGAATCTCTATTACTCGTATAACGTACGCAGGCTACGTAATCGCTTCAAATAATTACCGGGCTCAATAGTGAACGAATGCCCGGTTCATTTTAAACAGCCTACGATTTCAGTCCACGGATCAACATTCAAAAATGGGTTTTATGCACTTAATTTAGGTAACTTTTCGCGGGTCACTCAAAATCGCGTCGCGGGGTGCATTCGACCCGCGGGCCGCACTTAAACCAGACTGATCTAATGTTGCGAAAATGTGTGACAATTTTCTTTCCGGGTCAGGAGATGAGATTAACATATGTGTTTGCTGAAATCGCCTCTTCAAATAAACATAATTACGTATTACGTACGCAGACGTAACAAGCGTAGTAAAAGGCACAGACGGTAGCGTCGCAAATTCGTCCTCCCAGCGAATGTCGATCTACTATAGCATTTTCAGTAAAACCATGAATTCGAATTAAATTAAGAGCAGCATTGAAGCAGCGGCCATGTTGCCAAAATGTGTGAAATGTTGTCTTTCCGGGCCGTGAGATAACATAGGAAACGTAGTAAAAGGCACTGATCCATACAGACGGGGACGTCGTAAGGATATCTAAATTCGTCCGCCCACCGATCATCATCGACCGCTTAATTTGCGCAGGGCACACTCCCTGACATTTCTTTACTAAATCTATTTCGTGTGACGTCATAGTTACCCAAAGAGGAAAGGATTCATGTTCAAGTACACCCGAATATTTTCGGCTGAAAGTCGTCAAGGGTAATCGTCAGTGACTAGCACAGAATTGGAAAGAACCTCGTATATCAACACTCGCATCACTAAATATGACGTCGGCTATTATCGGCGAATGTGCGTCGAATGTTCCGAATTTTGTCGGGGAGCAATCATTGATTTGTTCGATCGTCGTCAAGCGTATCTCAGACGTGAATCACTCTTCCGGGGGGCCATCAAATACGTGGATGGGACCCCTGAGAGTCGGGCAACGATAAAATTTTTAGTTTTCGAAATTAGATTAGAATTAAATGATATAAACACTTTTCCCCAAATTTGTAGGCTAGAATTAAAATTAATGAGTTCGCAAATACTTGGAAGTACTTGGGACTTCGGGATCGAATTTGAAATCCCGGGATCGGGATTTCCCGGGATTTTCGCTTCTCAATCCCGGGATTTCCCGGGATTAGCAAAATAGTAAAATACGCATAATGCAAGCTACATAAATAACATTTATTCCTTGTAATATTTATTCCCAACCGCGGCTCCAAGGTAGCCTTCTTGCGGCTCTGAGTGACCTCTAAATATGCCACAAAATATAATGGACGACAGCTGTTGTTTGTTTCTATATATAGTTAAAGGCAATTTTTGTATATGAATGCGGAAATGAGGAATACTAGATATCTCCAAAGCCGTCCAAGGCCGCTTCTGAAAACAGAGAAACAGAATTCTCGCAGACTAGCGTCAAACGCAGGGAGGAATACCCGTCAAACAACGACATATCTTGAGTTCTGCTGCTCGTAGACCTCTATATATCGTATTTTTGAAGAGTAAATTACGGCACAATTTCACTAACCTTAAAATAACGGCTCATAGTCAAGTATAAATTGCAATAAGGCAATGTTTTTCGTAGAATAATCCTCCGCAAACTTGTGTATCAAGTGCTGGGATGTATGAAGAGTTATCACATAACAACAAAATAGTATGTTGAGTAATGATATGCATTTTCAATTTATTTCAATGCATAGCACTTGCCAATCTGCGTCTACCAATGCTAGAATAACAGATATACAATCTGTAGAAGTCTATGTGCAATCGTGCATGTGCATGCTTTTGAGTTTGCTAGATGGTGAGATTTTGAGGTAGGTTATCAGATACCTTTAGAATCAGTATATAGCCTAATCGGGTGTTTTAATGCGGCTCTCTGCGTATACTATGAAGTTTGAAATGCGGCTCCGACATTCAAATTGGTTAGGAACCACTGATAAAGAGTATCATCGCTTAGACCAGTGGTTCCCAACGTGGGCGATATCGCCCCCCAGGGGGCGATTTGTCGGTCCAGGGGGGCGAAAATAGCCAAGGGGGCGAAAACGGACGAAGGGGGCGATAGGGGGCGATGGCGCGTTGAAATGGCTATATTGGCGTTCATGACCGTAACTGCCACACCCAAACCCCCAATTGGGATGGGGTGCCCGAGCTCGAAGGGGGCTCATTATTTTTTCGTGAATTAACATTAATTATAGAGTAATATTTTAAAAATTTGCGCAAATTTTTCAAAAAATTTTCGCGCTACGCGCCATTTCCTGATCGCCCATTTCTTGCTTATTGGATACCCTTCCTTCAAGAAATAATACGCATGAGTTATAGAAATGGGCATCTCGGCGTCAGCCATTATCACACCATGACACACCAAGACATATGAAGTTTCAGGCCATGTAACATGCGACTCCGAGAAGAGTGCCAGAACGAGAAAACCTTGGCGGAAAAGGACTGCCTTTAGGCTGACCGACTTCGATATATATACGATATACATATATATTTAATTGTCCATAGGCGCCTAAATGGCTGGCGCCAAATGTTCCTGTCCTGGCAATCAGAATCCCACAAAAATGCCATCTCGCAGAGAAAATTAATTGCCAGTGCAGAAATACCAATTTGAAATCGTTCGCATCTTTTAGTTTAGCACGTATGGGAGATTTGAATATCTTTTCACATAGCAGACAGGCCACGAAATATCATTACGTAACGAAGTCATTATACCCACGGGTCCGCCCGAATATGTTCAATTATTATTTACGGGCCCTACATTTTCCAAGACACCTCACTCAGCTTTACCTGTATATCTGAATGCATGAGCAGAGAGAGATAAAAAATTGAAAACAATGCAATTCCCGATCATATTGACCGATCCAATCATGAATCATTGAAATTTTTCGCGAAATCAGCCGACTAACTAAAGTGTCCAACAATTTGTGCTAAGAAGTAGCGGTAAAGAGGTATCGGGGAAGTTGGGTCTGAGGGGTGCAGAAGTTTGCTTTATCGCCCTATGGAGGGTGGGTCAAGACCAACGTATTGGGGCGGGCTGACGAAGTTCTGTTACGGTCCTTTTGGAATCAAGTCGGAGGAATCACCTTTTTAATTAGTGAACTCACCAACATTTAGCTGGAAAAGTGTAATTTCGAGGTCGAGCCGAAAAGTTGGCCTTTTTTCTTAGTCAACTCGCCGGTGATTTCAGTATGTATGCCAATTTTTCGGTTCCCGATATTTGGGGGGCGATGATCGGTGTGGAGTTTGAAAAGGGGGCGATGAGTTGAAAAAGGTTGGGAACCACTGGCTTAGACGGTTTCGTAATTTGTTGGCGAAATATCCTTAAAATGTGGGCGGGGGCGCCAGACGTAGGCCATTTTCGTAAAGGGGCGCTGTAGAGACGTAAGGTTAAGAAACAATGTTTTAGACAACCTGTCTAGTTTTTGACACTGCTTTATTACCAAAAAATGACACATGACGCTACCTAAGCCCTGGTGATGCTGTTCACAAATCCCGGGATTTCATTGGGGCTAATCCCGGGATCGGGATTGCTTCAAATCCCGGGATCCCGGGATCGGGATTTCCCGGGGTCCCAACGCTACTTGGAAGTTGAGTTCAATCCAGTATTGAAAAATAAATAAAACAAAAACCAAGCTCATTTCGTATCAAATTAGAATTGATTCTAATAAGAACGAGAATGGCAAAATTCTGTACGCCAAACTTGGATCGTTCCGCACTATACAGTCCTCCTGTAGCATTTTCAGGAAAAGCATAATTTAGATTAGACTTAAAATAAGAGCATAGAAACATTTCGCAGAGTAGATTAGGATTGGATTACCTTCGCTTCCCTCTAATTAGTTTGATTATAGAAGACCAGAAGGAACCAGTTTTCCAAGTTCCACGTTCCTGACATTTTGCGTCGCGAGGTGGCCAAAGTTCAAATTCCATTCTGCCGCCATTTTGTTCGCCTTGAGTCAAGTCAACGCAAAAGCCTGTTGGCTTTCTGAGGAGAAACATTCAACCGGTTGCCGCAGCCTTCAAGAATTACCTTCGAGGTGCAGCGTATACGTGACTTATTCCCTTCGAACCTCCAGAAATAGAGCGGATTCGAAAATTTCGTGATATGAATCCAACCCGAACACTTGAAATTCGGAATACGCGTAACAACCAATTTTCACATGTTTCATCATCATCATCATTGGTTTATTAGCAATTTTATCAGTTCAATACACCACAAAAATGCGATACAATGAAAAGACAGGAAGATGTCGAAGCGACAAGGAGTAGTTTATGGAATATGACACCCACCTTGGCCTAGGCGATGTTAAGAGGAGGCATGCACAGTGCACACTGAATGAAAGTAAAGACGATAGTATAGAAAAAGAATGCGACAGTGGGAAATTCCGCAAAAATCCGACTCTCAAGCCGTTTTAGAACCCTGATCCGGACCCTCCATTCTAAGCCGAACCCGCGAAGGCGCAGACTCGATAATTCATGTAAAATTCGAAGAACATATGCGAAGCATGTGTATTAGGGCTGTGCAAAAATAACCTTTTTTCAGGATTCCAGCGATTCAGTGATTATATTGTCAGGTTACCCTAAAAATCGCAGCACGCCAAATTTGGTTAATTCTAACAAGTATAGGGCTCCGCAGAGCCAATTAAAATTTTTAATTTACTAGGAAAAAGTTTTTTTTTAAATTGTCAAATTTTTCTCTCTATCCCATGAAATTGTTGAGCTGTCATCAAAGACGATGCAAATCAGTTTTTTCGTTAATAATTCTCGGATTATCCACCAATCAATGATAATCCGAGAATTATCAACGAAAAACTCAAATAACTCCGCTTCTACTGGTTGGAATTGAGTCAAATTTGTATTACATCGTCTTTGAAGGCAGTTAAACAACAATTTCATGGGGTTGACAGAATAATTCGAAAATTTTTTAAGACTCTTTTTCCTGATAAATTAAAAATTTTAATTGGATCTGCGGAGCCCTATACTTGTTAGAATTGAACCAAATTTGGTGTGCAGCGTTTTTTTAGGGTAACCTGACAATTTAATGACTGAATGGCTGGAATCCAGAAAAAAAAGTTATTTTTGAACAGCCCTAATGGTCACCCTAACATGAATTGAATTTGAGTGTTTTTGTATTTCTTTCTAATAATTAAGTAATTAATTCAATTTTAAAGTTTCTGTGAATCTAGTAATTCTAATTCTAACGATACGAAAAAATGTCTAGTTATCACTATAATTCTGTACCCGGAAGATGAGGTCATGCTGACTCAATAGCAACACTAACGGTTGCAACTTGTGTGATTCTTAACCACGGTGCGGGATGCTTATTCACGGGGCTGGGTCAGGAAACAATCTGTTTACCAGCCATCTATATGACCCCATTTTCAATGATTGCAAATATTCATGCAGTTCCACAGCGGTTAAGGCAATCCGGGTGCCCAAAACAAACGCAAAGCGGTAGTCTTTCTTAAACAGCGTTTTCGTTGTTAGTACCTACGGAATGTGACTTAAAATCTCTTGAACTTTCATTAATCTTTTCACAACTCCTTGTTTTCCGATGACATTTATTTACAGTAAGGATTAAAGTTCGGTTCAATTTAACGCTATATTTTCGCTGTATGCGTTTTTCTCGAAATCGGGAACGTATGCCTAGTTGCGGAATTGGTGAATTTGATTCTTTATTTCAGATTTTATCCAAAAAAAAACATCATCAGATTTCAATGTACAACGCAAAGACAGGACTAAAAACGTCCTGGAGAACTAAAATCAATCAAATATCCATTGTGGCCCGCCGATGGCAGAAATATCACGCGTTGAAAAAGAGGCATGCACACTAAAATGAGAATTACAAAAAACGTAAAAATAAGCAGGCAATTAAACGATGAGGCGTGTATTGGTTCGAGGCATTGGCGAAATAGATATTAACTAGACGGAAAACGAAGTTAAAAATATAGGTGCTCATGACCTTCTGGTTATTTGCACCTGGTCAAAGATTGCGTATAAAAAGGTACGGACCACAACATTGGCATACAAAATGATATTCCGGAATATACGAAAATACAATCAAGGTACAAATTTTATAAGTGGCGATTACGCAGTAACAGAAATTCAGTGTGGGGTCATATTTCAGTAACTGAGGAGGGTCGTAAGACAGAAATTGACATTCTATTCGGCATATTTCGCATAATTTGGCGATGGAGTAAAAAAACGTTGAGTGGATGTCACAAAAGTAATTTACTAGTATTAATAGAATCTGTTTGAAATTCGTCTCGAAAAGTAGGAACCAGCTGCATAGGCAACGAGTTGTTAAAAAAATGCATACTTCAGCAAAGAGATGGAAAGTTTGCAGCTCTGGGTTTACATCCAGCGAAAATGAACAGTTTGTATCAAGAAATATAAACAGACACGCGTTGCATAGCGCAGAAAATGAAAACTAGTAAGAAATAAAACATAAATTAGTGCAATCGCATGTAAGACCGCTTGGGAATGCATGAAATTACAAATTATGCCTGAGAACTTATGCTGTAGCAATAAAACACCGGTGGGAAAGTATCAAAAGGCAACGAGTTTTAAAAAAATGCATAGATCGTTTAAGGGAATGTATAAAATCAGCTGTGAGTGGGAGAGTGGACCCAGGTTCGTTGGATGTAGGTCGCTAACCGAACATCATCGGTGTGATCTGCAACGACAGCATCGTCTTCAGTGGCGGGAGGTATGACAACGTATTTCCCCTTTTCTTTCCCGTTTTCGACCTTCAACACGCAATCGCTATTCTTCCGCAAGCATAGAACGCAGTATTTTGTACCAGTGACGGGTCCCGCGAGAGTGGAAGCACAGCCCTCAATATTGGCCGTCTGGTGGAAATATCTCTCGTGTCTCGGGCTGACATTGCGCGCCCACAATCCGATGTCGTCCTCGTAAATGAGACGCCAGTCGTATTTGATCGTGAGTTTGACCCGCTCTACCTTAGTGGCTTGAATCGCTGCTGCCAGCAGTATGAATGCGCCGGATGATTTCATCGCTGGATTCGTTTAAACAGGCTTAATCACGATACTGAAAGGCACGCAGATCCTATTAGAAAACGGATAAATTAGAACAGCGGTCAGCCCACAAGATTACAAGACCACGATCTGATATATTGACCTCGCCGACCGATACATGCCACATTCATCTTATGTTATTGTATATTTCTTTTCATCCAGTGTGCATGCTACTTATCTACATGCTCTACGCTAAGATCGGTGTCCTATTGAAATACTGTCCAAAGTCGTTTCGCCCCCTCCCCACCGTTTATCTTCTTATTGTATCGCGATCCTGTGGTGTTTTGATTTGATGAAAATTGCATTAAAAAGACCATGACTCTAAGCACATAGCCGGATTGAGAATTTTTCCTTTCCACAGCGAAATCTCTGATTGAAATGTCGAAGAGGTGCAGACGAATCCGAACACGAATCTCACTTTTTAACGTGGAATTCGTAAGAGAGTTGTTCATTGAAATGGGAAACTGAACCTACGCCAGGAAGACTGTCTTTTCCCCAAAATTAGAGGTCGTCTATGATAAAAACCTTGTCTTCTCGGGACTATCTTCCTGACGTGGTCAAAGTATAGTCAGCTCTCATCTCAAACAGTACAGTTAGACTCGATTACAAGCGGAAATACATTGCGATTACTACTTATACTTTTCGCGGAATCACAAAATCAAAGGTATGAAAATTACACACATGAGTAGTGTCGGAGAGGAATTTGACCGGAGGGCGGGCTGCTGTCGAAATTTAAAGATTTACTGTCCAGACTAACTCGAAATGACTTATGACACTGCGGATGGGACAATTTTTAAAAATATGTTCAGTCGCCGCGAGATGGGGCTATAGTTCACCCGGTCGTTATGACAGTTCACTCAAACAAGCGATTCAACCTCGTATAGAACTACTTCTCATTTCTCAAAATCCAAATCGTATGAAGTAAGTATAGTTTTGCCTACAATTCTTCAAGTAGAAGTGGAAATAATCTAAAAATAAATACTCGAGTAAGCAGTGCAAGTACATGAAACCTATTTGAGTACTTTGAAAAAGTAGCACTTCATAACTGACCACGTCTACGATCCCTAGAACGTTATGAGCATAGGTATTGCAAGAAACATCATAAATAATTGGAGACCAAATTCAATTTCCACTCAAGGCTATCAAACCGAAGCTTATCACTGAACGCTCACCCAATCTTGTGAATGTGGATATGTGGATCAGAAGGAGCCATTTTATATCGTTTGCGATAAGCTTGAATCGGCACGTGCTCTCAGATTTGCGATGAATTGCAAGGCACGAGGCGGGTTTAGACCCGTGTCAGCACTAGGCGTCGATTAGCAGGCCCCAAACGCTGACTCGCAGTGGAGAAAGTAATTGGAGACTCCGTTACGGATCACGGCACACAAAAGCACCTGAAGTCATATCCCATGCATCTGAACCAGCGGCTTGAAAACATCTAGAAATTAAATATATAAAAACAATCCTAATATAGCTGAACAGCGAAAATCTATGTTGAATCTACCCACGCACCCAACGCCCTAAAACGACGGGGTTCGGAAGTGTGCTTTACTATTGGATGATACGATATTTGATATAAAATGTTCTTTCCAATTCTATTCTAGTTACTGACGACAACGGACGAGTGTCGGCCGATAAGTTCGTGCTCATTTCGATATGAATAGAATATTCAATTATTTACTAAAGTTTTGCACCTCCAAGAAGCTGTAATCAGCGTTTCGATTACTTTCATATGCTCAAGACACACAATGTACAAAGCCAATCACAAGTCGCAATGTGACGTAAGACGTAATATGGTTAGATGCTGAAATGGTTCTTTACCTATACTGACCTAACGAACCCTAGTATTCAAGCCTTCCAGGAACCTCAAATTTTCTCCCAGTCACTAAAACAAAAAGAGCAGCGTATGCTATCATCTTCTGTAGAAGTGTTCGGCGTGGAATGCATAGTATGCTGTCGTATAGCTGAACGACTAGAAAATTTTCGACTTTCCAAATTAGATTCGAATTAGAACGACAACATTCGCAAGAAGATGGAGATTGTGTGTACGTAACAGTGTACATCGACCTTGACTAGTTTCGCAGTGTACGGTTCTGTACTGTATAGCATTTTCAGGAGACTTGATGATCATGGAAGCACTTCACAAGTTAAAATTATCACCAACTCTGGTGAAGTGATGTGCTCGGCTTTGTCAACCGTCGCATTTCCCCACGGCCGGATATGCAGCGGCCAAAATGTGTGAAAATATGTCTTTCCGGGTCACGAGATGTGATTAACCCATATGTTTGCTGAAATCGTCTTTCCAAATAAACACAATTACGTATCGCACGTGGACGTAGCAAACGTAGTAAAAGGTACTGATCCATAGAGACGGTGACGTTGTAAGGGTATATCTAAATCTGCCCGCCCAGCGAATGCCGATCGACATTATCATCGACGGCTTAATTGCGCACTCCCTGACATCTCTTCTCTAAATCTACGCCGTGTGACGTCACAGCTACGCAAAGAATAATGCATTCATATTGAAATAAACCCGAGTATTTTCGGCTGACACTCGTCAGGGGTAATTGTCAACAACTGGTAGAGAATTCAAAAGTACGTCAACAATCGTATTACAAAATATGACGTCGCCGGATATTATCGGCGAATGTTACGGAATTTTGTCGAGTCGCTGTCGGGGAACAAATTGTTCGTTCAGCCCGAATCATCGCCAGGCGTGTTTCGAAAGTGAATCACTCTTCCGAGGCCATCAAATACATTTCGCCTTATACGGTGACGGGATCCCTGAGAGTATAAGACAACTATAAAATTTCTAGTTTTCGAAGTTAGATTAGAATTAGAACGATAGACACGCTTATTCTCGAATTAATAGACTAGAATTAGAATTCCTGAATTCGCAAATACTTGGAAATCGAATTCAATCGTGGGTTACAAATAAATAAAACAAAAGTCATGTACATTTCATCTCAAAGAGTTGATTCTGATAAGAACGAAAATGACAAAACTCTCTACGCCAAGCTTAACTCGTTATGCATGCACGCACAGGTGTCATATAGCATTTTCAGGAAAAGCATAATTCAGATTAGAATGAAAATGAGAGAATAGCAACATTTCGCAGATGATATTATAGGATTAGATTATATGCGTTTCCCTCTAACTAGTTTGATTACAGACAATTAGAATAAACCAGTTTTCCAAGTTCCGCGTTCCTAACATTTTCCGTCGCGTGCAGTGACGCAGAGCGAGGTGGCTGAAGTTCAAATTCCATTCTACCGCCATTTTGTTCGCTTTGATATTAAGCCAAGTCGACGCAAAAGTCCGTTGACCTTCTCTGGAATTCCCCAATACGTCAACGTTTCGCTAGCATTTTGCGTCAAATTGTTTTATACGCAAACGTGAGGAGAAACATTCAACCTGTTGCCGCAGGCTTCAAGGATAACATCTCAGGTGCAGCGTACGTAATCGATTTGCATCGAACCTCCAGAAATAGAGCAGATTCGAAAATTTCGTATTTCGAATCCAGCCCGAACACTTGAAATTCGGAATACGCGATAAAAGCACCTAAAAACGTGCGACTTTCACATGTTTCGGCGGCAAACGCCATGTCCCGGCAGACTTGAATTAAATCGCTGCCTAAAACTATGGAGTAATTAGAGCTAAATGAGGCATAGGCCCCTAATCATAATCCTATTTGTGAAAAGTTTCTAAAAGATAGTGTCATGTTGATGCGTCCGGCTTCTTGATCGGTAGGCGATGATGCAGGCGAATACGAATACCCCTCTCTCGCTCATCTGAATTTTATTCTAATTTCTGTTTTTTCTTCTGAAAATGCTGCAGCAGAACTGTATAGTGTGGGTACAAAACGAACCAAAAATTGACGTTGACCATTCTCATGCTTGTGCGAATGAATGATTCGATATGAACCGAATTTGAGTGTTGTTATATTTCTTTCCAATTAGGAATTAATTTAATTTCAAAGTTTCTGCGAATCTAGCAATTCTAGTTTTACCGATATGAAAAATTATCTAGTTACAATAATACTCATTAGCAACCCTAATGGTTGCGACTTGTGTGATTCTTAACCGGGGTGCGGGATGCTGACCTACTGACCAGCCATATATGCCAACTAGCTAAATAGTCATGCAGTTCGAAAGTGTTTAAGGCAGTCCATGCAGGTGCCAAAAACAAACGCAAAGCGGCACTCTCACAACGTTTGCGTTGTTAGTACCTACGGAATGTGGCTTAAAAAACTTATTTTCTGAAATGCGGGGGATGTTATAGCAACATGAACTTTTCATTAATCTTTTCATAACTCCTGATTGTCTGAACTTATTTATTTACAGTAAGGATTTAAGTTCGGTCCAATTTAGACGTTATTCTCTCCGACCGCGTTTTTCTCTTGAATAACGAACGTATGCCTAGTTGCGGAATTGGTGAATTTGATTCTTTATTTCACATTTTATCAAAAAAAAACACCATCAGATTTCTATATACAATTCAAAGACAGGACTAAACACGTCATGGAAAACTCAATCAATCAAATATCCGCCGTGGCCCGCCGACAGCAGAAATATCAAGCCTTGAAAAAGAGGCATGCACACTAAATGATAATTACAAAAACGCAGAAATAAGCAAGCAATTAAATATTGAGGCGTGTGTTGGTAGGAGGCATTGGCGAAATAGATACCAGACGAAAAACGAAGCAAAAATAGGTGCTCATGACCTTCTGGTCTTTTGCACCACGGTCAAGGATTGCATACAAAGGTACGCACCACAATGTTGGCATAAAAAATGAGATTCATGGATCAGCAAAATACAATCAAGGCTCAAAAATCTGAAATGGCGATTACGGGATAACACAAATTCAGTGTAGGGTCATATTTCAGCCAGAGGGTCGTAAGACAGAAATTGACTTCTATTCGGCATATTTCGCACAATTTGGCGATAGAGTCAAAAACGTTCAGTGGATGACACGAAAGTAATTACTATAGTATTGCGCCTATTGATTAATAGAATCTGTTTGAAATTCGTCTCGATGGTGGACATATAATTGAGGTTACTCGGATTATGGGTGAAAAAGGACAAGGTGATATCTCTCTAGGAAAAAAGAACACGTGCGAGTGCATTTAACGTTCTTTCGATAGTTATTAAAGTTTCAAACGGAAAATGAGTTTCCATTACATGGCCGAAAATCTGAACTCGGGATTAAGTGCAAATCGTAGTTTGCTGTCGATTAGCACTCGATTCAGTTCCGAGTCCTCGAACACAAAACCTCATAGTTGTAAGGCAATATAGTTTCTATACAGTGGAAAATATTTGATTCTGTCGCTACGTTATCAGCTGAGGGTTTTAAACCCGACTTCAACGCTTTGCTTCGTGTCAGTTTGGATATTCACGTTTCCGACGCTGTCCAGCCCCAGGTACCCGCGATTGTGGCGATTTTGCAGCAGAAACCTTTCCGATTTGGGGTCGTATTTCATTCTCCATTCTGCATTTTTGGATTTTCGTCCAGACAAAACGACTGCTCTCCTGGCGTCTACTGATAAATAATACTTATCCTCGTTATTACGATCGCTGATATAGATGTAGAAATATGGTGTTTTCGCGGATTTTTTCCTCCACCATTGGACTCGGAGTTCATACCCGGCTCGCAAAGACAGTCTCGGTCTATTAGCTGAAGGGTATAGAGATTTTCCTGATGGATAGAAAGTCACGATCACCCGATCATCTGCTGATACTCGATTGTAAACCGCTATCAGAAGCGCCACTGTTGCCATTAGTCGGATCATTTCGATATACTTATGGATTCTGGATTGACTCGTAGTGGGGGTGTGCACCCCGTTTTATATACGTACCGTGTTCAATGATTTCGCGCCTGTTTCGATCTCAATGACATTTTGGACATTATTCATCCCGTGTTTTTGTTGAGAAGTTGATGAGAATGTCTTTCACTCATTCCAAAATCGGCGTATGCTTATCCGATATCGAATTGTGTCTGAAAATCGTATCATACGAAATCTCTTGTTCCATCCTGCGATGATTAACTGCAGCCTCGATGCCGGTCGAGAATATCATTGAGATTATTTTGCGGGCAATATCGAATTGCCGTGAAATCATCCCGGTGCAGATGCGTTGAATGTCTAGAGAGGGATATAGGTTGAATGCCAAAGTTGATCGCCCCTTAATGACGCCATATTCGTGATTTCATCTATATTAATGGCGTAATAATTTTAGAGCGCCTAACATAGCAATATATCATCCCTGCACTAGGGCTGTACACAAGGGCAATAAAACATTAAAAAAATACACGGGGTGCATAGTTGCAGGGAAAAGATGCACACTACTGCAGAGTTTGACAACTAGAAAATCTTCGTCTTTTCCAAGTTAGATTATAATTACTGAATTCGTAAATACTTGGAAATTGAATTTAATTCGTAATTAGGAAGAAAACAGCCAAATCAAGTTTTGTTCATATCAAACCATATTTCTTTCTCATAAGTACTATGGCAAATGTCTGTACAGAAAGCTTGGCTCGTTTCGCAGGATACAATTCTTCTGTGGCATTTTCAGGAAAAGCAGAAATAATATTAGAATTGAAAAGAGCATAGAAACGTTTCACATGTACTTGCCGAAATTCGTTCTAATTAATGTAATTATACAACTAAAATTGTCGAGTTGTTCGAGTCTGCACTATTGTATGCTGTATAGGGAAAGCTTGAGCATTACTACATTTCATGCCTTGCCATCGGCCAATCAGTTTCTTAGCCCGGGCCGTATATTTTGCAAAAACAATTGTATCAGGCCGAGGCCGCAACTTGTTTGCTGACAGCAATTTCTTAACACTGACTTTCATACAATCGTGAATCACGTTCGTTTCAATCGCTTTGCAAAACGTACGGCTTATCTCGCATTATAATTTCACTTTAGTCGCGGATTCACGCGGCGTAAATGAGTCACATTTTCACGCTGTCAACATTGTAGCGCAGGTACAGAAATCAGACTTGGACAACTAGGTTATTATAGTTGTCTAACTAGATTAGTTAACGTGAAATGCGGGTAATCTAATTAGAATCTAATTTGTGAAATATTTCAATCCTCTCATTTAATTCTAATATCATTTCTGCTTTTCCTGAAAATGCTACATTTCTGTCTAATTCAGTATTTCTTTCGATTTCCATGTTTCTGCGAATTCACTCATTCTAATTTTAATCTAATTTCGAAAATAACAACAGTATAACTCATAATTTTAATTCAATCTGATTTTTGAAATGTTTATATGCTCTAATTTAAATTCAATTTATGGTTTTCCCGAAAATGATACAGGGGAATTGTATAGTGTGAGACGATCCAAGCGTGCTATACACGTCGTACATATACGAACTGAACTGAGTTGTCCAGCTCTGGCCCGAACTATGTTTCATGGCTGGGGATGTGTGTTGTACTTACCGAATACGGGGCCACTGTGGTTTTTGGACACCGAGAAAGGCTCCATACTTCATACCGATAAAAGGCGGCTTTGCATTGCCATAGTTGCGAGGCGCATGCTGCAATGATCGGTATCTCCCCGGTGTTTTTCGACCAATGTATCCCGCCGGCCATCCGACAGTCGACGAGCATGTCCACATTCAAGTCGAAATACAAGCAATTACTACTAAATAAATACAGTCCATCCTCAAGATTACCGGACCACGACTGACCTATCGATCTCGCTTCCCATGACATGCCGCCCTATTTATTGTCGCTTTCTTTTTCTATACTATCTTCTTTACTTTCATTCAGTGTGCATGCCTCCTCTTTACATCGCCTAGGCCAGTGGTTCCCAACGTGGGCGATATCGCCCCCCAGGGGGCGATTTGTCGGTCCAGGGGGGCGAAAATAGCCAAGGGGGCGATAGGGGGGCGAAAATTGACGAAGGGGGCGATAGGGGGCGATGGCGCGTTGAAATGGCTATATTGGCGTCCATGACCGTAACTGCCACACCCAAACCCCCAATTGGGATGGGCGGCCAGAGCTCGAAGGGGGCCCACATTTTTTTCGTGAATTAACAATAATTATAGAGTATTATTTGGGAAATTTGGGCAATTTTTTCAAAAAATTTTTGCGCTGCGCGCTATTTCGTGGACACATGTTTCGTGCTTATGGGATACCATTCCTCCAAGAAATAATACGCATGAGTTATAGAAATGGGCATCACGGCGTCAGCCAATATCACACCAAGACATATGAAGTTTCAGGCAATGTAGCATGCGACTCCGAGAAGGGTGCCAGAACGAGAAAACCTTGGCGGAAAAGGACTGCCTTTATGCTGACCGACTTCGATATATATACGATACACATATATATTTAATTGTCCATAGGCGCCTAAATGGCTGGCGCCAAATGTTACTGTCCTGGCAATCAGAACCCCACAAAAATGCCATCTCGCAGAGAAAAATTAATTGCCAGTGTAGAAATACCAATTTGAAATCGTGTGCATCTTTTAGTTTAGTACGTATGGGCGATTTGACTTTTGACATAGCAGACAAGCCACGGAATGTTATTACGTAACGAAGTCATTATACCCAGGGGTCCGCCCGAATATGTTCAATTATTATTTACGGGCCCTACATTTTCCAAGACACCTCACTCAGCTTTACCGGTTGATCTGAATACATATGAGAAGAGAGAGGATAAAAATTGACAGCAATATATATGCAATTCCCGATCATATTGACCGATTCAATCATGAATGATAGAAATTTGCGCGAATTAGGCTCACTAACTAAAGAGTCCAACAATTTGTGCTGAGAAGTAGCGGTGAAGAGGTATCGTAGGAGTTGAGTCTGAGGGGTGCAGAAGTTTGCTTTATCACCCTATGGAGGAGGGGGTCAAGACCAACGTATTGGGGTGGGGGGCTGACGAAGTGCTGTTATGGTCCTTTTGGAATCAAGTCGGAGAAATCACCTTTTTTGTTAGTCAACTCACCAAAATTTAGCTGTAAAAGTGTAATTTCGAGGTCGAGCCGAAAAGTTGACCTTTTTTCTTAGTCAATCGCCGGTGATTTCAGTCTGTATGCCCATTTTTCGGTTCCCAATATTTGGGGGGCGATTATCGGTGTGGAGTTTGAAAAGGGGGCGATGAGTCGAAAAAGGTTGGGAACCACTGGCCTAGGCCAAGGTGGGTGTCAGATTCCATAGACTGCTCCTTATTGTCGCTTCGACACCTTCCTGTCTTTTCATTGTATCGCATTTTTTGTGGTGTATTGAACTGATAAAATTGCTAATAAACCAATGATGATGATGATGATGATGTACAATACACTTCTGATGATGCGTCGTACGAAACAGCTCAAGACGCCGATTTCGGTTTCAAATACTCACAGGCGGGACTGCGGTTGCATTGCGACTACTAATATCTATAGACCGCATGACAATGCGTGATTTTAAACGTGTAATCGAAGCCTGAGTGTGAACAGTTGTTGATATTTTCGCGGTTGATCGCAGTCATGTTATTGTGCGGGTATTATACGAGTCTAGAGTCTACCCACGCCGATTTCGGAGTGATTAGCCAAGCGAAATGCTTATGTCTCCGTCTCGCCTTATTCATAACCTTGACAAATAGTTGACATTTCGACACGTGGATATACGTCCGCCTGTTTTGATATGTAGCTCGTGTTGGTTGTAGAACCTCATCAACTTTTATCCCCATGACCCCGTTTCAGAATCGAGTTCCACCGTGACCCTCACCGTACACGTGTAGAGAGAAGAGAATGGGTCATAATGAGAGTTTTACGTAACGAGACTTGTTTGAGAATATGCCGCCATCGGAAACTTGGCTTCGCGTAACGAGCAATTTGTATAACTAGCCCGTCTACTAGTTGTTTGTTTTTGTTATTATTACGTCATACAGACAAAATAGTTCTTACATTTCGAATTTGATTCACCCCATCACTAACGTTCGCTACTGATGAGAGTTAGTCGAAAAGCTTTTAGCGAATAAATTAACAATATGAAGTTATTGTTTCGCGTTAATTTGTATAATGTAGCTGTGTGTGTGTGTGTTTGGAAAAGAGAATTATATTAGGCTTCGAGTCCAGTGTTACTCATTGCGACTTCATAAGAGTATGCGGATGATAGTTCAAATAGGTACCTTTTATGCGACCACTATGAAATTAATGCCATCTCTGCCCACATGGACATATTTTGGTGTTTTATTCGACCGTTTATACAACTTCATTGGACACTGTGACAAAATTGACAATGCTGTTGGTCGATCACGGCTTCGCATAGATATCATTCGCCCTAACGCGCGTAGCTTTGTAAGTACTGTGTGTTTCGGATGCTGCGATTGAGGTTTCAAGGTTTCCACGACTATAATTCTAGTTACTAATATAATTCTTCATGGAATGCGTTCTAAAAATTCGTCTCTTATTACTATTATCCTCAATCCACATTCGCGTCATTGCTACATCTGCGCGCGTATGCTGCAATATCTCGCAAAGGTCCTTCACCTTCAGAGCATCGGCGTAGGACGCGATTAGAACTGCGATAAAGACACGTTCACTCAAATGCCGTGTTCCGCGCTATATTTATCCAAGGGATATCTAGATATCCCTGCGTTTACGCGTGCATTATTTCATCAAATTGCGGACGACTTTCTGTTGTGGTTGCATGGATATTTGTTGTTCGTATGTTGCCCGATATATGTTTCAGTTTGCGGTACAATCAAATCGGCTACTTTCAGCATCGCGGTGCAGCGACTTGTTTGGTTACGTCAATTTTGGATCATATTACTCGACTTGATTCACAGATCCTCATGTGTACCCGAATCATTTTGGAACATTGGGAAATGCCTGCATATAGTTGAAATAAGGCAAACAGACAAGAATATACTACTTAAAAGCGCTATATCTGTTTCAGTTGCGACGGACATAAAACACGTGAAAATATATTTGCGGATTAAAAAAATGAGGAGTTTTATATACGGATTTAAAAACATCAATAGTTCTAGTTCTAGTTCGGATTTTGGAAAGTGACTATAGTTATATTTGTAGTTCTAGGTCTAGTGATGGATTTTTAAAAGTGACTAGTTCTAGTTTTAGTTTTAGTTGTAGATTTTGAAAAGTGACTATAGTTCTAGCTGTAGTTGCGGATTACAAAAATGAGTAGTTCCAGTTCTAGTTGTGAATTTTGAAAAGTAACTATAGTTCTAGCTGTAGTTGCGGATTACAAAAATGAGTAGTTCTAGTTCTTTTGCGGGTTTAAAAAAGTCAGTAGTTCTAGTGGTGGATGACAAAAATGAGTACCGTAGTTCTAGTTCTAGTTGCAGATGAAAAAAAAAATAGTTGACAAGCAACTAGAAAAGACGTGCCATCGTTTGGCGTGAATCGTGATACCCGTGTTCTGTTGTGTGATGTTCTTGCAGTCATTGCTGGCTCAGTGGCGTAGCCCGGGTTGGGTGTCGGAACCACTTCCCTTTTCAACCCGAAACCCCGTCCTTTCGAAATGCCTATTCTATTTCTAATACTTCTTGGCTCAATAAAAAATTGGTGAGTCGATTCGCAATTGAATCTGGTTCGTTGTATTTTATTTTGTTAGCAGCGCATTTTGAAAATCTATTGGTCTGTATATACAAGTCTGTTCACTATCATTATTTGCGCAGGAAATGTTAATGGACGTCGGTTACAAACGGACAAACAGCTGCGCGCGATGTGCACTAGCAGTATCGGCGATATTTTTTGCGCTAAGCTTCGGGACCCTGTGCGCTCTCGTGGGATACCGCTATGGACACCCCATGAAATTTGACGACGGAGGTGGGTTTACTTTTATTCATTTTTTACCTGATGTTATATTTTTCTATTTTCCCGACACCGTCAGCACGAAGCAGACATTAACAAACTGCCAATCTAGTTATTTGTCGGTCGACTAAATACTTTTTTCGAGTAATTCTAGTTCTAGTTCTGGTTGCGGATCTTGAAAAGTGAGTACGTCTAGTTGTAGTTTTAGCTGCGCGTTCAATAAAAATAGCTCCCGAGCATCTAGAAAACGTGTGTCATCGTTTGGCGTGAATCGTGATGCCGTGTTCTGTTGCGTGATGTTCTCGCAGCCATTGCTAGCTCACAGTCATCACTACGAACAGTGTAGCCAGGCAGTGGGATTTAGGAGTTGGAAGCCTCCAACTTCAAACTCCAAAACCCGTCCTCCTTTGAAATGCCAATTCTATGTGTGATATTTCTTAACTCATTTGCAAATCATCAATTCACACGATCAGATTTTAGTTTGTTGTGTTTTAGTTAGTTAGTTGAGGATTTTTGAAGCCCGGTATAGTTCTAGTTCTAGTTGCGCATATGAAAAGCCAGTAATTTGTAAAAGTCGTCTAGTTATACTTTCCGATTTTTATCGCAGGTGTCGTGATCGATCACGTTTTTCCCGCTCCCGAACCGCAACCGGGCGATTATTACGTCGGAATGGGACGGTTCGACGTCACAGGACCAATAGCAGAAGTGAATATGGTAAGTGAACCGATTTTCTTTTGTCAACATAAATTTGTTCCATTTGCATTGATGCAATAGTTTGTTTAAGACTAAAAAAGTTAACGATAATAATGCCCCTTGTAAAAGGGAGGTCAAAAAGATGTTGATTATTGGAGCATAGGGTGAAATGTTATATTTGTATGTATATTATAGCTATATTTGATTAGCTGTTTGTTTCTTGCTACGTTCAACGTGCCTCTGAAGTGCATCCAAAAACAA
This sequence comes from Botryllus schlosseri, assembly GCF_051294905.1. Classification (NCBI taxonomy): domain Eukaryota; kingdom Metazoa; phylum Chordata; class Ascidiacea; order Stolidobranchia; family Styelidae; genus Botryllus; species Botryllus schlosseri. The sequence goes on along the minus strand of NC_137251.1, from coordinate 1,264,914 downwards.
CCTGACAAACACTTGACAATGTTAATCACGCCCAAAATTTAGTATTTGAAAAACTGTTGTAGTTGAGGCAATATTGAATCAAAACTACGTTTTGTGACCTCGATCAAACAATTTATTATATTTTATTTAATTTCAACACTTGAGTAAATGAAAAAAGTATATAAAAACTGTCTGAATATGATGGTAAAGTAGGGCTTCGTTACAAATTACATCTATAGCTTTGAGGGCTGCTACAAGGCTTGACAACGAGGATATGAGTCTTAAAAAAACACTGTTCTAGGCCCAGGTGGGTGTCTGATTTCAAAGACTAGCCCAAGCAAACACGACATCTCCCTATCGCTTCAATGCATCGCAATCTTGAAACGACGAAAAAGGTAACGAACGTGCACGTACGACGAATGCCGATAAGCGTCTGATCGGCAAACAGTAGCTCCCGGCTAGATCGACAAGGCTGAAACGAGAGAATCGATATAAATTCCGAAAGCCTGCATGTTTGACATGCTGGCCTCTATAGCTCAGTGGTTAGAGCACTGGTCTTGTAAACCAGGGGTCGTGAGTTCAATCCTCACTGGAGGCTGATTTTGCTGTACTCTAACAGTAATATGTAGACTTTTGGAAGTACAGAACTTTAATATTGCAGCAAACATTACGTTCGTATTGCAAAATCTATTCCACTGTCGAAGCTTTTCGACTGACTCTCATCAGTAGCGAACGCCAGTAAATGAGGTTAACCTAATTCGAAATATATAAAGAATTTTGTCGTGACGTAATAATTGCAAGTACTCAGAGCCGCGAACGGCAATAAACAACGCACGGTTACGGTACATTACAGCGGTTGCCAGTAAACTCGCCCCAAAGTAAATTCGGCCCGTCGAATTCGGCCCTCGGTCACTTTGGCCGTCGGTGAATTCGGCCCTCGGTAAATTCGGCCCTCGGTAAATTCGGCCAGGACCAGAGTAACAACAGTTACAATACCATTACCTGACCTGAACCCTAACCCTAATCCTAACCTAACTCTAATCCTAACCTAACCCTAATCCTAACCTAACCCTACTCTTAACCTAACCCTAATCCTAACCCTAATCCTAACCCTAATCCTAACCTAACCCTAATCCTAACCTAACATAACCCTAATCCTAACCCTAACATAATCCTAACCCTAACGCTAATCCTAACCCTAAACGTAACCCCTAACCTTCAAATCACTCGATAATATTATAATTATGTAATGTAATACACATTATTAGTTATTAGTTATTAGATTTAGGGTTAGGATTAGCGTTAGGGTTAGGATTAGGGTTAGGATTAGGGTTAGGATTAGGGTTAGGATTAGGGTTAGGTCAGGTTAGGATCAGGGTTAGGTTAGGATTAGGGTTAGGTTAGGATTAGGGTTAGGTTAGGATTAGGGTTAGGGTTAGGTTAGGGTTAGGTTAGAATTAGGGTTAGGATTAGTGTTAGGGTTCAGGTTCGATAATATTATAATTATGTAATATAATACACATTATTAGTTCGTAATACAATTTCACAAAATGTTCTCCGAGGGCCGAATATACCGATTGAATTCGGCTGTCGGTAAATTCGGCCCTGTAAACATCGGCATATATATATACATATATATATTTATACGCATACCCTGTTCCCAAATCACTTGATATTAATATAATTATGAAATTAATTCACATTAATAGTTGGTAATACATTTTTATAAAAAATTCTCCGAGGGCAGAATTGACCGAGTAACCAGTGAATTGACCGGTGAATTCGGCCGTCGGTAAATTCGGTCCCCGTGAATATCCGCGCTATCTCCCGTGATTACGCGATCTACGCATACCCTGACATCCAAATCACTTAATAATAGTATAATTATGTAATTAATTCATGTTAACGGTTGGTAATACATCTTAATACAATATTCTCGGTGGGCCGAATTTACTGATGTAATGGCCGAATTTGCCTGGGCCGAATTTACTTTGGGGCGAGTTTACTGGCAACCCATTACAGCAAACACAATATCTTCTTCAATCGTAAATTGAACTCACTATTACCCTATTTTCAGTTTTTTGGTTCATAAGAATTAGAGTTACCATTTTTTGAGACCAGGAAACGACGACACTTGATACGATTGTTGATATACGATGTTCTTTCCAATTCTCCACTAGTTGCTGACGATTACCCCTGACGAGTGTCAGCCGAAATTGTTCGGGTTCATTTCAATATGAATACACTATTCAATTGTACATTGAAGTTCCGTACCCCAAAGAAGCTCCTTTCACAAATGACAAAATTTGTAAGATCGGACGAAAAAACTGTTAATTTGAACATTTTCAGGGGAAATACTGTTGTGTTGACTAAAAAAAAGGTCATTTTTTCTTCTCGACTCCCCGAAGACCCGCTCTAACATAATTTGGTTGTAGTTGACCTTTTTTTAGTCATCCTTGTCGTCACTGCCGTCGAAATGTAGATTTCGCGCCATTTATGGCGTTTTTTAGTTGTGCCTGTACGATCACCTGGCTGTCAAACCTATAGAGGACGAATTGCCAAAAAATGCACGTGGGTGTCATCGGAGGACGTTATAGATTCTTTGAAAAAGGAGGAGAAATTATTCTAAAGGAGGACGTATGGTGACCCTATGTAAATCACCTGAGACACAAGTTCCTATTCACAGATGGGCTACGCCGTACCCTCTCAAATAGCTCACGGCCTTCACATGCGGCTGTATTCGAGGGCTTTCATATTCTCGGACTTGGAGAAGAAGAATCGCGCTGTTTTTGTGAGCATCGACTCTGGAATGGGCTCGCAGATCATCAAACTCGAAGTCGTCAAAAAACTGAAAGCCAAATACGGGAACCTGTTAGTATGCTATACTATTTGAAGCTGGGCGCTACAGTGGACACAATCCAGTATTAATTCTAATGGGCCTACGACCTTGCGTTAAGATTCTCGCAAATCTGACGCGTTTTGCGTAATGCAGGTACGACGAGAAGAACGTGGTCCTGTCCGGCACGCATTCTCATTCAGGACCCGCCGGGTTCTTCCAGTTTTTGCTTTTCGAAGTCACGTCGCTGGGCTTCATCAAACAGAGCACCGAATCGTTCGTGGACGGCGTCGTGAAGAGTATCGAGATGGGTGAGTTCCGTAATTACACAAACTGCTTGATTTTAAAAATCCGCAAATAAAACTAGAACTAGATCTAGAGAACTACTCACTTACAGTACTCGAAACTGGAACTAGAACTACTCTCTTTCAAAACTAGCAACTAGAACTAAAACTAGAACTACTCCCTTTCAATACTAGCAACTGTAACTATAACTACTCACTTTATAATAAATTGGAACTAGAACTACTCACTTTCATAAACTCTAACTGCAACTGGAACTAGAACTAGCCACTTTACAATACTAGAAACCAGATCAACTATATTTAGAACTACTCAGTACTCACTTTACAATACTCGAAACTAGAACTGGAACTATTAACTTTTAAAACTAGCAACTAGAACTAGAACCACTCCCTTTACAATACTTGAAACTGGAATTAGAGCTAGAACCACTCCCTTTACAATACTCGAAACTGGAATTAGAACTAGAACCACTCCCTTTACAATACTCGAAACTGGAATTAGAACTACTCACTTTCAAAACTAGCAACTATACTAGAAGTACTAACTTTACAATACTAGAAACTAGTACTATTCACTTTCATAAACTCTCAACCACAACTAGAACTAGAGCTATAATAGTCACTGTACCATAACTAGCGCAACTAGAGCTAAAACTACTCACTTTTGAACACTCGCAACTAAAACTAGAATTACTCCCTTTTCAATGCTCGCAACTAAAACTAGAACTACTCACTTTTAATACTCGCAACTAAAATTAGAATTACTCACTCATTTTGATTAAAATGTTGTACTCGATGTATACTGCGGTGTAAGTCTGGGATAGGTTTTGATTTCGTTTGCAACGGGTTTATATTCACACCCGTATATAAGGGGTGGTACACCGGTGGAAATACACACCTTTTTGTTAAGAGTGTTCGACGTCACAATCCGCGTGATCTCCCGTGGTCAGTAACGAGGTTTCCACTTTTTCAGGAGCACTCTAGTAGGCTTTGCCCAAACGTGTAATACACTGTAAATCTATGAATAAGCCAAATGCACCAATCCTTTTCGAGATATATATACCAGGGGTGTAGTGAAGTTTACGCGTACCACCCTTTTGGGATGTATTGGGGTGGTACACGGAAACATCCCATTGTGCACTACTGATGGGTGTATTTGACTCATTTCCCCCGTTGAAAGGGTGTGAAAGCACAATTTGCTGACTGAAAGTGCCGTTTCAGTATTCACACCCTTATCTTGGGTGGGATAGGAATGACATCTCGCAATGCCGCCACTATACTGTATGCAATAAACGTGTTTTGTCAGTCGAAAAAAAAAGCCGCGCGCACTCAGCCATCTCTGTTGGGAGATATGTACCTTGCTACAGCTTAATATTCCAATGAACTGACCTTAATACAACCAAATATCTTAATATTCTACGGTGACTTCTTTGACAATCTATGCATTCAGCCCACGACAACATGCAGCCAGCCAACCTCGTGATGACGTCAGGCGACGTTGATGACGCAAATATCAACCGAAGTCCGAGCGCCTACACTCACAACCCAGAACAGGAGAGAGCAAAGTGAGCGCACTGTTATGAATGCAAAATCTCCTGTGTAGGGCTGGGCAAAATCGAGTACCTGAGTGATTCGATTCTGAATCACGTACTACGCTTCTAGTCTAGTATTCGAGTATCACTCATTATGACGCCACAACAGAATGTCAAAGTTCAAATATGCACCTTTCGTGCACCAAGACCATAATGCCTGTTTTCCGACACATTAAAGATACTTTATAAATTGTTAAACCATACCGATTTCATTGCACTTCATGACTTCGGAAAGTGAGTGCACCTTTAGAAAAATGCCCTGTCATGAATTTTAAGGGCAAATTTATGGGGGTTACACTGCCATGACCGGATCACGATTTATATTTTCGAAATCAGCGCGACAGTGTCTTTCATTTAAGACCAGTTTCGATACATTTTGCTCTCATGTCGCGGGCGCTTTTTCTGAGAAAGGTTGCGTTTCTGCGCAGGTATCAAGACAATACGGAGCACGAGATGACGTTGCTGAAGATCGAATCGACAACCGGTGAGGAAATCGGCCTCGTGAACTGGTTTCCCGTGCACGGCACCTGCATGAACAACACAAACGAGTTGATCAGTTCTGATAACAAAGGCAGAGCCTCCACGCTGTACGAAAGCTCTATGAGACGAGAAGGACGGGTGAGTTCATACCTTGGACAAGTAATTCGAATACTCTGAGGAAACGCTTGTAATCTGTTTCTGATCGAATTTGTGATATGTAATTGTAATCTCATTTATGGTTTTCCCGAAAATGCCACAGGAGAACTGTATCTTGCGAAACTAGCCAACCTCGGTGTACTTGTCATTCTCGTGTTCGATTCGAGTCATTACACAAATTGACTCTCAAGTCGAGTTGAGACAGGACTATTCAACAACAAATCTCATTTAGATTCAGAGTCTAATTGAGTCATGACTCGAGTCATTACGACCACGATTGGAGGCTATCCAACTGTTCCGATTTTGCAGGAGAATTTTGTCGCCGCGTTTGCACAAGCTAATCTGGGAGACGTTTCACCGAACACGGCGGGCCCAAAATGCATTGACACCGGTGCGTATGGTTTGTTTATTGACGAATTTTATTCTGGAATGAACAGAAGTGGTATAGTAGTCAAGTAGCGGTAGAATTACTTTCAATTAATTTTATCTCGAATTGAACCAGAAGTAACGCTTTCCAATTGAAAAATATATTGATATTGAAATGAACCCAAATATTTTCGGCTAGCACTCTTCAAGGGTCATCGTCAGCAACTTTAGTAGAAAATTTGAAAAAATATTGTATACCAACAATCGTATCACAAAATATGACCGCTTAAGTGCTCTTTTCGCCCTGATTATTCGAAATTTTATGCCAGAGACGTCATATTTTGTGGTACGATTGTTGATATGTGATATTCTTTCCAATTCTTTACTATAGTTGCTGACGATTACCCCTGACGAGTGTCAGCCGAAGATATTCTGGTTCATTTCAATATGAATATATCATCAAATTCCATATTCAAGTTCTGTACCTCCAAGAAGCTCTTCAAGTAACGATTTCCATGAAAGTAAATTCGGTGGACGGGCACACAGTTTTAGCAGTTAATTGGAGATGACGGCTTCCGAAATTGCACGATGTATCTTTGTGAGTAACGCTAAACGACAAATGACACTGATAATCTCCGAAAAGAACTTAATTTACCATAGTACAGGGTCAATTTTGCACTATTGGTATGGCTATTTCACTCATGAATGTGACCTCGCATGTTCCATAACTCCGGGGTTCTCAAACTGGGGTACGTTCGAAATTTTGGGGGTGTATTACATTTTTCTGCCACTGTAATGATTCTATATGCAACAGCGATATTGACATTTATGTGACAACCGAGAAAAAAGTGTAAGCTTACGAAATTAAGCTTTTACATTGCCGTGTAAGGTAGAGTTACCCTACGTTCTTCTTTAGGAGGATTTTTCCTTCTTTTTCAGGATTTTGAAAAAAAAAATTGAGATTTTGTCCTCATTTTTGAGAATTTTGATCAAATTTACTGTGAAATTGGACTGAGATGCCGTAAATCAGCACCGAAGTAAAGCTCCGGCGGGTATTTCGGGAGCTGAGCCGGAAATATGACCTTTTTTTTTAGTCAACCGACCACGAAGTGGGAAAAGTTGACCATTTTTTCAAGATTTTTCTCCGGTATCCTAAGTTTGAAAATTTTGAAAAAGTGGCCTCCTTTCCCGATTCCAAAATATTGTAACCCTAGTGTAAGGTTACTCGCCTCATGTACATTACCCGCAGTGAAGCTCTGTCTCCCTGCTGCCGCTGTGATGAGAATTAATACGTAGCCTGCTGCAGTTATTGGTTTAGTTCTACCAGTATCGTCGTCATCTGCTTATTATGAAGGAGGATTGGTTAGCACTGCTGAAAAGGCATAACTACTTTCATACCTTGCAAAATCCAAATTTGTAAGAGTAGCATAACGTCAAGTTTAAACGGAAGAAGTCTGAAAACTTAACCTCTTGACTGAATAGCCCAAGTATACAAACCTTCTGTGAGTATCATGAATTAATAAAAGTCCTCCGTTACTGACCAGGCGAGCCGTGCGACTACGAGCAATCCACATGCGGGTTTCCCCCTCGGGTAAAATATTGCATCGCGTTCGGGCCCGGCAAGGACGGAGACATGTTCCAGTCCACGGACATCATCGGTACGCGACAGTTTGACGCCGCGAAAAGAATTCTGTCCGGGTGGGTGGATCTCGCCAATGGTTTACTGTGCGGTTTACACGAAGCAGACTGACCGAATTTCTGATTTTCCTGAAACCGCTAAAGGGGAACTGTATCGTGCGAAAGCTAAACTTGGTGAACAGACATTTGCCATTCTCGGAGCATGAACTCTTATTTGAAATGAACTGAACTGGTTTTTTGTTTCATTTCTTTGTTATTCGGAATTTCATTCAATTTCCGAGTTTTTATGAATTCAGTCATTCTAAGTCGCACCTAATTTGGATAAAAGTGTGTAGCTGTCTTTTTAATTTTAATCTAACTTGTAAAACCGAAAATCTTCTAGTTGTCCATTTGCCCCATTAAGTATATATTAAGTAGAGCATTTGTCAAGTAATCGCACTCGCATTCGATTATACCTGAAAAAATCGTAGTCGCTTATTTTGCATCTATACAATCGATTGCTCTTCAAGAAAAACTAAACTTTTTAGTGTTACGATGATTATAGGATAAATTAGTCAACAAATATTGCAATGAATTGAGCTGTTGACAGCAGAAAGATCCGATTCGTGAACTTCACAACTCATTCCTACGTACGAAACATCAGCTATCCTATTCAAATTGACACCGCCTCTACACTTGACACGGCGGTAAAACTGCCAGAATACTCGGGCAGTGTCTTTTCTGTATTAGTCTGGTGTGTATCTTGACATCCAGATTCCCTGTTAAGGACCATTGAGCTATGCTCAATGCTTAGTAATTGAGCCATAGCGAATTGTATTCACGGCCCAAGTAACTGTGCCTAACGTTTATGTAGATTGTAGTCTTACTAGGTACGTGTGTTGCAGTATGACAATCATTATTCGTTATGGCATAATTTTGTGTTGATTTTATCAGGCCAGGCAGCGAAAGACTTCAAGGCCCCGTGGGATTCGCGCATCAATACGTCGACATGACGCAAGAGGAAGTGACCCTCAGTGACGGTACAAAGGCGACGACGTGTAAGCCAGGAATGGGCTACAGGTACGAGGTCCGAGTCTCGTTTAATAACGGCTATGGCTGAGCGCAATGGTTTGAGTACTCGAATGGAAATCGAGTATCAATTCTGATGATCTGTGTCGAATTGGGAGAGATGATGTTTTTGAGTACTGAAATTACACGCTCCTTTACACTAAGAGTTAATTTATCAACGAGTATTATAGTTTCGATGCTATTGTCCATCTACGCAACACATGTTACTGGAAATGGCATGTGAAGTCGTGATCGACCCACAGCATTTCCAGAAAATTCAATGAAATAGGCGTGGTCGAAAAAATCCAAAATCATCTTTAATGTGATGTAGAACCGGCATTATAATCTTTGTGGTAGATATTTGAACTTTCCATATCTTTGATATTGTTATGATACCATAATACTCGATTTTTCCAAGCTCAATATATAACCTTATGACATCCATATCTGTACAGCTTTGCGGCCGGCACTACCGACGGACCCGGGGCGCTCAACTTCAAGCAGAGTATGACCCAGGGCACGCCGTTGTGGACTTTGGTGACCAAGATCATTGGTAAACTCGTTTGCAAGACCGAGCCGGACCAGGCCTATTTCGATTGCCACAAACCGAAGCCCGTGCTTCTGCCCACCGGCCGTGAGTACAAGTTTTTCTGTGTCATATATTTCGGGAGGTCCGCGGACATATGATTATGCGACATTCGTGGGTTAAAGTTAGGGTTAGTGTTGGGTTAGGATTAGGGTACTGGTTAATTTTGGTATTAGGTTTATATTAGGGTTAATTTTAGGGAATTTAAGTCACGTGCTAAGGTGTGACATACAGGGTTGTAACCAAGTCACAAGGCTCCGAGTCCTTTTCGATTCACCGCCGAGTCAAGTCCGAATTATAGTGTACACTGTTCAGTGTCGAGTTCAAGTCATGCTCAACCCACTTTTTTACAACAAAATTCATAATATACTCGTTTTGCCCACACCTCTTTTCGAGCACCAGTACCGATAGACAAAATACCAACAACATAAATTGACTCGAGTCAGCTCTATACTTCTTAACTCGGCTCAGTACAACTCTAGGTACAACTGTCATTTTTCATTGCGTCGCAGACTTTGGTCACTAGATAATTCTCGTTGACTAATTACACCAATTACAGCGAAATGCCGGTAAATTAATTTGAGAATTGTTTCTATGCCCTAATAGTAATTGTAATCTCTAATTCTGCTTTTCGTGAAAATGCTAAATGAGAATTGTATCGTGCGAAACTGTAAAGCAGGGCCGGCCAACCCGTGGCCCGCGTGAAGGTTTTGAGTGGACGGCGAGGTGATTTCCGAAATTTCTAATATCATCAAAAATGGATTGCACAGATTGTGAACTTGCAAGGCCAACCAAAAAATTGATTAGTCTGGCCGCAACACTTGAGATGTGATGACTAAAATATCAGTTCCGACGCATTGACAGATCCATCAGCGAGTCACATATTGGTATATCTTCGTACACTACAATAAAGAAGAATAATTTGCGATGGATTTATCAAAAGTAAAAATTTTCTACAAGCTTAGCGCAACATGTTGTCACTCGATTTCTTGTTTTTAATATTGTTGCCCTTTTGTGAAAATGGAAGAACACCTAATGTATCAGATTGAGTCTAACTATATTCGCGATTACGAGACAAAGTGTCGTTCAATATATGCGATCTTGCGTTTGCGCTCGCAGTAAGACCGTCGACTATGAAAACTATAGGCGCGAAAATGATCGACGCATGTTGGTCGCAGCTTTCGATATCGATAAGTCCATGCGCCGAATAACCCAGTCCTCGAAGACGTAGCCTAGCGATATACAGCAGGCACGAAATATAGTCATGTGACAATATTATTGACCTATGAACTTCAAAAAATTTTCGCGCTTCGCGCGGCTGGTGGCCCGCACAATATTTCGTTAATCGAATGTGGCTCTTTGGCTGAAAAGGTTGGCCAGCCCTGCTGTAAAGACATTTGCTATTCTCTTGCTTATTAGAATCAATTCTGATGAAAAGATAGGAAGGTGTCGAAACAACTTGGAGTAGCCTTTAAGATCAGACACTCACCTTACTTCGCCTAGGCTAAGGTGGTTGTCTGATCTTGTAGGCTACTACAAGTTGTTTCGACACCTTCCTATTTTTTCATTGTATCGCAGTTTTGTGATGTTTTGGAACGATGAAAATATTAGTAAACCTGATTGTTGTTGTTGTTGAGATTGATTTTTGCTAATTCAGTAACCTTAAATCTAATCCAATTTTGGAAAGATGAAAATTTCCTAGTTATCATGCTCAAATGTTTGGCGATCTGTGGGAATGATTCGATTCCTATCCGCAGACATGGACATCCCGTACGCGTGGCACCCGTCCGTGGTCGATGTGCAACTGCTACGAGTCGGACAGCTGGTCATAGCCGCCGTTCCCGGAGAGTTTACGACCATGGCAGGTAGAAGACTGAAGGACGCCGTCAAAGCCAAGGCGCAGCAACTCGGCATGCCTTCTGACACAAAGGTGAGGGGAAGTCCTGGCTGGACTACTTCTGCCGGATTTGCACAAACTCCCAATATAGTCAGTTGACGGTCGATCAACTACTGGTTGTTTTGAGTAGCCCTTGTTCTAGTTTCGCGTTTAGAAAAGTGAGTAATTCTAGTTTTAAATCTAGTTGCGCATTTTGAAAATTGAGCAGTTCTAGTTCTAGTTCTAACTGTGCATTTTGAAAAGTGATTAGTTCTAGTTCTGGTTGTAGTTGTGAATTTTGTAAAATGAGTAGTACTAGTTCTAGTTGTACAAGTGATTTACTCCATCGTGAACTGATTTTCATTTATTACGCAATTCTTGGTCGTGGTGCAAAAGACCAACAGGTGATAAGCGCCAAATCTTTCTTTTTAATAAACAACAACAAACAACAACAACAAGTGATTTGTGGTACAGAACTTCAGAATAACGCGAAACAATAACTTCATATTGTTAATTTATTCGCTAAAAGCTTTTCGACTAACTCTCATCAGTAGCGAACGTTAGTGATGGGGTGAATCAAATTCGAAATGTAAGAACTATTTTGTCTGTATGACGTAATAATAACAAAAACAAACAACTAGTAGACGGGCTATAGATACGGTAGTAACGGTACAAAACAAACGTTAGTTCTAGTTGTAGCTGCGCAATTTAAAAAGTGAGTAGTTCTATTTGCGAGATTTGAAAAGTGAGTATTTCTAGTTCTAGTTGAAGGTTTTGAAACTTGAGTAGTTCTATTTCCTAATGTAGTTACAGCTGCACATTTAAAAGATACTCTGTTGCCGAAGAACTATGCGTGTTCTGTTGTGTCTTCGAAATAGTTATTTCTACTTGCAATTGAGTAGAAGTTATTACGCCAACAATGCTAACTATACTTTGACCGCCTCTTTTCGTAGGTGGTGATCGCGGGCCTGTCTAACGTATACACGCACTACATCGCTACATTCGAGGAGTTTCAGGCTCAAAGATACGAGGGCGCGTCTACCATATTTGGCCCGCACTCGCACGCGGCTTACGTCAGCAGATTCTCAAACTTGGTCGGAAACTTGGTCAACGGAACGCCAGGTTCGTACGGCGATAGGTCAGGGATTTTACAAGCATCGCATTGTCATCTAAAATTCTAGATCTAAAATTTCGGAACCCGAATTCATCCTACTCTGCACTGTATACGAAAACAAATTTTGATAATCCAATAACTTGATTGCCTATGGTAACAAATTTACAATGCGTTCAGCTGACCCCGGCCCCACCCCGGACAACATCCTCCAAAAGCAGATCGAACTCCTACCACACCCCAGACCGGACCGACTCCCGGCAGGCAAAAACTATGGGGACGTCATGGTGGACGCCAAAGAGTCTTACAAGACAGGAAGTGGTGTCACCGTCAAGTTTTACGGGTCGAACCCTCGCCATAATATGAAGGTCGGTGGGTGATTTGTGAAGTGATATTGTGAGTGACTGGGATATTAGATAATGGTCTCATTTTAATTCAAATGTCATTTATCCTGAAAATGATCCAGGAAAATTGTACAGTGCGAAACGAGCCAAGCTCAGTGTACAGACATTTGCCGTTCTTGTGCCTCTGAGAACGAATAATTGATACGAGCTGAATTTGATATTTATTTATTTATTTATTTCGGATTCGAAATTGAATTCATTTTCAAATTTTTGCAAATTCAGTCATTCTAATGCTAGTGTAATTAGGAAAAATATATGCCTGTCATTCTAATTCTAATCTAATTTGAACAAAAGAAAACTGTAGCCGTAATTTTAACTGTAATCTAATTTGGAAAAAAATACTGGCTATTCTGTAACTTTAACTGGAATCTAATTTTGAAAAAATACTTGGTATTCTGTCATTTTAACTGTAATCTAATTTTGAGAAAAATACTTGGTATTCTGTCATTTTAACTATAATCAAATTTGGAAAAAAATACTGGGTACTCTGTAATTTTAACTGCAATCTAATATGGATCTAAAACTGTGTAGCTGTAATTGTAATTTTAATCTAATTTGGAAAAAATACTGTATAGCTGTAAACCTGTAATTTTAACGCTAATCTAATTTCGAAAATACTGTGTAGCTATAATTCTAATTCTAATCTGCTTTGGAAAAAATACTGTATATCTGTAATTCTAACTCTAATATAATTTGGAAAATTACTGTGTATCTATAGTTCTAATTCTAATCTAATTTGGAAAAAATGGCTAGCTGTACTTCCAACTCTACTCTAATTCGGAAAGGTCGAACATTTTTTTTATCTGCCCAGCTAGACCTCATTTCTTTTTCCAGCTCGGAAAGACTTACCTCGAAGTCCAGCGTCTGGACTCCGACAAGGGCGGCTGGCAGGTGGAATTCACGGACGCGGACTGGGAGACGAAATTCCGCTGGCGCAGACTCGACAACGCTAACGTCTCGAGGTGAGCAAATGGCGCTTGTGTAAGGTAGTTACGGAAGCCGTAAAGAGACATGCTTCACAGGCCTGAGCTCACCGTGATCGACGGGATTTTCAACTTGATCGCGGACGCCACCGGGTATAGAATCAATCTGGAGCGCTTGGAGGCTCTCGTGAATAACGGGCAATTTTCGGACCACGATCTCGATCAAGAGCACGGATTTGACAATTCCAAGTGAGATATAATCAACAGAATTTATAATAAATCAGATTTGTACAAATTACTGGATTTTCATACCGCGCAACTAGAAGTACGGTAGAACTAGAACTATATACTCTCTTTAGACTTACTCTTACTTTTCAAAACTCGCAACTGTAACACTACTCGCTTGTCATAATACGCGATTAGAGCTAGAACTACTCACGTCTACAAACTCGCAACTAGAACTACACACTTTTCAAAATTCGCAACCTTAACAAGAGCTATAACTGGAAGTAGTAGGCTAAAGCTGTAAAATATCAAATGATAAGTTCACCGACAGTGCAAAATCTACGATGCAAACGGTGCAGCGGTGAAAAAAATTTTGACCCAACGCTTCAATTTTGACACGTCAAAAAAAAATCGCCCTACTGATAATGTTATCAATAAATTAATGTGTGCAGCCTCGTCAAGAAACTGACCAGCAAAGGAATTTTGAGTATGTCTGAAAACGAACAGACGGGTTCCAGTTACCCGACCACGGACGAGAGCCACGTGACAATCGAATGGGACATTCCGGCCAATCAGGCGGCGGGGACGTACAGGTTTGATTTGCAAAATGCCGTCTTTGGAGCAGAATTGGACAGCCACATAATTCCAGTTGGATTCCAGTTAGATTAATTAGAGAGAATTGGTGACAATATAATTTTAATCCAATTTGTGTAATGTTTCTATGTTCTCGTTTTAATTCTGATCGAATTTCTGCTTCTCCTGAAAATGATACAGGATACTTGTATCGTGCGAAACCAGCCAAGTTTGCTGTATAGAGAATGGCCGTTCTCGTGCTTATGAGAACGATCTCTGATTGGTTATAACGGAATTTATTCCATTTCCAAGTTTTCGCGAGATTAGTAATTCTAATTCTAATCTAATTTGAAAAAAAAGCAAAACGTGAAGCTATAATTCTAATTACAATATAGCTTGGTAATATTTGTGCGACAATTATTGAAATTGCAAGGTAATTTGTGAAAAAAAGTTGTAACTATAATTGTAATTCTAATGCAACTTGGTAAAATTGTGTTATTTCAATTCCGATGTAATTTGGGAAGAACTGTGTAGCTATTAATGTAAATGCAATGTAATTAGTGAAAAAAAAATAATTATAATTTCAATTCTAATGTGATTTGGTTAGCTTTGTGTTATTGTTTTCTAGTTCTACTGTATTTTGAAAAATATGTGTGGCTATTATTATAATTCTAATGTAATATAGGAAAAACTGTAGCTTTAACGTAATACTAATACAATTTCGAAAAAAAATCTGTGCAGCTACAATTCAAATTGTAATATAATTTAAAAAGGCAGAATATTCTCTAGCATTCCCTTTTACAAACTTCTTTCAGAATCGTGTACTTCGGGGACCATCTCGCGGAGGTCGGCGAGGTCACCTCGTTTCAAGGCATGACAAGGGAATTTCAAGTTCGGACCTAGCCTCTAAAATATTTTTGATTTCGTTGTTTTCGATCGGATGCAGTTCCTCACCTTTCATTTCAATTCTATTCCGAGAACCTAGCGTATTGTTCGCAGCATTTTTTTTTCATAATCGACACCATTTTGTTAATAAAGAGAATAATATCAAGCTCTTCTGTAGTTGGTTGCATAGCACTGCGTTCACCCCGTCCAGCAACATCGAAATGTCGTGGCTCTGATTATTTGGTGGTGGACGAGTCTCACACACTACATTGGGGTTGTCGAGTGGGCCTGAGCACAATGATTTGGTTCTGACCAGTTTTTGGGTACCTGTGCTGAAATTATACGGCTATTAATCAATCAACAAGAATAATAGTTTCGACACCGTTTCACACTGAAACCTCGATTGGTTGTGTCGCATCATACGAAACATGTAATACAACGCTAACATAATAATTATACACATAACTTTTTTACGGATAGATACGCAACAGCCGTCGTCACGCATGCTTGCCCGGAGTAAATCACTGCTGAGCAATCTGAACGCAACGTAATTGCTAATCCCATAGCTGACGACCCGAGCGCTTAAATTATGTAAAGTTGATCTTATTTGAAATCTACTGTTGCGCTGATTCTGAAAATATACATTAAAATTTCATCAAGGAAGTGGAACCACGCCGAAATAGCCTTCAAAATCTGAAAATCGGCATTGTTCCAAACAATTGCAGCGACGCAACACAACGAACATAACAATGGCCCTTACGTGCTTGTGATTGTTCGGAACAACGCCGATTTTCAGACTTTGAGGTGTATTTCGAGGGGGTTCTGTTGCCCTGATCAGGTTTTAATGTAATTTTTTGAAATCAGTGCGACAGTAGCTTTCAAATAAGATCAACTTTATTCCCTTTGAACGATCGAGTCGTCACCTGTGGGATTAGTAATTATGTTGCGTTCAGATTGCTCAGCAGTGATTTACTCCGGGCAAGCAAGCGTGATTGATCAGATAGAAGCAGACATGGCGGCGCCTGTATGACAATGCTGTTCTCAAAGCCACATTGTCTGCGTCATTATCGGCGAGAAATGGCTTTGAAGTGACATTACTGTCGTTAAAATGTATTCAATAAATGCGATTTATTCCTTGTATATGTGGAATGTGGATAAATGGGCGAATATTGTATCGATTCAGCAATCCGGCCCGCCAAGTACTTAATTTTCCTCTATCCGGCCCGCCGACTCGAGAAGTTGCCCGCCCCTGGCCTAGCAGGATAGCCGCGGATACTAGTTTTCGAGTCTTTGTTGTGACCCGGCCGGAGATCGAACCCACGACACAAAGACACAAACCATTTCTCGTGAGATTGCAAAGTCATTAGTTGGTGAAGTCTTTTGCAGCTCCTAATAATACGAAATATTTCAATTTGCGATCTATCGGGTGTGGTAATGCAATGTAATTCCATGTTAACAAAATGCACACAGATCATTACAAAAGCTATTAAGTTCAATGTCAACAACGTTTGGCGTGAAGGGGATCTTCGATATTTTTAATGCTGGATGAGTCCAGAGTTCAACATCAACATGAGAATACGACACGAGCACATTTCAATCTAACGGCTGAATAGGGATACATCCTCATAAGAACTCTCTAGCTTGGGGTGTATGTATTCTACGATGAATTTAGCACACCGAAAATGTTTCTTCATTACGACTGACGTATTCGCGCACTTTCAAGCATGCATTGTATATTGCAACAACTTATTATGGTTTGTGTCTCTGTAAGTAGAACTCAGACGAGTAGATGTCCTTGCGTATAGGCTGTAACTGTCTGGTACTTAGCTGAGAGAATGTCCTGCGTTGTATTCGTGAATTCTTCGTACGGAAATATTGTTCATACACAGTTTATTATCAACGTATTGCAGTAGGTAGTCTCATCTCGAATTTACTATTGCACGAGTTTATAAATACTCGACATAATCGCAATAGGAAGTTTACGTCATGTGCTTATATGGCGTGAAAATATACTGTTGTGACACGCCCTATACACGCCTACATCATCCCTTGCTTGAGGGAGCGTACATGCAATGAAGCGGAAGGAATAGAAAATGTATAGGTGTAAACAACAGCAAGTCATTTAGCCAATCAATACCACATACTAAACAAGTCCAATTACTAAGACAACGAGAGAGAGATGAACAAGGTTTTCTACAGCTTTTCTAATATACAAGTTAGCTTATCAGATTACAATACAATCCAGATTAACTGAACAAGAAATAGTAACCAACACTACACAAAATCCAGATTAACATACTAGAAATGGGTAGCCTAACCACTAACTACATTTAGCCTAACACAAAAAAAAACAAATGCACAATACATCCCAGTAGGCTCTGCTCAAGTGCAATACACCAGCCAAGTCTGAGAGGCTATCCAACTTGAACAGCAGTCCATGGCCACTCTTATGTACAATGTGGCGGTAACATACAACAATTGTACTTCGCAAGTACAATTTAGATCGGATAGGATCGACGTCTATCACAATCAAAACGCGTTCGCGAGGTGTTCTTCAGCGTCACTCCTTAGTGGCAGGGCGATTGCCTGAAGATCGGTGTGTCAGGACTTACTACGGCTGGGGAATTCTTCTTTGCAAGCGGCACTTTTGGCGAAACCGCTGTTGAATCGTGACGGGTCGGAACGGCCTCAGGCTCTCGATCATGTACCATTGAGGTAGGAACGATTTGATCACCCCGGTTGGCGTCCGGCCGGCGGAGATGGTAGGGAGAGCTGAGCTTCATCGGTCAGGTCGGCTATGGGTTCTTCATATTGTAAAAGCGGCTGCTCGGTTCCAATGGCGACTGTGTGACGTCTAGTTCTTTCGTCAGAGTCATTCCCGTCAGGTTATCTCCCAGAATTGTTCTCGCCCGAATCGATCGATCGCAATTCAATGTTTTGATCGGAGTGGCTGCCACGCGCCACGGTCGGAGTCGAATTGTCTGAAATAAACTCCACAACGGCAATACGTAATGACGTCATTAGGTTGACTTGTATATTAGAAAATCAGGTATAAAAACCTTACTAGTGCAACGCCACTTAAGTAATCAAATATTAGGCTCAATTCCTTGTCATTGTTTAGATATTCCGTGTAACTCTGTACAGCCACTGCAAGGGTCGTTCTATGATTGGCTAGACACTTGCATCCACCTATTCAAACGCCTTCTATTAAGGACGGTGGAGATCCCTGATCTATAGGACCCTTTCCGTATTTTTATTGGACTCAATATCTTAAATTGATGTTGTGATTTCATGACCGAGTGGCAAAAAGTTCCTTGAGTAATCCTACTGGAACCGTATGAACTATACTTTACGGATCGTTCGTGGATCACATAGTTCCTCGAAAAATCCAATTGCGTGATCGGTAAGATTGTACGTGAGGGATAAAGTGGAATCCTATGAAGAGAAAATGTCAGTTTCGTCACAATCCATCCGACAGGACCAAACTTACCTTGGTGTTGAAGCGGCCCACGGCGACGTCACCGGCACCGACTATGCTGCTGCAACAGATTATGACGATTATGTCACATGTCGCTGCCTCGGCCAATAGGAAACGGGACTCCGTGAGTCTCTGAACATTGTTCATAAGTTTGGGCGCAAGTTGGGGCATCGCCACGCCTCACTGACCACTTTTGTCCAATGCAGGTTACCAGACCACGCTCCGACCCGCGGGTGTCCGAGGACGGTGCGGAAAGCACGAACAGAGAGCTTGTTGCCACGCAAACACACTCGCCGCACCTGGAACGGTTACGACGTTGCCCATCTGTAAGTGCGTGACGTAACAAATAGGCGACTCACGTGAACTGGGCTCTTGAGACATCTCGTTATGACGGCCAACATCCCGTCGTCGAGATGACAGTTGTCTAAACGCAACGTCTTGAGTCCTTGACTCCTCGCAACGAGCGTACCAACGACGTGGGCTTCGTCGCGACTCAAAGGAATGTCAGTTACGTCAATGTAGTTAAGGCTTTGCATGAGGAAGTCGTCGTCTGATTCGTAGATCACCGTGTAAAACTCCATTCGGATACGGGACGACGTCTTCCGTTTCGCGAGCTGCAAGCAAATCGATCGACCAAAAACCAGCTGTTTTTCCCTTTGATCCGGGACTGTGACGAAGCAAGGGGAGTTGTCGACGCTTGCGTCATATTTTTCAACAATGCACCTTTTTTACAGATGCGTCTAACCATTTTTCTAATCTCTCTCTCTCAATGTATAGATCTATATATAAATTTTTCATGAGATATAAACATGACGCAATATGGAGGCTCAATTTAACAATAACTCACTTTTATCCGTTGATTTTTCGTGGACGAGTCCGGAAACAAATCTGCGTACGACCGACCATCGATTTTCGTGGAGATGTTTTCCGTCGAATCGAGAGAATTCTTCAGCTGTCATATGAGCTATGAAGCTTGCTGCAAGGAACTCTTGTATGCTTTGATGACAGAAGAAGAAGACAAAGTCACCCTCCATTAAATGTCGACTGAGCAGATTGTTGCCGGGAACCTTCATAATCAAGTCCTGAACCTCTTCGGTAGACAAACCTAACTTTTGCAAATCCTCCTGATAAAATACGACTCGCCCTTCTTCCATTCCTCGAAAAGCCATTTCCTTCAATTTTGATAATATTTTGTCTATTTTGTCACGCTGTCGGATGTTTTCGACGTATCGAAGAGCGGAAATGATTCTTCTGTACAGTTCGGTAACTGTAGTCGGCGGAGGTTTCGTCGGATCTCTCGCCATTACAACTGCTGTTAAAATGAGGAACACGGGAACTGACACCAAATTGAGTAGCCTGGGCGACATACTACGAATATTTTCCCAGGCTTCAGCACCACCTTCTCCGATTAAAAACACGAAAAGTTTTTCTGCGTCATTTGGCGTCAATCCTGAGAGAGTAATGATGTCGCTAGGTCGCGCCTCCGCAGGTAACTCTGACACTCTAAATTCGCGTGATGCCAAGACTATTTTCGCCTGGGGAAGCAGATTACCCGAGAGTATGTTGTACATGATCGTTGCTGTATCGGTATGGGAGAATGGATTAATTTTATCGTAATTTGTACCATCGCCTATCTTCCACGTAGCCTGATCCAGACCGTCGAAATATAAAACTGCATTCGTTTGGTTTTCCAGCAACCACCGGTAAGCACGTCTCTCATCGAAATCATTTTCGAAAAGTCCCCCGAAGAGAAATGTAGATGCTGTCACATCACCAGCGTACTTGATGGTTTTCAATTCGATAAAATGTATTATTTTCGAGGCTTCTTGATTGGAGCCTTGTGTTAGGGAGGTTGTTGCATCGAGTGATTTTCTCGCTAATCTACGCATGAGAGTGGTTTTACCCGATCCCGCAGACGCGACAATGCCTATGACCGAATGTTCGTCTGGGTGTGAGGAATTAGTTTCTCCAGTAATTGACATTATAAGCTGATCGAACGGCAAGGTATCCTCATCTTGCTCTTTGTGTCCGTGAAAGCCTATTTCTTTTCTCAATTGAGTTGCCAATACCTTCGTCCGTTTTATACCTAGCCATGACCACTTCTTCATCCTTACTTCCATGTCTTTGACGTCTTTGTAATTTCCTTTGAAGTAATCATTAACTTTAACCTTTCTCATCCGAGGGTTAACTTGGAAGTCCGGTCGGTGCAGACTCTCAGTCTTGAAATCATCAAGAATTTTGTCGGCAGTTTTCTGTCGTGTGTTGGTGTTGACGATGTTTACTAGTGCCCAACACTCCTCTACAAAACAGAGATTACTAGGAGTTATTATTATATCATTACGACTCCGTAATTACACCTCTGGTTAGATTCTCGCTGAATGTATTGCAAAAACCGATCCTATGGTAAAAACACCCGGTAAATGGATACGGATGCTGTATAATGGGTTGGTTAACTTCCGGCCAAATATGTATGTGGATGACTCATGGGACTATCCGGATAACCTCTCTTTTAACGTTACCTTTTGATAGATGTGATTGGATTTAAAATAATACAAATATCCAAATCCGCAACCTCTTATGAATTATGTCATTAAAATGGAAGTTATTAGAAATTCATTGTCCAACGTTAATTCTAAATCCGAAGATCAAAATGTTGTGAATCTGAATCCGGGTAATTCTTCAAATCCATTTTTATGCAAATAATAATCGGGTATGAGTATAAGTATCTTGGACTAGTAATATTGTTATGTTTCTATTCAGAGTAACAGTGTAAATACACGCATAACCCGGAGCATCTTGCCCCTAAGTAAAAGAACGCGATTGAAGTAAACTTATGAAACTTCAGTAATAAAGGCTAATTGTTATTCCCTATGCAATACATGAACAGGTAGAAATGATTGAAAATGAAGAATCGAAATTATGAAAATTGTGCTGTGATTTTTTAGTATAGTATGCAATAACATGTGGGTCAATTCTTGTGTTCCATTGTCTCGTCCTTTACATTAGTAGTATATATGCTCGCTCAACCATTGCCTGGGGCTATTATGGGCCCGCTCGACCGGTGCCGCGAAACTCGTGTTGAGCCGGTGACCCTTTTGACCAGTGGTTCCCAAACTTTTTCGGTGTGAGGGCCAAATTTAGAATTTCAGAGTACGGTCGGGGCCGCACGAATACTACGGCTATGAAACAAACCCAAACAGTCATCATGGCTATTTCGGAGTAGTTTTATTGCCCTATTGAGATTTCAAAACTGTGCACTGTTTACCGCTACTTATCTGCTGCATTGGGTGTCCGTTGAGTGAATATGCTTTTCTCGCCTACACGCGCGAAGCGCGATAAATTTCTTTAGTTTCACGACTGAATAGGTCAATATGATCGGGAATTGCATGTATTGCTATCAATTTTCATCCTGTCTCTGTTCACGTAATCTATTTTACCGGTAGAGCTGAGTGAGGTGTGTTTGAAAAGGTATAGGCCCCCTCAATAGTAATTAAACATCTCCGGGGTATACCCGTTGGCAGGAACGTAACAGCACTTCGTCAGGACCCCGGGCTCCCATAGGGTGATAAACTGACCCCACATCACGTTGTTCGCTTTTGCCACGAAATTAAAGTTGTACTGTTTAGTCACTTTAGTGGGAAAGCCCGACGCGCGAATATTTCGATAATTCATGATAAAATCGGTGAATAAGATCGGGAATTGCATGGTTGTTAAACCTATATGTATTTTGTATGTATAACGAAGTTTTTGGTATTTCGAAGTATTTGGTCAGCATAAAAGCAGTCTTTACGACCAAGGCTTTCTAGCTGCCGATCGTTCTGACACACTTCTTGGAGTCACATGTTACATGGCCTAAAACTGTATATGTCTTGGTGCGTTGTGGTGCGGTCATGGCCAACGCTGATATGCCCATTTCTATAAATCTTGCGTATTTTTTCTTGGGGAAGAGTACCCAATAATCAAGATATATGGCTAATTGAACTCGCGCAAAGCGCGAAAATTTTTTGACAAAGTTGCATAAATTTTCAAAAAATACTCACGAAAGCATTTTGGGCCCTATTCCAGTTAGACCCCTTCACTTGGGGGTTTGGGGTGCAGCAGTTACGGCCCTGACTATACGACTACCAATTATGCTGCTTTTAGCTGGCTAAGCAGTATGCATCTCGGCGTATTCAACCGTGAGTCACGTGTTGCACATCTAGTTATCATAGGGTACCGAGGCAATCTTAGCCCACCCGCTCGACATTCAACCGCGTGCTCAAGGAAAAGCAGGTACTTTGTCTCAAAGCTCATCCAGACTACACTGATGGGTTTCGTTGCGTATAATTAAGTATTAACGTGCTGCTACCCCATAACACTAATTCATTTATCATAACTAGCAGGCCCTAACATATTTTATTACACACTCTGCTCGTCATTGAAGACGTGCCTCGAAGTAGACCATTCACCTCTATTGGGACACTGTAATAAATGAAAAAAAAACATTGGACTCACCCTGACTCGGGGGACTTGCTTCTCCTTCAGTACGGGTAGTGTTGTAGACATTGATCTGATTTCCGGCCACAGCGTTAATAGCGCAATTTGTAAAATTTTGATTGACATTTTCACCTTCAGCCAAAGTTGCAGATCCTAAGATACAAGTGTAGGTGTAAGTGTACTGCGTGTCAGGTTCCATACATAGTTTCATCACAAAATATCTTGGAACGAGCAAAATATGCAGTATTTAAATAACCACTATTTATATGGATAATAATATTTTGAATTTCAAGTAATAATCTACGCTCCAATACACCAGGCGTTACTTACCGCTTGTTCCCGGTGATAATGATGTAATCATGACATCAGCGACACCATAATTGTGATCTCGACCCCCTTCTGCCATGGTATTGATCAAGTGGTACTAATTAATTATCTATCGTAGTGCTTTTCAACCATTTTGAGCTTCATTCGGACTTTTGTTGTAAAATAATTTCATTCGCACAAACCATAATCGAAAAACTATTTCACTAAAACCCTTGTCAGTCAAACAAGTTGTTCGATTTTGTACAAGAAAGTCTACTAGTGCTGGGATGGCCAGGTCTTAAAATCTGTTCTGCACTGCTATCCAAAATAAGCGTATCTTACGCGATTGGAACATGCTTGCTGGCAGAAATCGTTTTTGAGAGCTGACACAAAGGTCCCGGAGGCTGCAAGTTTGTCGAAAGGGTGAAAAACACGCATGTTTGTGTTGAGGTCTTTGCCTTCTGTCTTTTGGAACATAAGGTGCAAAACGACCAATGAGAGTAGGCACATTGGAGATCGCTACTTCATAATACGTTCCTCCAACTTCTGTCTCGCGAGTATATGAGAAGAGCACATAAACTCGCGATACTGTATGTATTCTCCTCTTTGGCTCAATCTAACTCGAGAATTCATAACCGTTTAATAATTATAGAGAAGCTTTTACACTACCCCTAATCTCAGTTTTGTAGCATCTAGCGACTCGAGGCGTGGTCAAAGTGGCTTCTGACAGACAGCACCCCAGCAGAGAATGCCATACTCAACCCTAAGATTTTTGCGTGCGCTTGGCACTTCCAGATATATGAAATGAATACTATACAATTTGAGCCATACTTTCTCTCGGTCAGAAGTCGCAAGATTGCTTTTTCTCATCACAATCGGACTCCATATAATGACACAAATTTGTGAATGAATGTTTCTTGCTAATAGGTTTTATCGAAAAAGCCGTTATCATACACAATCGCCGGGGTTTGTAAATGAGGAGTCAGCAATATTCATGTTCATTCTTTAGAAATAGAATATACAATTGAATGACAGTCACAAGTTGGTAGATAATTTGAAAGAGCATTATAGCATTGTATATAAACAACTGTATCACAAGATATATCGATAGAAATACAATAGAGCAGCATGCATTAACGCTCCATTCATTTGACTATTCGATTCAACGAAGTGAGCTGAATGCCTCTGAGAAAATACATTTGTGAAGTGATTCGCTTCTATTGTTCGGATTTGTGATCCAACCGAATTTGTCAGGTACGAAGAATTTGTGCCGTCATTTGAATTAGTTTGAAATTTTTCGTTTTTAGCGAAATTTTGCGTGAAAAGATACGTCAACGGCAAATGGATCACAAAGGGAGATTACTGAGTCGTTATGCAAGTGGTTCTACGTTACTACTGTACGTTCTATTCTGTGCATGTCTTTTGAATGGTCCGGAAAGGATGTCGACGATGCAGAAGGTGAAAAGAAGAAGAAACGCACTGCAGATAAGAAATGGACTGTGAGTAGGATTTAGAAAATTTTCAAAACTCGTTTTAAGAGGAACGAAAGTTGTAGTTTAGTAAAAGGTTTGAGCCATAACCTCAAACGTGCTCGGATGTGAGAATTGTGAAAATTTTATTCCGATTCAGATTTTACAGCGACGAAAACACGGAAACGTTGATTTCTACCGAGGTTGTGATGATTGCGCGAACGGATTCGGAACTCGTGCTGGAAATTTCTATTACACACCAATTCTACACTGTAAAAACTGGACCCGCCTTTAAAGGTGGATACAAAATCCGTAGACTGGTTTATCCGGATGTGGCCACAGCCGTGCGCTTCGGCGCGGTGGGCGTCGTGTGCGCACTGAGCAGCCCCAGGGTTACATTCCGTACTAGATATACCACTTTGATAGCGGGATTTGGTATATATATTGGAGTAATTACGCTATCAAGGTATAATTGCCACTTACTACCCACCTTGCATATCACAGATCAATATATACTCCTGGCTGAGTTAATACTAACATTTGTGGTGAGTGTCAAATCATAGGGGTGGATAGCCAATCCACGTTTAAACGGTGGATTATCACGGTGGAAAGATGTTTCCACCTTTTAAAATAGAGGAAATAGGTGGAATGGCCTTTTCCACCTTTACAAAACGGTGGAAACATCTGTTTCACCTCATATCCACCCATAAATCCACCTTTATCTTTTACAGTGTACGTATTCCATACCAGGAAAATACACTCCACGTTGAATTTATTTATATTTGCGGCAGAAGAATTTTCCAGTTGCG
Source organism: Botryllus schlosseri (assembly GCF_051294905.1). Lineage (NCBI taxonomy): Eukaryota > Metazoa > Chordata > Ascidiacea > Stolidobranchia > Styelidae > Botryllus > Botryllus schlosseri. The sequence goes on along the minus strand of NC_137251.1, from coordinate 1,239,394 downwards.
TTTAGTGTATAGCCAAAGTTAAAGTCGATATTAATCACTTTCAAAGGATATTTATTCTCCTGCTTAAATTTAAAATTAGAACCTTGGCCGAAAATTAAATTACCGTAGCCTACGATCAATTTTATTTGAAATATTTACAGGATGTCTATTTCCAAGTATATTTTACTTGTATTATAATTCGTGCTTTATTATGTGTCTGCCTGTAGTTCAGGTGATAATCAGACTTGCTCACTCTTTTAAAACTCGCAACTGGAACTACAACTACTCACTTCTGAAAATACGCAACTAGAACTTGTTGTGTTTGATTTATATCGCGGTATAATTTGAGTTACGTTAGTTTTCGTGTCGCACCTTTTGGATGTAAATACACACCCATTTCGCTATGAACGTACTACCTCAATTCATCGATGCATAGACCCAGATTATCATGATCTGAAACAGATAACCATGCGCGGACTGGGATTTTGCTGACCAACGAGGACAACGACGCCCGTGTATGGTGGGTCAAAGACAGCCAGTCGGACGTCTACATGTTCCTGACCAAGAGCGAACCTAGGTGAGATTAAGCCGCGAAATCGCAATTCCGAGGCTGTAACTTGATTCCGTAATACAGACACAGACAGATTTGGGCGACTAGATAATATATTTATAATTATTTGTTATTCAGTTCAGTAGTTCCAGTTGGCTAATTATACTAATGAAAGCGAAATAACAGTAATGTAATTATAATATAAACTTCATCGTTATTAAAATTTTAGGTATTGCGGGTAACGACTAGGGCTAGGGTTCGATTCTGAATCGAGTGCTCGAGAATCAGCCATTACGACGTGTAACAGTTTGAAAAGATACGGTAGTTCAAAGATGTACTGTACATTTGATGCAACCAGGAAGAATATAATGCCAGTCTACAGTGGTATTATGTCGACAATGCCTATTTCATTGCACTGAGTCACAATGGTGGCAGCACTTAACAGATCCGTCATTTTTACCAACGTATGCTGCTATACGACCAATCGATGTTTCAAGCCTTCCACAGTGGAAAATAGCATCGAAGCTATATTAATCGTTCGTAAATTAACTCTTATAGTGGCAATTGTGGACGACCTCTTCATTTTATAGATGTAAAGAGATTCAACAATCGTTTTCAGAAAACTTTGTTATACGTCCTCACGACACCAGCCAGTTGAGACAAGAACGAAGCATGCATTCACGTGACCACCAAGTGTCCATTCTACCTAGTCTGAACAATACACTTGGTGGCTCCAGTAACAACAACTCTACCACCACCAGACCACCACAATAACAATAAACAATCATAACAAATACACATCCCTAATGGGATGGACTGCCACATCAATGAGTGTTTAAATTCGGTACTCGAAAAATATCTCTCACTGATCAACTCGAATCATTAGAATTAACGCACGATTCAAATTCTGTGCCCAACCCTAGTGACGAACTTTGTATTATGTCAGCAGATTCTCAAACTTGGTCAATGGAACGCCAGGTTCGTGTTGCAATATGCATGGGATTTTACTGACATGGCGTTGTCGTCTGAAATTGTAGATTAGTTCTATTATGTGAGCTCTAGATATAAGATTAGTTCAGTTCTAATGGCGAGTTTTGAAAAGTGACTAATTCTAATTCTAGCTCTAGTTCAGTGCTTTTCAACCTGTGTGACGGTTCGCACTAGTGCGAATGAAAAAAAAATTCAGTGCGAATCACGAGCGTGGTGCGAATGGTGCGAATGAAAAATCCGGATGAGTGCGAACGGCAAGCGTGGTGCGAATGAAAAATCCCGATGAGTGCGAATGAAAATTGTCCATGTTTCTCACTTTTTCGACGTGGAATAATTCAAATAAACACGATATTAAGTACATTGAGCGCGTAAATTTTGTCGTTTGGAAGCAATTCTAAAAACTTGTTGGTAGCTAGGCTTTTCTAGTTCACAAGTGAGGAACGCTGCCGATGCGTGTATAACTGTATAATGCAAAGTTTGAGATAATATTTCCGCGCGAGAGGATTACGTCGCTGCATGGAAAAAAATAAGGAGTTGAATCGGTATCAGTTGCTCACTTGCTCGGAGACATCCACCGTGTAGGGATATTGTATATCGACCTTGTAGGAATGTAGGTAATAGTAGCTGATGCCAGTGTTGACATTTGGGAAATTTGAATGCAAAATATTGGAATTTGGGCACACATCCATGTTGGTTAACAGCAGAATTTAGCGTTTCTTCAACTATAACAATTAGCATATTAGATTTATAACAAGTGTTGTTTACTCGTGTACCTAACCAAGGATTAGAGGCAGTTATAAATAAAATTAGTGTAAGCACGTTAGTGTCTTACTTCCAATGAATATTTATCTTGCACCACATCGAATTATTAAGTCACTGGGCAGTTTATCTACTTACCAGTGCAATGGCCTGTTTGTAATGCGAACTCCACAATTTAGGCTTAGACTCGTTTCCCTGTTCTTGGACAGATGATCTCAGGCCAAGTCTAGATCGTAAAGGCATAGTCCTATATATAAGATATTGGTGATTCCACTAAGCTTGCTGATCCATAGGAAAAGTTTGCCTAGTTCGTGTTCGTACCGCCTTTGTACTACAAATTTGTAATACTCCGAACTCTACCGGTTTAGCTTGAGCAGATGAGCACTGAGCGTGAGCAGTGAGCACCCTCTGCAGAGCAAAATCAAATCCACCAAGCCGCATGTCTTACGATATTCCTTATGCAGCCTAATTTTAGCTTAATTCGACTGTTCAACCTTATTACTCTTTATGTATAGAGGGATATGTGGGATAGTAAAGATAATTTGACATTATTTCAGTCGGTTTTCCAATATTGTACGATTGACCTAAAAGCCATCCCGCAGTTGGCTACCCGGGCTGATATAACTGTGTCTTAATCATGAATCTTATGTGAGTAATAATTATTCAAGAAGGTGAAAGTTTCGGCTTTGACAACACAAGGATGCCGAACGTTGTTATTGAGAGATATGTTGATTTGTGTACTGCATAGATAAGAAGTTAATGGAGCCTAAGCTTATCCATATACAACAGTCATCAATTACTCGGATTGTGCGGGTTTGTATAGCAATGCATTCCTGATTTGAACGCTCACCGCACCATCCAATCGTCTAACATTAGGGTTACCATATTTTGGAATCAGGAAAGGAGGACACTATTTCAAAATTTTCAAACACAGAATACCGGTGGAATATCCTGAAAAAGTGATACATTTTTGCCACTTCGTAGTCAGTTGAATAAAATATAAAAAAGGGTCAACTTTCGCTCAGCTCCCGAAATACCCGCCGGAGCGTCACTTTGGTGCTGATTTCTGGCATCTCAGTCGAATTTTGCTATAAATTTGACCAAAATTCCGAAAAAAGACGACAAAATCTCAAAAAGTAGGACATTTATGCGTCCTCGGAGGACATTTTCAAAAACCCGAAAAAGGAGGACAAATCCTCCGTCCCAGTCAACAAAAGTGTGTACATTCAATGCCGAAACAGGCGAAGAAAGTGCAGGAGAGAAGTGAACGCAACCGTTTTGACACTACAGTGAGGCGGCATCTTTGATGTACAAAAACTGATCGCTCTCGAATTCAGAATATCGATTGTTCTCCTTTCCATCGGTCGGCAAGCGAGATTGGTGTCAGCGTAATTAACCAATCAAATTGCGCTTGATTATCACGCGACTTCAACGTGACGTTTCTTCTGCCTGGCATTTCCAGGTTCGTGAGCACTTGAGCGTGGAGTGATTGTGATGTCATAAGTCATCGGATGTTGTTTACCGCTGCACACTTGAAGTTTGAATTATCGTCCGTACCGGCGAATTGTATTTCCGAGACTGTAGCGATGAAGTGAAATATGAATGAAGTTCTTTGTTGAGATAAGTGGAGCAAGAGATAGTTCGGGTTATTATTGAGATTTGAGAATAGCAGATCAGTCATATTAATTGCTTGTTTGTGTTAGGCTTGTAAAATAGGACATGATATAAATGCTGACTTTGACTTTTACGTGTTCTGAAGTGTCAGGTTGGAGGCAGTGAATAGCGTGATACTTGTCAAGTGCTCTGACCGGCTGTGACATCATTTGTGAATGCATTCATTAATGTTGGCTAGGTATATTAACGAAACATGGGATATGCTCAACCATCTATTTTCTCTGTCTGCATTATCTGTGACTGAATTTACAATCCTTACATCGGTTGCCATTTCAAGTGTTCAGCCAAATATTATATCTTGTAATATTTCTGATTAAAATTTGTGATACTCATTTCAGTTAATCTACGAGTTATTTTATTACTATATTTGCCTTTATTTTACGATGGAGACTGAAGCCATGAAGTGACTGCGATATGCCCAAATATCAGTATACGTCTGATGGTGAATTGAAAGAAATGGAGCGTTGGCGAAGGCAACAGTTCATATCGTCCTCTAAGCATTGCTTCAGCCTGCAGGGACAAGGTCCTTGATCAGCCGATTATCATTACTAATCATATTTCGCTTTCTGTACATCGAGGAATATGAGGCCAGTGGAATTACCCAGATATCAGAGATCAAGCCAAGCCGAAACGTGGGTTTTATCATTCACAATTGGGCTCTGAATGAAGTTAACGTCCCGCACAGTGAGCTGGCTGCTGAAGGTAGCTCCGCGTTGCCTTGACCCTATTCTTCCCGCCAAGGTACAGACTTGTTCGATAAACCAGATTTTGTCTGCATTTCAATTCAAGAACAGGAATAGTTGTATCAAACTTGTCCCGGAAAGAGCATCTCTCTGTATCTCGACTGAAATCACTGTGTCGTTTTATGCATTTTATATGACTGTCTGTCTGTATTTGACCGGTATTTTGAATGTATGCTCGTGGTGGATTTTATTATAACTAACACGATAATGAAAATATATTGTCAAATTGTGATGTCTTGCAACATAAGGCTAATATATCTGCCAGAAAGCAACAATAATTCAGGTAGGGATAGGGTTACCAGCGGTTGTAAGCTGCAGTAGCGAGAGGGTTAATGAACGGCAACTAAAGGGTTAATGAGTCTGCGGCTGAAGTGCGAAAAGTGTATCTTTTGAAGCATCATTTTGGCATCGAATGCGCAAACTACGCCGGGCGATCGCTTCCCATTTTGTTGACTGGGGTATATGGTAACCCTATCTAACATACCTTATCACGCGAAGCATCTTTTCGAATGTTGTCAGAAAAATGAACCAAAGGTGCTAGTCGCAACATTGATGCTACGATTCAAGTGCAGTTTCACTATTTTGTGCGTTCTGAATGCAAACACATTCACATCCACATCGCGATGACGTAACATGTGGATTTACTGGCAAAGTGATAATGTTTCGAGTGAATATTGTTCTTGGGTTCGCCCTTGCTTCCAAGGAAATCACTGCACGATACCCACGAAAAATGCAACGAACTTCTTGAGAACAACGGGAGTGCGATATCTGTGATTGTTCTACTGCAGTGATTTTAGTGCTTGATTAGTCAATAATACGATGCGCTGAATGCAAAATAATGAAGCTCTGTACCTCCAAGATTAAGCTCTGCGAATACAAAAGTGATAAGTTTCTTCATTTTCTTTTCGTGTACTAAATTTTGGCTGACTGGTGCGAATGAAATTATTTTTCAAAAAAAGTGCGAATGGAGCTCAAAAAGGTTGAAAGTGACTATAGCTCTAGTTTTAGTTCTAGTTGTGAGTTTCGAAATGTTATTAGTTCTAGTTCTAGTTGTATATTTTGAAAAGTAGTTCTAGTTCTAGTTGTATATTTTGAAAAGTGAGTAGTTCTAGTTCTAGTTGCGTATTTTGAAAAGTGAGTAGTTCTAGTTCTAGTTGCATATTTTGAAAAGTAGTTCTAGTTCTAGTTGCATATTTTGAGAAGTGAATAGTTCTAGTTTTAGTTGCAGTAGCGCATTTTGGAAATCCAGTAGCGTCTAGAAGTCTGACTATGCTTCTCTCGTAACAAATTTACAATGCGTTCAGCTGACTCCGGCCCCACCCCGGACAACATCCTCCAAAAGCAGGGGAGATAGTGTAGTCTGTAGTGGTTACGATGAGCGCCCACCAAGCAGACGGACCGGGTTCGATTCCCGTCGGAGGTTTATCTGGGCTCCTCTTCCCCCGCCGTTGCCGTTCTTACGGCGACAAAAAAAGCCCAGTAAAAGACCCGACGAAAGAAAGCACTCACAAGGAATGGAAAGAACTAGTAGAAAGGGTCCCGGCTTCAAAGAAGATCAACATCGAAAAGGACTGTGACATCGGGCACTCTAGGCCGAGGAGGATGTTAGAGTAAAGGATCGCTACTGATGCGTGTCGTTCGACATCCTCCTATCTGTTCATGACATCGCATTGTGTCTTATCGCATTGTTAATTGTGTGTGACTTGTTCAGATAAAAATAATAACCCAACAATGTTATGAACTCGAAGGTCGAACTCCTACCACACCCCAGACCGAACCGACTCCCGGCAGGCAAAAACTATGGGGACGTCATGGTGGACGCCAAAGAATCGTACAAGACAGGAAGTGGTCTCACCGACAAGTTTTATGGATCGAACCCTCGGCATAATATGAAGGTCGGTGGGTGATTTGTAATGTGGTATTGGGCCTTTGAGAAGGAGATAATTTTAATTGCATGATTAGACTAATTAAAGCGAAATGTCGGTAATCTAATTCCTGAAATACTTCGCTATGCTCTCCCTTTAATTCTACTGTAATTTCTGGTTTTCCTGAAAATGCTACAGGAGAACGGAACAGTGCGAAATGAGCCAAGCTCAGTGTACAGACATTTGCCATTCTTGTGCCCATGAGAACGAATGATTTGATACGAACTGAAATTGATTTTTGTTTATTTATTCATTTATTTCTGATTCGTAAATAAATTCCATTTCACATTTTTGCAAATTCATTCATTCTAATGCTAAGGTAATTGTAAAAAATGAATGGCTGTCATTCTAATTCTAATCTAATTTGAACCAAAGAAAACTAGCCGTAATTTTACCTGTAATCTAATTTGAAAAAATACTGCATAGCTGTAATTTTAACTCTAACTAATTTGGAAAAAGATACTGGGTATGCTGCAATTTTAACTTTAATCTAATATGGATATAAAACTGTGTAGCTGTAATTGTAATTTTAGTCTAATTTGGAAGACATACTGCGTATCGCTGTAATTTTAACTCTAATCTAATTTGGAAAAATACCGAGTAGTCTGTAATTTTACCTCTAATTTAATTTGGAAAAAATATGGGTATTCTGTAATTTTAACTCTAATGTAATATTGATATAAAACTGTGTAGCTGTAATTGTACGTTTAATGTAATTTTGAAAAATACTGTATATGTGTAATTTTAACTCTAATTCTGCTTTTCGTGAAAATGCTAAATGAGAATTGTATCGTGCGAAACTGTAAAGCAGGGCCGGCCAACCCGTGGCCCGCGTGAAGGTTTTGAGTGGACGGCGAGGTGATTTCCGAAATTTCTAATATCATCAAAAATGGATTGCACAGATTGTGAACTTGCAAGGCCAACCAAAAAATTGATTAGTCTGGCCGCAACACTTGAGATGTGATGACTAAAATATCAGTTCCGACGCATTGACAGATCCATCAGCGAGTCACATATTGGTATATCTTCGTACACTACAATAAAGAAGAATAATTTGCGATGGATTTATCAAAAGTAAAAATTTTCTACAAGCTTAGCGCAACATGTTGTCACTCGATTTCTTGTTTTTAATATTGTTGCCCTTTTGTGAAAATGGAAGAACACCTAATGTATCAGATTGAGTCTAACTATATTCGCGATTACGAGACAAAGTGTCGTTCAATATATGCGATCTTGCGTTTGCGCTCGCAGTAAGACCGTCGACTATGAAAACTATAGGCGCGAAAATGATCGACGCATGTTGGTCGCAGCTTTCGATATCGATAAGTCCATGCGCCGAATAACCCAGTCCTCGAAGACGTAGCCTAGCGATATACAGCAGGCACGAAATATAGTCATGTGACAATATTATTGACCTATGAACTTCAAAAAATTTTCGCGCTTCGCGCGGCTGGTGGCCCGCACAATATTTCGTTAATCGAATGTGGCTCTTTGGCTGAAAAGGTTGGCCAGCCCTGCTGTAAAGACATTTGCTATTCTCTTGCTTATTAGAATCAATTCTGATGAAAAGATAGGAAGGTGTCGAAACAACTTGGAGTAGCCTTTAAGATCAGACACTCACCTTACTTCGCCTAGGCTAAGGTGGTTGTCTGATCTTGTAGGCTACTCCAAGTTGTTTCGACACCTTCCTATTTTTTCATTGTATCGCAGTTTTGTGATGTTTTGGAACGATGAAAATATTAGTAAACCTGATTGTTGTTGTTGTTGAGATTGATTTTTGCTAATTCAGTAACCTTAAATCTAATCCAATTTTGGAAAGATGAAAATTTCCTAGTTATCATGCTCAAATGTTTGGCGATCTGTGGGAATGATTCGATTCCTATCCGCAGACATGGACATCCCGTACGCGTGGCACCCGTCCGTGGTCGATGTGCAACTGCTACGAGTCGGACAGCTGGTCATAGCCGCCGTTCCCGGGGAGTTTACGACCATGGCAGGTAGAAGACTGAAGGACGCCGTCAAAGCCAAGGCGCAGCAACTCGGCATGCCTTCTGACACAAAGGTGAGGGGAAGTCCTGGATGGACTACGTCTGTCGGATTTGCACAAACTACCAATCTAGTCAATTGACAGTAAATCAACTACTGGTTGTTTGGAGTAGCTCTTGTTCTAGTTTCGCATTTTGAAAAGTGAGTAATTCTAGTTCTAAATCTAGTTGTGAATTTTGTAAAATGAATAGTTCTAGTTCTAGCTGCAAAGTTTGAAAAGCGAGTAGTTCTAGTTCAAGTTGCGAATTTTATAAAATGAGTAGTTCCAGTTGTAGTTCTAGCTGCGAATTTTTAAGAGTGAGTAGTTCTGGTTCTAGCTGCGAATTTTGAAAAATAAGTAGTTCTAGTTCTAAATCTAGTTTTGAATTTTGTGAAATGAGTAGTTCTAGTTTTGAAAATTGAGTAGTTTTTGTTCCTAATGTAGTTATAGCTGCACATTTAAATATTTTGTTGCCGAAGAACCATGGGTGTTCTGTTGTGTCTTTGAAATAGTTATTTCTACTTGCAATTGAGTGGAAGTAATTACGCCAACAATTTTAACTATACTTAGACCGCCTCTTTTCGTAGGTGGTGATCGCGGGCCTGTCTAACGTATACACGCACTACATCGCTACATTCGAGGAGTTTCAGGCTCAAAGATACGAGGGCGCCTCTACCATATTCGGCCCCCACTCGCACGCGGCTTATGTCAGCAGATTTTCAAACTTGGTCGGAAACTTGGTCAACGGAACGCCAGGTTCGTACGGCGATGAGCATGGGAGTTTACAAGCATCGCATTGTCATCTAAAATATATATCCTTTTCAAAATCTACATCTGAAATCTTCTAAAATCTCGATTTCGGAACCCGAATCCATCCTACTCTGCACTGTCTGTGTCTACGAAAACAAATTTTGAAAATCCAATAGCTTGTACAAGTCCGCCTCTGATTGCCTACCGTAACAAATTTACAATGCATTCAGCTGACCCTGGCCCCACCCCGGACAACATCCTCCAAAAGCAGATCGAACTCCTACCACACCCCAGACCGGACCGTCTCCCGGCAGGCAAAAACTATGGGGACGTCATGGTGGACGCCAAAGAATCGTACAAGACAGGAACTGGTGTCACGGTCAAGTTTTACGGGTCAAACCCTCGGCATAATATGAAGGTCGGTGGGTGATTTGTGATGTGAAATTGCGACTTGGAAGAATTAGATAATGCTCTCATGTCAATTCTAATGTCATTTATCCTGAAAATGCTACAGGAAAACTGTACAGTAGGGCTCTTCAAAATTGACTTTCTTTCTCAAATCGTACTGGCTACTTGATAAAATTGTTAGGTTACCTAATTTAATGGGCTAGACTACCCCCAAAATGAAAAAAATATCTAAAAATTTATTTTTGTTGATCTTTGTACTATTAAATGTTATCTTTCATCTGCCCAAGTTTTGAAATGATTGGATAATCCTAAGTGTGTCAAATTTAACATTTTATGATCTTATCCAGTCACCGCACCCCCCTAATATCAACCCACCACGAAACAACAACCAATATCCCTCCGAAACTTTGTCGCAAGGCTTCATTTTGACGATCTAGTGTTATTTGCGATCTCTATGGTTTAATCAATGATGTGTTACAACAGATGTAAACAAACCATAGTGTCCTATCAGACTTGGACAACTAGAAAATCTTCAGCTTTTCTGAACTAGATTAGAATTAGAATTAGAGCTCCCCAGTTTTTTTCAAACTAGATTAGAATTAGAATTAGAGCAACACAGCTTCTTTCAAATTAGATTAGAATTAGAGCTACTTAGTTCGCAAAAACTTGGTAATTTAATGAAATTGTAATGGGAAATGAATACAGCAAAATGTAGTTCACATCAAATCACAGTGCGTGGTGCAAAAGGCGATAAGCGCCACATATTTTTGTTTAATAAACAAAAACGACAGTGCATTCCCATAACCATGAGAATGGTTACCTTCTGTAAACCAAGCTTGGCTCGATTTTTACTATACTTTAATAAAATATTACTTCTTTTATGGTAACCGTGGGCATCGCCCATGTTAGTCAGAATGGCGATGTACTAACGTAAACTTTTAGAAACTAGAATGTTGTTCGCAGAGACGCAGACTACAAGCTGCTCTAGCAGGCTATTATTCGTCATAACTCATAATATCTACTATGACTGCATGGTGTAAGTAAGGCGATGGCGGCTTGGCACTGGATTTCCCTGCGCAAGAGGGATATTCTTTTTAACTCACTGCAATAGTGCAATATGCATCGGACAAAGAGGCATTTTCAGGAAAACAATAATTAGATTAGAACTAGAATTAGAGAATACGGACATTTCACAAATTAGATTAGAATTAGAATTAGGGCATAAGAACATTTCACAAATTAGATTAGAATTAGAATTAGAGCATGGAAGCATTTCACAAATTAGATTATAATTAGATTACTGGCATTTCGCTCTAATTTAGTGAAATTAGACAACTAGAATTATCTAGTTGTCCAAGTCTGTGTCCTATATGGTGTTGACACAAGTACATCTCAAGCCTCAGTGAAATTGATTCACGTCTCTATTTCCATTTGGCTACACGCAATTTGGCAGTCATTTACGAAAGCTGACTCTGCACTGATTACGAAAATATAAATTTTATTGCGCTCGTGGCTCTGGAACTCCCACAATCAGCCTCGAATGTTTCATTGTTATGGAGATTGGCATTGGGGCGCAACAATGCTGTCCGGCGAAACGAGAGAGTAGTTCAAGAGCAAAAGAGATAGACAGCATTGTTACGTCCGAATGCCAATCTTCATAACAATGAAAAATTCGAGGCTGATTGTGGGAGTTCCAGAGCCACCAGCGCAATAAAATTTATATTTTCGTAATCAGTGCTGAGTCAGCTTTCGATTGATACCCGTTTTACCAAATTTAATGCTCGGCAAGCCGGTCCAAAATTGGTTCAATTCCAACCAGTAGCCGTATTGCTACAGGAGAAGAAAGTTTCTAATTATTATATAAAAATAAATAACAAAAAATTTGAGAATTTTCTGTTCACCCCATGCAAGTGTTAGGTTGTCTATAGAAACGATGTTCATTTTTTTTTGTGAGGGTCCGGAGGGCCGCAGCCTACTCCCCCTCGGCGATGTTCTTTCTCAGAGTTCGGGTTCCCAAATGGTCATGAGTACCATTTGTTTCCCCGCTTTCTGGTTTTCTGGGTGTCTGTCTTGTGTTTCTCTCTGTTTCTCTTTTTATCTCTAGTTCCATTTTCGCACAGGGGAAACCGGAGCACCCGGTGAAAAACCCCTGCCTAGGAATCTGTTGGTTACAGAGTACAGATCAGGCATTTCGGACCTGGTTGCCAGCCAGGTCGTACCAGAATGCCTGAAACTGTTGGGTATGCCGACTGCCACTCGACTTCCCACAGTATAGCAGGCGAGACTTGTAAGTAGCTGGCTGAAGGTACGTCTGCGGCCGCATCCCCCAGCTGCTCTCCCACAGCCTCTTGTTTTGAGCAGGCAAGCCTTTCGTCATGCCTCATTTGAAACTCATCTGCTGGATCAAGTCCATTCAGTGAGTGCTCGTTTGGGAATATGAAGGCCGAAGCCATACTCTTCCCGGACTTTACAGTGCTCAGAGAGTCTGACTGTATATAGAATCTGCCTTCGAACCGTGATGACGAGAAACGGCCGATGCTTACCTTGGTTCAATTCCAACCAGTGGAAGCGGAGTTATTGCCGTCGGAAAATCTGGATTATGAATAAAATAGTATTTACGGTGACTGATTCTTTAATTATTTATTATAGTGGTGCCCACACCCAATACTATTTTTCGACGGCAATAACTCCGCTTCCACTGGTTGGAATTAAACCAAATCTGGTGAACATCGTTTCTATAGACAACCTAACACTTGCATGGGGTGAACAGAAAATTTTCAAATTTTTTGCTATTAATTTTTATATAATAATTAGAAACTTTCTTCTCCTGTAGCAATGCAGCTACTGGTTGGAATTGAACCAATTTTGGTGTGTAGGGTTAAATTAGGTAACCTAACAATTTTATCAAGTAGCCAGTGCGATTTGAGAAAGAAAGTCATATTTGAAAAGCCCTACCTGTACAGTGCGAAACGAGCCAAGCTCAGTGCACAGACATTTGCCATGAGAACAAATGATTTGATATGAGCTGAACGTGATTTTTGTTTATTTATTTATTTCTGATTAGGAATTGAATTCAATTTCAAATTTGGGCAAATAATTAAGAAAAATATGTGACTGTCATTTTAATTCTCATCTAATTTGAACAAAAAACACTGTAGCCGTAATTTTAACTGTAATCTAATTTGGAGAATTGCTGTATAGGTGTAAACCTGTAATTTCAACTCCAATCTAATTTCGAAAATACTGTGTAGTTATTATTCTAGCTCCAATCTACTTTGCAAAAAATACTGTATAGCTGTAATTATAACTCTAATATAATCTAGAGAAAATACTTTGTATCTATAATTCTAATTGTAATCGAATTCGGAGAAAAATGTCTACCCGTATTTCCAACCATAATCTGATTTTGAAATTTTCTGCCCAGTTACGGTCGCCACCTCATTTCTTTTTCCAGCTAGGAAAGACTTACCTCGAAGTCCAGCGTCTGGACGCCGACAAGGGCGGCTGGCAGGTGGAATTCACGGACGCGGACTGGGAGACGAAATTCCGCTGGCACAGACTCGACAACGCTAACGTCTCGAGGTGAGCGAATGGCGCTTGTGTAAGGTAATTACGGCAGCCGCAAAGAGACATGCTTCACAGGCCTGAGCTCACCGTGATCGACGGGATTTTCAACTTGATCGCGGCCGCCACCGGGTATAGAATCAATCTGGAACGCTTGGAGGCTCTCGTGAATAACGGGCAATTTTCGGACAACGATCTCGATCAAGAGCACGGATTTGATAATTCCAAGTGAGATAGAATCAACAGAATTTGTAATAAATCAGATTTGTACAAAATACTGGATTTTGATACCGCGCAAGTACAAGTAGAACTAGAACTATATACTCTCTTTTTAAAATGCGCAACTACAACTAGAATTAGACTTACTCTTACTTTTTATAACTCGCAACTGAACTCCCGTATCACGATTCACGCCAAACGGCCATATGTGTTTTCCAGCTGTTCGCCAACTATGTTTTTTTTTCTAAATTGCACCAATAGAACTAGAACTACTCCAAAGCCTGAAGTTAGTTGATCGCCAACTATCTAGATTGTTAGCTACCTGTCTGATAATTAGGTCGATTTATTGCAAAATCTACGATACAAACGAAAATAAAAATTTTGACTCAGTAAACAATTTTAACAAATTGTGACCTAACGCTCCAATTTTGACATATTTTAACGTCAAAAGAATCTCCCAACTGATCTTGTTATCAATAATTCAATGCGTGCAGCCTCGTCAAGAAACTGACCAGGAAAGGAATTTTGAGTATGTCTGAAAACGAACAGTTGGGTTCCAGTTACCCGACCACGGACGAGAGCCACGTGACAATCGAATGGGACATTCCGGCCAATCAGGCGGCGGGGACGTACAGGTTTGTTTCGAAAAATGCAGTCTTTGGAGCAGAATTGGACAGCCACATAATTCCAGTTGGATCCTTGTTAGATTAATTAGAGAGAATTGGTGATAATCCAATTTTAATCCAATTTGTGGAATGCGCTCTCGTTTTAATTCTAATCGAATTTCTGCTTCACCTAAAATAAAGGATAATTGTAACGTCCGAATCGAGCCAAGTTTGGTGCTCTTGTGCTTGTGAGAACAAACTCTGATCGGCATTAACGGAATTTATTCAATTTCCAAGTTTTCGCGAGATTGGTAATTCTAATTCTAATCTAATTTGAAAAAAAATGTGTAGCTATAATTCCAATTACAATATAATTTGGTAATATCTGTGTGACTATTATTGTAATTCTAATGTAACTTGCTAAAATTGTGTTATTTCAATTCCAATGTAATTTGAGGAGAACTGTGTAGCTATAATTTTAATTACAATATAGCTTGGTAATGTTTTTGAGACTATTGTTGTAATTCTAATGTAATTTTTGAAGAAAAAAATTGTAGCTATGATTGTAATTCCAATGTAACTTGGTAAATTGTGTTATTTCAATTCCAATGTAATTTGAGAAGAACTGTGTAGCTATAATTTCAATTACAATATAGCTTGGTAATGTTTTTGAGACTATTGTTGTAGTTTTAATATAATTTGCGCAAATAAATTGTAGCCATAATTGTAATTCTAATTTAACTTGGTAAAATTGTGTTATTTCAATTCCAATATAATTTTAGAAGAACTGTGTAGCTATATTTCAATTACAATATAGCTTGGTAATGTTTTTACGACTATTGTTGTAGTTTTAATGTAATTTGCGCAAAAAAATTGTAGCCATGATTGTAATTCCAATGCGACTTGGTAAAATGGTGTTATTTCAATTCCGATGTAATTTGGGAAGAACTGTGTAGCTATAATTCTAATTCCAATGTAATTCGTTGAAACAAAATTGTTGCTATTAATGTAAATGTAGAAAAAAACTTCAACTATAATTTCAATCTCAATAATTTGGTTAACTTTGTGTTACTGTTATTCTAATTCTACTGTATTGTGAAAAAAACGTGTAGGCATTATTATAATTCTGATCTAATATAGCAAAAACTGTAGCGTTAACGTAATACTAATATAATTTCGAAAAATAACTGTGCAGCTCCAATTAAAATTATAATTCAATTTGAAAAGGCAGAATATTCTCTATTCGTCCGAGCGTTGGAGCATTCGTTTTTACAAACTTCTTTCAGAATCGTGTACTACGGAGACCATCTCGCGGAGGGCGGCGAGGTCACCTCGTTTCAAGGCATGACAAGGGAATTTCAAGTTCGGACCTAGGCTCTAAAATATTTTTGATTTTGTTGTTTTCGATCGGATGCAGTTCCTCACCTATTACGATTTGCGACGTTTCCTTTCAATTCTATTCCGAGAACGTAACGTATTGTTCGCAGCATTTTTTTTCATAATCGACACCATTTGTTAATAAAGAGAATAATGTCAAGCTCTTCTGCAGTTGGTTGCATAGCACTGCGTTCACCCCGTTCAGTTACCCGCCAGCAACATGGAAATATCGTGGCTCTGATTATTTGGGGGTGGACGAGTCTCACACACTACATTGGGGTTGTCGAGTGGGCCTGAGCACAATGATTTGATTCTGACCATTTTTTGAGTACCTGTGCTGAAATTATACGGCTATTAATCCATCAACAAGAATAATAGTTAGGCCATTCCCAACCTGGACAACAAAAGTTGGATCCACCACATTCCCAAATCTTCAGAAATTTGGTACATGCATAGATGAGTTAATTTCGAACACAGTAAAGTTTATTTGATGAAAATTGATCCCCGGGGTCAAAAGTTATGTCATTTTGAAAAATTGACGATTTTCTGCTCATTTCAGGTCTTCAGCATTCAGGGTTAAAATTCAAAAAGGTGTAAACAGATGTTGGATTACAGTTGAGATTTGGCAACAGTCTGCTTCACGATCAATGCGAATTCTGCTGTTGTTTTGTGAAAATGAGTTTTTGTGAACAACACGCAATTTATTCTCGATACATATACATTCCAGAGCAGTTAACTTGTAACGTTCATCGCGCATGTGTTGACGTTCTGACAGTAAGGCTGTGTCGTGCATGAAGCAGTAGATAGCTGACTGGCAACTGGCTGTCGCTAGGTTGGCGGCTTCTTAACCTACAGTTTCACTCGGTACGGATGTATTGCAGCAGAGAGTGGCACGTTAGGCGTTGTGGTGAATCTCAGATGTCAAGGCCCGTGGGTTTATATACCCGAAAATGCGTAACAATGAATGCGATTGTAGATCGTCGTGTAAAGTTCCAGGTGAATGGCGCTGTCTCGGACAGCGAGCGAATTGATCGAACGAAAACTCGCCGTTTTTCCAATTGGTCCGGGACTGTGACGAAACAAGTAGTAGGCTACCGAAGTGATTGTTTTGTTCACCGTCTTGACGGTATGCGTAACAATACGTAGCTCTAAAAGTTGTGAACGAGGACGGATTGTCCAAAATGAGGAAAGGAGGACCCTATTATATGTTGCTTTTAGATTGCTCAGCAGTAGGAGACACTGCTTGTCGGAGCGGTGGGACAAACTTTTGAACTTTTTCTTCGAGAGTTTCCGTTATTCCACTGTATTTGTAATGCCTTTCACACATGAATGGCACATCTTAAACTCGAAAGACACAGTTGCCTGTTAGGTATAAGCTTTGTGATCGATTTTATAGTAAATAGCTACATCCCGATGCAAAGTGAGTATCAGGGGGTCGGTAGACATGCAATATATAGTGGTGCAGTATGTGGTTAGAGGGGTTGGGTGGAATAGGAGGCTCTGCTGGACGTTTTGACCAGCCCCCCTCCACGCAAAGCCTAGGACCACCACAGGCAGAATTTATGGAAGACCAGTGATATTGCGACTTCGCGCATTATCTTTTCATATGTCTCACACCAGCAAGAAAAAATAACGACAATTTTC
Organism: Botryllus schlosseri; assembly: GCF_051294905.1. Classification (NCBI taxonomy): domain Eukaryota; kingdom Metazoa; phylum Chordata; class Ascidiacea; order Stolidobranchia; family Styelidae; genus Botryllus; species Botryllus schlosseri. Next base: position 1,222,181 of record NC_137251.1, on the reverse strand, counting down.
TTGTTCTTCAGGAATACGGTTATATCAGATATAAACTTGTCGCAATATGGAGGCTCAGTTTAACAATGACTCACTTTTATGGAGTTGATCCGTTGATTGTTCGTAAACGAGTCCGGAAACAAATCTGCGAACGACCGACCATCGACTTTCGTGGAGATGTTTTCCGTCGAATTGAGAGAATTCTTCAGCTGTCATATGAGCTATGAAGCTTGCTGCAAGGAACTCTTGTATGCTTTGATGACAGAAGAAGAAGACAAAGTCACCCTCCATTAAATGTCGACTGAGCAGATTGTTGCCGGGAACCTTCATAATCAAGTCCTGAACCTCTTCGGTAGACAAACCTAACTTTTGCAAATCCTCCTGATAAAATACGACTCGCCCTTCTTCCATTCCTCGAAAAGCCATTTCCTTCAATTTTGATAATATTTTGTCTATTTTGTCACGCTGTCGGATGTTTTCGACGTATCGAAGAGCGGCAATGATTCTTCTGTACAGTTCGGTAACTGTATTCGGCGGAGGTCTCGTCGGATCTCTCGCCATTACAACTGCTGTTAAAATCAGGAACACGGGAACTGACACCAAGTTGAGTAGCCTGGGCGACATGCTACGAATATTTTCCCAGGCCTCAGCACCACCTTTTCCGATTAAAAACACGAAAAGCTTTTCTGCGTCATTTTGCGTCAATCCTGAGAGAGTAATGATGTCGCTCGGTCGTGCCTCCGCAGGTAACTCTGACACTCTAAATTCGCGTGCTGTGAAGACGATTTTCATCTGGGGAAAGAGATTACCTGAGAGTATGTTGTACATGATCGTTGCTGTATCCGCATGGGAGAATGGATTAATTGTATTGTAATTTGTACCATTGTCTATCTTCCACGTAGCCTGATCAAGACCGTCGAAATATAAAACGGCATTCGTTTGGTTTTCCAGCAACCACTGATAAGCATTTTCCTCATCTGACTCATTTCTGAAAAGTCCTTCGAAGATAAATGTAGATGGTTTCACATAACCAGCGTATGGGATGTCTTTCAATTCGGTAAAATGTATCATTTTCGAGACTGCTTGTTTGGACTCTTGTGTTAGGGAGGCTGTATCGAGTGATTTTCTCGCTAATCTACGCATGAGAGTGGTTTTACCCGATCCCGCAGACGCGACAATGCCTATGACCGAATGTTCGTCTGGTTGTGAGGAATTGGTCTCTCCAGTAATTGACATTATAAGCTGATCGATCGACAAGGTATCTTGCTCTTTGTGACCGTGAAAGCCTATTTCTTCTATCAATTGAGTTTCCAATACCTCTCGGTAATTTCCTTTTAAATAATCCTTAACTTTAACCTTTCTCATTTGAGGGTTAACTTGGAAGTCCGGTCGGTGCAGACTCTCAGTCTTGAAATCATCAAGAATTTTGTCAGTAGTATTCTTTCGTGTGTTGGCGTATAGATAACTAACCTACGTAGGTTAGTTATCTATAGTTGGCGTTGACGATGTTTACTACTGCCGAATACACTTCTGCAATACAGAGATTACTATGGGTTTATTAATTATTTATTATATCATTACCACTTAGAGATTACACCTCTGGTACAGAGTTGGATCAATTACATTATTTCAGTTCAATTACAATTACAATTACTTTCATGCATGTTTCAATTACATTACAATTACAATTACTCCATGCTAAAAATAACAAATTACAATTACAATTACTCCTTGCATGCTTCAATTACATTACAATTACAATTGCTGCTGTTGAACATGTAATTGAATAATCATAAATCCAACCGTGCTCCTTGACAACCGTAGCGTAGTATTTAACAACAATTCAAGTCTAGTTCAGATTGTGTAGTAATAAATGCGTTTATGTGCGTACGTACATACTACATGGTATGCTATGTAAGAGAGAGAGAGAGAGATATGATATTCTTTTTCGCCTGCACCATCGAGATGCTTTGACGACGGACTTGCGATACGGCCCCATGAGGTCATCTAGTCTGCGCACCCGTTTTTTTTTTCTCCTCCATGCTATCCGTGATTGCTGAGCGCCTAGCAGGATAGCTGCGGATACCATTTTTCGAGTCTTTGGTATGACCCGGCCGGGAATCGAACCCACGACCTACCGCTCGAGAAGCCGGACGCATAACCATTACACTATCTCTAAGATGTCATAGTGACGTAATATAAGCGTGTTTTGTATGCTCGGTAATTATGGCTCACGTAATTCATCATCATTGGTTTATTAGCAATTTTATCAGTTCAATACACCACAAAAAATGCGATACAATGAAGAGACATAATTGGAAATGTAAAATGTTATTTACCTATTTTCCTATGGGTTAGGATTAGGGATAGGGTGCAGTATGTCGTTGAAAAAGTACTATAATATATGCACGTGTTGGATTTGCGTATATAGTATATAATTAAAGAAATAATATTATTTATATCGAATGACGTAGGAATTAGGATGAGGAGTAAAAACAAAACCGTGCTTTGTCAGATAAGATGTTATATAATATCCAGTGGTCTGGTTAGTTAGCCAGACGAAGTAACGATGCAGCATCGTGATCTGAAATCGTATTGTAGATTGCCAACCCACGGATAGATGCGCAAGATGTGAGACACGGATGAATGCACCGACAAGCGTACTGTAGAGTCGGCTAAAAGCAGCAAACTTTGTAGTCCTAGAGCTGGCGATCCATGCGTCCAAATTTGATGCATCTGACGCCCTGCTCGCATCTTTACAACCCCTGATGACGTGAGGTGCTAGAGTAGAGTTGCTTTGGACTGAGTCATGTCCTTTTTATAGTAGGAGGGTCACCTTTACGACATTGAGATACGAAAAAGATTTCTTCGGTCCAACTCGCCAAGGCACTTTTTACAAAATTACCACGCGATTTCGAAATCCTGGCTGGTGTGCCAATAGTTAGTTTGGGTTTTTTAGGGGTCATGTCAGTAGTATAGTAGATCGCTATGGGGGTGGCCGGGGTAGTATAGGGCCCGCTCGACCGGTGCCGCGAAACTCGTGTAGAACCGGTGACCCTTTTGACCCCCCCTTCCGCTCGACCGGTGCCTGGGTTGGTATAGGCATTTAACATTAGGAAGCGATTATGAAAGTTGTTTTCACGTGTGATCATCATTCTGTCCATCGTCATTATAACCAGACAGGCGATGGTTATGGATATTTTAGTGGTGGAGTTCAAGCCGGTTCCGGTATCGGGAGTTTGTTTAAATCACTCGGTCGTTTAGTGACACCTATTGCGAAATACGCCGGTGGTCAATTGTTACGGACTGGAGGTGAAATAGCGAGAGATCTATTACGGGTAGGGCTGGGCAAAATGATTCGAGTACTCGAATCTGAATCGAGTAGTAATTTTAATGATTCGAGTCGAGTAGTAAAATACGATTTTTTCGAGTACTGAAATTATACGGTCCTCGCAACTGAAAGTTAATTTACTGACGAGAATTATGGTTTTGATACTATTTTCCAGGGTTGTAACCAAGTCACATGGTTCCGAGTCACGAGTCAATCTGACTTTTGTGGTTTTGACTCGAGTCGAGTCGAGTCATTTTCAATTCATCACCGACTCGAGTCCGAGTCCAAGTCACCGTTTTAAGGGTCAAGTCCGAGTCATAGTGTTATGACTCGAGTCGAGTCCAAGTCACAGTATTGAAGTCATGTTCAACTTATGTTTTCAATCCTGCTTGGGTGATATCGAATTCCTTGCTTGCCAAACATGCTTATTTTGTCCCTATCATAGTCTTGGCACATGTTTATTTAGGCAGTTAACGGACAGTTCCTGGCCTCATTTACCGATGCTACAGATAGACGAGACAGGCCGCCAACACGATAACTTTACTAATCTTAGAACTTTAAATCAAATATCTGTCAGTCTGATATATCACAAATGCAAGCACTCAGTTTTTATTACTAGCACATCGACGACCGCTCACAAATAGCTTATTGAGAATTAACGAATTCACGTCTACATACTATCTGATAGAGAACCTACGAATTCACGTCTAGATACAAGCTGGTAGAGAATCAACAAATAAACGTTTATGTAGAGGTACGGTTTTGCTTTCACATTAAATCAGGTGGTTGACCAGAAAAATGTCAACTTTCCTGCTCAGCTCCGGAAGTAGTCGCCGGAGCGTTACTTTAGTGCTGATTTACTGTTATCTTAGTCGAATTTTCCCTACATTTACCAAAAATTCTCAAAAATGAGGGCAGAATCTTAAAAAGGAGGCTACTTCTTAAAATTGTTAGATTATCTGAAAGAACTTAAATTTGGCTCAATTCCAACCAGTAGAAAGCAATGCTAAGAGAAAATATTTTGAATTAATTACAAAGAGACTTTCGAATTTTACCTGCTACCTCATGATATTGTTAGATTGTGTAAAAGTATGATTCATAGCAAATTTGGCTCAATTCCAACTAGAAGAAGCGAAGTTATTAGAGTGGAATATTTTGAATATGAAAAAATAGTCGACTTACTACTAGTATGTAATTATATTATATGAAATCATTTCTCACTAAAAATACTCCATGTATTTTCAAATCCAATATTTTCTCCTCTCATATCATTGATTCCACTATTTAAAATTAAGCCAGATTCAGTGTTCTTTTTATGCAACGTAACAATTTTATCAAGTAGCCACCATGTAGAATAAAAAGGAAGTTATTTTTGATCGGCCCTATTGTACAAACATCACACAACATTAGCCATTCATTATTACTCACGTGCACAATGCACATATCTAACAAAACGTCAAATTGACGGAGGGTATTGTGTGTTTATACAGACAGCAGATCAAATCAATGAGTTATACTTGAAAAATATAAAGTGGAAAGGAGATTCTCATATATGTTGAGGCGGCATGGCCTTAGAATAATCCAAATCCACTGGATACACGTCCCACTGGTGCATTAGATGCAGGAATTGAAAAACAATTTTGAACCACACTGAAGAGCATTAGATACTCATCCATTCTAGTCGCCCAAAAATACAAAGAATCATCGCCTTCAAATCTACACATGAGCTTATCAGTCTCTTCCAAGTAGGCTACTTGACCATCTGAGTCATTTCATTGGCTCTAATTGGACTTTGCTTCGATTGTTTGCTTGTATAATTGAAAAGTCTTGAGTACTATTACCTCTTCACCACGGGATTATTTTGTACAATGCATTGCTCTTTGCTACTATGTACCATTGTCTTTTGTTTTTACGGCGGCATATCTGATATCAGACGAGTGCAACGAAAGCAGTGGTGACAAATAGCGATGTCGACAGAATTCGTCACATGCGTTGATCTAACCATTGTAATTTCCAAATTTCTTCACCTTCAAGTCATATAAAATAAGCCGAGTCAATGACTTGAGTCGAGTCATGCGTAATGACTCGAGTACAAGTCGAGTCAATCCAAATATTGACTCGAGTCGAGTCGAGTCATTTTCCCATTTCAAGAAAATGACTCGAGTCAAGTCGAGTCACAAAAAAATCGTGACTCGAGTCTGACTCGAGTCATTACAACCCTGCTATTTTCCACTGAGGAAGTCGTGAAACCTTGATTGGCCGTGTTTGAGCATACCAGGCACAGTTTAAAGCTACGAACGTTACTGGAAATAACACGTTTCCGAAGTCATTATCATCCAAAAAAATTGTTAAGAAGTGCAATGAAATCGGTATGGTCAAAAAAATACCAAAGTATCTTTAATGTGATGGATAACAGGCATTACGTTCTTTGTGGTGGCATAAAAGGTTCATATTTGGACTTAGACATGGTACATCCTATTGTGACGTCATAATGAGTGATACTCGATTACTCGACTCGACTCGAAGCATATTACGTGATTCAGAATCGAATCACTCAGGTACTCGATTTTGCCCAGCCCTAATTACGGGGTAACTCGATCAAGTCTAGTGTTATCAAGAGAAGTAAACAAGCTGGCGGTCGAGTGATTGATAAAATTTTAACCCCCAAGGCTATAAAAAGGAAAAAAACAAAGTCAAAGAACACTTCATCCAAACATCGTCGTAAACAACAGGATATATTCGACTAAGAACTATGTTAATGCATGCTGGTTCCAGAGAATGTCATAACTCCGGATTAAACATATTTAGTATACCCCACACGCAAACCAGTATTGAGGAATCGCAATATGTCGTCGTCAAACCCCATAGTTTAGGTAATGTCATGGAAGTACAATTACCAAGGACGGATCGATATATGGATCTACAAAACACATTCTTGAGATTACGTTTGAAGCTCACTAAACGTGATGGAGCTGATTTAGCGAATGATACGCAAGTTGGCCTGGTCAATAACATGTTGGATTCTCTTTTCAAACAAATCGATGTAACTATTTCAAATGAGGTTATCACAAATTCGGATAATTGTCATGCCTACAAAGCTTATATCTCTCGGTTGTTGAATGATACTCACGGCGCCTCGGAGAGTTTTGTGCAAGGACAAGGTTTTTATAAAGATGTCGCTGGCTCTATGGATGTTCTTGGTGCAGCGAATACTGGATATGTTAAACGAAAAGACCTTACCAAAAACAGCACCCCACTAGAGTTGATCGGAAAAATTCGAATGGGTCTTTTTGAACAGTCTAGATCAGTGGTTCCCAACGTGGGCGATTTGGCGGTCTAGGGGGGCGAAAATGACGAAGGGGGCGACAGGGGGGCGAAAATGGACAAAGGGGGCGATGGGGGGCGAAAATAGCGAAGGGGGCGATAGGGGAGCGATGGCGCGTCAAAACGGCTGACCTTTTTTTTTTTTTTTTTTTTTTTTTAGTCAACCCACTGAAATTTAGTTACAAAAGTGTGTCAAATTAGACATCGAGCCGAAAATTTGACCATTTTTTTTTAGTCAACCCGCTGGTGATTACAATTTGTATTCCCTATTTTCGGTACACAAAATTTGGGGGGCGATGATCGGTGTTGAGCCTGAAAAGGGGGCGATGGAGCGAAAAAGGTTGGGAACCACTGGTCTAGATGTATATTGGATAATGTCGACATGAAATTAAAATTTACACGTAACGAAGATAATTTCTGTCTGCTTGGTGATGCGGAAGATGTACAAATTGTTTTACTCGAAATGGAAGTGTATGTCAAACAGATGAAGATCGCTGAAAGTGCAAGCTTAGCACACAAGTCTGTATTACAGAAGAATACTGCCAAGTATCCCTGGATACGCTTACAAATGTCAACTCATACGTTCGCGACGGGCTTGTCGAAAATTGATAGAGAGTTAGTTAGTGGTACCATGCCAAAGAAGATCGTAATTGGTTTAGTCGAGACCACGACATTTAACGGTGTTCGGACCAAAAATCCATTCAACTTTAAACACTTTGATGTTCAAAATCTTTCTTTAAGTGTGGATGGGCGTCAAATTAACGGACGCGAATTTCATTTCGATTTTGATAAACACGGCGGACTCGAAGGTTACATGACACTATTTTCTCAGACAGGAGTAGTGTAGCTAAGGAACTTTGGTACCGCCCAATCAGAGAGCGCCACGTCATCCTAATTGCCACGCCCATTTTCATCCCCTAAGGGAACATTCATCTGCTACGTCATCTGTGCCACATCATCAAGCGCCACGCCTATAGTGCCACATCATCCATCCATTGCTATATCATCGCTGCATTGATTGCCGCATCTTGATACTTTTCTCAGATATTGTATTATGTATATTTAGGACTAATGTCATCCGTCCATATTTTTAGACTTGATTTTATGTGTACAAGTTACGGTTTCTGCAGTCTCCAAATTTTACGACTTACGATTTCCACGTCAAAACTTACCTTGGCTAGAATCGACGGCATGATTTTTGTGATAAGGACCTAGGTAACATTCAGAGTCTGCAACGATTGTTTGGATATACATTATAGCAATACCCCACCAAACTATAGGCGGTTATATTACTCTATTGGTCAGAGATAACTCATCCGTCCACATTTTTAAACTTGATTTTATGTATACAAGTTACTGTCTCTGCAACCGAACTTCAACGTAACGATTTTTCAGTAAGCAGTTATGTTTCCATGCTACTTTTACTTCTATTTAACGGGTTTTCATAGCGATTTTGAGTGCAGGCAGATCGCGGTGTCGATTTCCGAGGTCTCCACAAGCCTTATTATCAGCTCGCAGTACAACCGCTACCCGTATAATGTTTGCATGTCGAGTATAAGGGTATTTAACTCGGCACTAAAATGCCAACGGACTAGCCGCAGGGCCCGGTTCTCGTCGCTATAATTAAACGAACACCTTCGCCGCAGGTACGCAATCCCCGACGTTATAATGATAGGGCCAAATTAGCCGCATGAAAGCGAGTCTAATGAATATAACGACAGACACCAAGTTAGTTGAAAAGTAAAACTAATCGTGACCGATGCAAGACGGATTGAAACAGCGCTTTCGCTCGATTCTTGTAGTGACGACATTTCATACGATTCAGTCCTTTTCATGTCACTAGAATAAGGGTGATTAAACCGACAGTGAAACGTCGCCGGCGTCTTATAACGTAATAATGTAAGCTTCGTCGGGTGCTGCTATAATGTTAGGAGCGAATATAGTAGAAAGTCCACGTCTACGCATACTACCGTAGTAAAACGCAATTCACGCAAAAGTCGATATTGCTTTGTGATGTTTTTGATGTTGTTCCATACCGATTGGGAAGATAGGACTCCTAATTCCTTAACTAACTACATAATCTCTAGTAACGTAGTCAGACGCATAACGGAATTTACGCAAAATCGGTATTGCTCTGCGATAATTTTGATCACTATGTTTTGATAATAACTTGCTTCCGAGAAATAGATAACATTCATTATACGTTAGATGATACTTTTCCTTTATATTCTATTATGTGTATTTAGGGCTAATGCGACATCACTATGTTGGCGACAGGCCTGATTTGAACACACTAATTTTACAAATTAAACTTATCACCCACCCCGAACACTCAATGAAGAGCACCCTGGAGCACCCTCGTAAATGCTCCACAATTCGTGACGTATAATATATACTGAGCATATAATAAGCTAACAAAACTGATACTTGAGTACTCCGAAATGTTCCATTGTCATAATGTCCTACACCTGTGAACCAATCTTCAAGTTGCGCATTCAATGTTTAGCTCGGTAATTCCGTTATTAAAGTTGAGTATGCATAGGTACGTGCTACGCTCCCGCAAAAGTCGGTATGGAACTGCGTTAGTTTAAAATTTGTTCAATCATGAAATGCGTAACAAAATTTGACATGGTGCATTGTCATAATAATGTCTTACAACTGCGTACCGAGTTTCAAGGTGGGGAGTCGAATATTAACATGGTAATTCCGTTATTAAAGTTGACTATGTATAGGTACGTGCTACGCTACGGAAAAAGAGATTTAGCCAAAAGTCTGTATCGAACTGCTTTGGTTTTAAAGGTGTTACATCATGAAATGTCTGACGAAATTTGGTATGGTGCATTGTTATTATGTCCTACAACTGTGTACTAACGTTCAAGGTGAGAATTTAATGTTTAGCATGCTAATTCTGTTATTGAAATTGACTATGTATGGGCATATGCTGTGTTCACGAAAATCAGATATGCGTAAAAGTCGGTATTCGATTGCGATAGTTTCAAAGGTGTTCCATCATTAGATGTGTGATGAAATTTAGCATGGTGCATTGCCATAAGGCTCTACAACTACGTATCAAGTTTAGAGTTGGTATTCAATGTTAAGCATGGTAATTACGTTTCTACCCTAATTTAATAGATTTCTCAGATATCGTAGCAACGGAACTGGCTTCAGCGAGCGGTTAAGGCGTTGGACTTAAGTTTCAATGAACAAGTGTTCACATAGGTTCGAATCCCACACCCACTACGTTTACGAGAATTAATATTTTTAGATTCAAATTTAGCGTATTGAGTACTTTTTCTGCCTTTTTCAGCGCATTAGAGACGTTTACACTATTGATTTCGTGAGCTTTACTTAAGTTTTATAAATTGACGTAAAAGTAGTCATTTCCGAGTAAGTAAAACGTTCGTATTGTAGGTTCATTTCTGCTTAATACTATAATTATCATGGAGTTGAAGCAGTCCAATATCAAAAACACCCGAAAGTATTTGTTGCATATAGCTAAAAACCTAATTGAGTACTCTGAAGAAGTACAAGTAGCACAGTTTGTGGTATTTCTATGACATCGAAATTTAGCTAACCAGAACTTATACTTGAGTACTCCGAAATGTACAAGTACTTTACCTTTACACGACGTTTCTGTAAAATGAATACTGATTTTATTAAAAAATAAAAAAGCACGAAAAATTACATTTTATCCCAAACCATCAGAATACTAAAGTAGCTTATTGCGTATATGGACCTAATACTAAAGTGTTTATGATTTCAGTTCGCTTCAACTTCATGACATTTTCAGTATTAAACAGAAGTATAAGCCTAGAATGCTAACTTTCTTCGTAAATTGCTACTTCTGCCTTAATTTAACGGATTTATCCGAGATCATTGCTTTACTTAATCTCTCCAAAATGTGCATTATACTAGTACGTCACCATCGAATCCCTCTGGCTATAACTACCCGATAGTATAATTGAGCCAAATACTCGAGTACTAATTTTAAAGTAGCTTAGGTATCTAAATGAACCGACGGTCAGTAAACCATTTCGAAGTGCAAGTACAGGAATATCATAGTTCTTGAACCGTGCTCAATGCTCAATAGACCATTTTTGCTATTTTTCATCGCCATAAGTCATTCTGGACCGCGTAAACGCATTGTACGTTATAGATGAAACTTATGCAAATCCCCGGAACGCAACAAGAAAAATCGTATGAATTTGTAAACTACTTATTCATGACATAATAATAATTCTACTTGTACACATTTTCACAAGTTTTGTCAAGTTAACAGGTTAAAAACTTATACTTGAGCACTACGAAATGTACAAGTACTTTACCTTTACACGACGTTTTGTAAAATGAATACTAATTAAAAAATAAAAAATAAAAAAGAGCGAAAAATTACATGTTATCCCGGAACGCAACAAGAAAAATCGTAGGAATTTGTAAACTACTTATTCGGTAAACTACTCTTTACTTCACAAAACAAAGTTACAAAAGTAAGCAGATTTATATGAAAACCCGTTAAATAGAAGTAAAAGTAATAACAATGCATCATACCAAATTTGATCGCAATTTCATGATGCAATACCTTTAAAACTAACGCAGTTCTCTATACACTTTTGCGTAAATCTGTGTTTCGCTAGCGTAGCACGTACCTATACATAGTAAGCTTCAATAACGGAATTACCATGCTAATAATCAAATCCCCACCCTGAAATTCGGTACGCGGTTGTAGGACATTATGAAAATACAACATACCAAATTTCATCAGACATTTCATGATGTAACACCTTTAAAACCAACGCAGTTCTATACCGACTTTTGGCTAAATCTGTTATCCATAGCGCAGCACGTACCTATACATAGTCAACTTTAAAACGGAATTACCATGTTAATAATCGGCTCCCCACCTTGAAACTCGGTACGCAGTTGTAAGACATTATGACAATGTACCATGTCAAATTTTGTTACTCATTTCATGATTGAACAACTTGAAAACTAACGCAGTTCTATACCGACATTTGCGTGAAACTGTTTTGCGGGAGCTTAGCGCATACCTATGCGTAGTCAACTTTAATGACGGAATTACAGATGTAATTAGGTTTCAACACTTTTACAACGATTCTTCTTGCTTCCTATAACATCGCACTCGAAGCCCTCGTTATTAGGCTATGATCTCAGCCTGAGCTATGTCTTGAAGCCTACGGGACTTTGCAAATTGTTTCGATTTATTCTATACCCGTTTTAATTTAAGGAAGCCCATTTCACTCAATGTATCGATGCCTACAGTATAGAGTATACTCTACAAAATTTTCTGATTAATTCTCCCTATGTTAATTTACCATAAGACAGACAATTTGACTCCTAAAGTCCGAAATACTTGTTCGCTTGAGCTAAGCCGCAGCGCCTGGAGTGGAATTTTATAGTTCTTGTAAAAAGTTGTTTATACACAATATATGTTTAAGGTAAGTCCTACGCATTCATGATTTCGTCCGAGTTTGTATTTTAGTAATATATACTAATACCGCGTTTGTAACTTGTGCAAGTAGGCCTACAGGAATATCATAGGTAAAGTCTCTGTCTTGCATTTAGTTGCCGGCTCTGAAAGCAAGCAAAGTTTGTGGTATTTGCGCAACATCGAAATTTGTACACTTCACGCGGGGCCTACGATACTTACGGCCTAATATGGCACATTACACTTGCTGGATATAAGAGGCCGACACTCCCAACCAGACATCACGACTGACTCAATGATTGCTTGCGATCTCACTTCTCGATACCAGACGCCTCGCCATACAAGTCTAATAAAGTATTATAACCGACAAAATTAGTTCTTTCAGATGAAACAACCCAATTAAGAGCCAAGTGACATCGTCGCAATGTATTTAATCGTTCAGGTAGACTTGAATCGTGATCCGGATCTCGTAACATAGTAAAATCGAGGTATGTAGTTTAATTACTCACTCACTACTCTATATGTTGGTGGTGGTCATACCCTGCAAACTTTTTTGCTGCGAACGTAGTGTTTCACCTTACATCAGTTGGTTCAATGTATGTATCGGGTTGTGAAAACTGTCGCTGTTTTGAGTATGTGTCACAATCAATACTAAATACGAGAATTCGTTACTCGTCGAAACGTCGCAGTCAGACATCGTTAACAGCGATTCCGTGTATGGCAATCTTGAGTTCAATTGCGGTTTTGTGATGTTAACCACAGAGCATATTGTTATTTCATGTGGTTAACCGTTGATATAGATGCGATGCGACCGACGCGGGTAAATAAAAATAAGAAAAAATAGCGAAAAATTACATTTTATCCCGGAACGCAACAAGTAAAATCGTATGAATTTGTAAACTACTTATTCATGACATAATATTAATTCTACTTGTACACTTTTTCACATTTTATAACACTTTTAGTAGTACTTAACAGTTTCAGTTTTAAATAAAATTCAGAATATAAACTAATCGAAAAATTCGGTAATCAATTTCGCGTAGGCTATGCATACAAATGAGGAACGTTACATCAACGCGTGTTAACTAGTTGTATTATGTAGCTTGTAGGGTTTCCGATTTCAAACTGAACGGTGGGATATGTATTGACCAATAAAGAGTGACACAATATAGTAAACATGTGTGAGAAAACTCACAAGTAACCCGGATTTGTTAGCGCGACGGGGACATAAATTCAACCATTATCCGTGTACCAAGCAGTTACCAAAGTCATGGAGGTTGCTAATTTCAACATATTGACTCTGTGGGAGGCTAAAGCACGAACCGGGACACACACAGACACACACACCAGGACACACAATATCCGTCGATTTCCAAAGCATACATTTCGATATACAAGAGCATATTGTTATTTCATGTGGTTAACCGTTGATATAGATGCGATGCGATCGACGCGGGTATACTCTGAAACCGGTTGTCCGTTTATATGAGAAAAGATGCTGTGAAGGACTTTAAAAAGCGGCAATTGAGCATAGTTGTGTCGAGTTACCGAATGATTTTTTCCTTACATCAAAACAACTAGAACGTGTAACTATACATTAAACACGTATCTAAATGAGCTCCAGGGCATTGTGATTATGCAGCATACAAAATTGCATCACACATTTACATTTCATGATGGAATAACTTTAAAACTAACGCAGTTCTATTGCAACTTTTGCCTACATCTGTTTCGCTAGCGTGTACATGTACATATACATAGTCAGCTTTAATACCAGAATTACCATGCTAATATGTGAATCCTCACCTTGAAACTTGGTACGTAGTTGTAGGACATTGTGATTATGCAGCATACGAAATTTCCTCACGCATTTCATGGAACAACTTTAAAACTAACGCGGCTCTACATCGACATTTTGCGTACATCTGTTTTGTGGGGGCGTATAGTACGTACCCATACATAGCCAACTTTAATAACGGAATTACCATGCTTAACATTGAATCCCAACTCTAAACTCGATACGTAGTTGTAGGACATTATGGCAATGCACCATGCTAGATTTCACCATCACACATCTAATGATGGAACACCTTTGAAACTATCGCAGTCGAATACCGACTTTTACGCATATCTGCTTTTCGTGAACACAGCATATACCCATACATAGTCAATTTTAATAACAGAATTAGTATGCTAAACATCAAATTCTCACCTTGAACGTTGGTACGCAGTTGTAGGACATAATAAGAATGAACCATACCAAATTTCGTCACACATTACGGGTTACTTGTGAGTTTTCTCACACATGTTTACTATATTGTGTCACTCTTTATTGGTCAATACATATCCCACCGTTCAGTTTGAAATCGGAAACCCTACAAGCTACATAATACAACTAGTTAACACGCGTTGATGTAACGTTCCTCATTTGTATGCATAGCCTACGCGAAATTGATTACCGAATTTTTCGATTAGTTTATATTCTGAATTTTATTTAAAACTGAAACTGTTAAGTACTACTAAAAGTGTTATAAAATGTGAAAAAGTGTACAAGTAGAATTAATATTATGTCATGAATAAGTAGTTTACAAATTCATACGATTTTACTTGTTGCGTTCCGGGATAAAATGTAATTTTTCGCTATTTTTTCTTATTTTTATTTACCCGCGTCGGTCGCATCGCATCTATATCAACGGTTAACCACATGAAATAACAATATGCTCTGTGGTTAACATCACAAAACCGCAATTGAACTCAAGATTGCCATACACGGAATCGCTGTTAACGATGTCTGACTGCGACGTTTCGACGAGTAACGAATTCTCGTATTTAGTATTGATTGTGACACATACTCAAAACAGCGACAGTTTTCACAACCCGATACATACATTGAACCAACTGATGTAAGGTGAAACACTACGTTCGCAGCAAAAAAGTTTGCAGGGTATGACCACCACCAACATATAGAGTAGTGAGTGAGTAATTAAACTACATACCTCGATTTTACTATGTTACGAGATCCGGATCACGATTCAAGTCTACCTGAACGATTAAATACATTGCGACGATGTCACTTGGCTCTTAATTGGGTTGTTTCATCTGAAAGAACTAATTTTGTCGGTTATAATACTTTATTAGACTTGTATGGCGAGGCGTCTGGTATCGAGAAGTGAGATCGCAAGCAATCATTGAGTCAGTCGTGATGTCTGGTTGGGAGTGTCGGCCTCTTATATCCAGCAAGTGTAATGTGCCATATTAGGCCGTAAGTATCGTAGGCCCCGCGTGAAGTGTACAAATTTCGATGTTGCGCAAATACCACAAACTTTGCTTGCTTTCAGAGCCGGCAACTAAATGCAAGACAGAGACTTTACCTATGATATTCCTGTAGGCCTACTTGCACAAGTTACAAACGCGGTATTAGTATATATTACTAAAATACAAACTCGGACGAAATCATGAATGCGTAGGACTTACCTTAAACATATATTGTGTATAAACAACTTTTTACAAGAACTATAAAATTCCACTCCAGGCGCTGCGGCTTAGCTCAAGCGAACAAGTATTTCGGACTTTAGGAGTCAAATTGTCTGTCTTATGGTAAATTAACATAGGGAGAATTAATCAGAAAATTTTGTAGAGTATACTCTATACTGTAGGCATCGATACATTGAGTGAAATGGGCTTCCTTAAATTAAAACGGGTATAGAATAAATCGAAACAATTTGCAAAGTCCCGTAGGCTTCAAGACATAGCTCAGGCTGAGATCATAGCCTAATAACGAGGGCTTCGAGTGCGATGTTATAGGAAGCAAGAAGAATCGTTGTAAAAGTGTTGAAACCTAATTACATCTGTAATTCCGTCATTAAAGTTGACTACGCATAGGTATGCGCTAAGCTCCCGCAAAACAGTTTCACGCAAATGTCGGTATAGAACTGCGTTAGTTTTCAAGTTGTTCAATCATGAAATGAGTAACAAAATTTGACATGGTACATTGTCATAATGTCTTACAACTGCGTACCGAGTTTCAAGGTGGGGAGCCGATTATTAACATGGTAATTCCGTTTTAAAGTTGACTATGTATAGGTACGTGCTGCGCTATGGATAACAGATTTAGCCAAAAGTCGGTATAGAACTGCGTTGGTTTTAAAGGTGTTACATCATGAAATGTCTGATGAAATTTGGTATGTTGTATTTTCATAATGTCCTACAACCGCGTACCGAATTTCAGGGTGGGGATTTGATTATTAGCATGGTAATTCCGTTATTGAAGCTTACTATGTATAGGTACGTGCTACGCTAGCGAAACACAGATTTACGCAAAAGTGTATAGAGAACTGCGTTAGTTTTAAAGGTATTGCATCATGAAATTGCGATCAAATTTGGTATGATGCATTGTTATTACTTTTACTTCTATTTAACGGGTTTTCATATAAATCTGCTTACTTTTGTAACTTTGTTTTGTGAAGTAAAGAGTAGTTTACCGAATAAGTAGTTTACAAATTCCTACGATTTTTCTTGTTGCGTTCCGGGATAACATGTAATTTTTCGCTCTTTTTTATTTTTTATTTTTTAATTAGTATTCATTTTACAAAACGTCGTGTAAAGGTAAAGTACTTGTACATTTCGTAGTGCTCAAGTATAAGTTTTTAACCTGTTAACTTGACAAAACTTGTGAAAATGTGTACAAGTAGAATTATTATTATGTCATGAATAAGTAGTTTACAAATTCATACGATTTTTCTTGTTGCGTTCCGGGGATTTGCATAAGTTTCATCTATAACGTACAATGCGTTTACGCGGTCCAGAATGACTTATGGCGATGAAAAATAGCAAAAATGGTCTATTGAGCATTGAGCACGGTTCAAGAACTATGATATTCCTGTACTTGCACTTCGAAATGGTTTACTGACCGTCGGTTCATTTAGATACCTAAGCTACTTTAAAATTAGTACTCGAGTATTTGGCTCAATTATACTATCGGGTAGTTATAGCCAGAGGGATTCGATGGTGACGTACTAGTATAATGCACATTTTGGAGAGATTAAGTAAAGCAATGATCTCGGATAAATCCGTTAAATTAAGGCAGAAGTAGCAATTTACG